>NC_135712.1:40599374-40913612 GCF_964656455.1 Halichoerus grypus
CTCCCCCTCCTTCCCCTCTTCTTCCCCTTCTTCCTCTTCCTCCTCCTCCTCTTCTTCTTCTTCTTCACATTTATGCGTCCATTTCGTGCTTTAATAGTTACAGTTGGTAACATAAACATTTTTGATGCTTTAGGATAATAATGGCCTGAAATCCATATTCAAAACATCAGTTACAGTATTCCTTGATGGTTTCTCTTCTGTCAATTAAATCTGTATTCCATTTTAATCATTACCATTCAAGTCAAGGCTGCTTGTTGCTCATTGAGCAAAGTCCAGACTCTTCAGCCTGTCACATAAGGTCCTTCACTATTTTGTCCATATCAAACTATTTTTCATCACCTTCTTTTTTCACAAGGTACTACAACCATAATACATTTCAATTCCATGTAATCTTTGCCTCTTGCAATTTCTTAAATATACCCAATATTTTCTGCCTCTCAGACCTTGCTTACTGCTGCTTGGGTCATTTAGAACGTCCAACATCCATACCCACCTATGTTAATATCTTGTCCATTACGTAAGCTCATCTCTGTTAACAATGTATCAATACCCCTGCTTGTACCCTAAACCAGTGGTTCTTTCTTAGTGTTACTATGCTTCTGGCATGGGTTCTTTGATTCCATTTACGTATAGATCCTTTTGATTTATTTACAATTTCCAATTAACCCTTGAGATTGTAAGTGCCCTAAAGTCTTCAGCATATTTTCTTCACTTCATTTCTTCTTTAAGTTGCATAAAGTCTTGCCTTTAGTAAATGCCTTGCTAATAAATATTTAACTATTTGGTTCTAGACAGGAAGTATAGAGGGATGGGTATAGAGCTATTTTTGTTCCTTATAGAAAATGACTTCCCTAATGCTTCTTCCTTCAATGAGGAAATGGTGCATCAGAATCACATTCTGGGATTTGTGCCAGGCTTACACTACAAAGTGAGAAGTGTTTGAAAAGGTAACACTGAAGTGTTAGAATCTTTCACTAAAGAACTGTGAATTGCAGTACTTTAGAATATGAAAATGAGCTGAAGTATAACCATTCACTTCTCAAATGAAAAGTATAAGATGTAATAGATATATAATAAATTGAAGATGATTTTTTTAAAGGTTGAGATGAGACTATACCATTTTTTTCATAATAGAAAGCTAAGGAGATCTGTAATAGAGTGGAATCATAGTATGTGATATTTGATAGTCTTATTAATGACTAAACTTTAAATTAGCCTTCATCTCTCCTACCAGTTGCAATTTCTTTGAATATCCATTAGAGAAAAAATATTGTATTTAATTACCTTTGATAATTAATAATAATAATAATATAATAATAATAATAGAACCCACTTGTTTGGGGGATTATGTTTTGTTTCTTCATTTTTTTTGAGGAAATTTTTTAATTTAAATTTAATTAACATATAATGTATTATTAGTTTCAGAGGTAGAGGTCAGTGATTCATCAGCCTTATATAATACCCAGTGCTCATTACATCACGTGCCCTCCTTAAGGTCAGTCACCCATCCCCTAACCCTCCTCCCCTCCAGCAACTCTCAGTTTGTTTTCTATGATTCAGAGTCTCTTATGGTTTGTCTCCCTCTCTGATTTCATCTTATTTTATTTTTTCCTCTCTTCCCCTATGATCTTCTGTTGTGTTTCTTAAATTCCACCTATGAGATCATATGATAATTATCTTTTTCTGATTAACTTATTTCGCTTAGCATAATACCTTCTAGTTCCATCCACGTTGTTGCAAATGGCAAGATTTCTTTTTTTTTTGATGGCTGAGTAGTATTCCATTATATAAATATACCACATCTTCTTTTTTTTTTTTTTTAAGATTTTATTTATTTATTTGACAGAGAGATAGCACAAGTAGGCAGAGCGGCAGGCAGAGGGGGAGGGAGAAGCTTGGCAGGGAGCCTGATGCGGGGCTCGATCCCAGGACCCTGGGATCATGACCTGAGACAAAGGCAGCCACTTAAATGACTGAGCCACCCAGACACCCCCCACATCTTCTTTATCCATTCATCTGTAGATGGACATCTGGGCTCTTTTCAGGGTTTGGCTATTGTGGACATTGCTGCTATAAACATTGGGGTGCAGGTGCCCCTTTGGATGACTACATTTGTATCTTTGGGGTAAATCCATGGTAGTGCAATTTCAACTTTTTGAGGAACCTCCATACTGTTCTCCAGAGTGGCTGTACCAGCTTGCATTCCCACCAATAGTGTCAGATTGGGTTCCCCTTTTTCCTCATCCTCACTAACATCTGTCATTTCCTGACTTGTTAGTTTTAGCCATTCTGACTAGTGTGAGGTGGTATCTTATTGTGGTTTTGATTTGTATTTCCCTGATGCTGAGTGTTGTTGATCATTTTTTCATGTGTGTGTTGGCCATTTGTATGTCTTCTTTGGAGAAATATCTGTCTGTTCATGTCATCTGCCCATTTCTTGATTGGATTATTTGTCCAATTGGATTATTTGTTCTTTGGGTGTTGAGTTTGATAAATTCTTTATAGATTTTGGATACTAACCCTTTATCTGATAAGACATTTGCAAATATCTTCTCCCATTCTGTCAGTTGTCTTTTGGTTTTGTTGATTGTTTCCTTTGCTGTGCAAAAGTTTTTTATCTTGATGAAATCCCAATAGTTCATTTTTACCTTTGTTTTCCTTGCCTTTGGATATGTGTCTAGCAAGAAGTTGCTGTGGCTGAGGTTGAAGAGGTTGCTGCCTGTGTTCTCCTTTAGGATTTTGATGGACTCCTGTCTCACATTTAGGTCTTTCAACCATTTTGAGTCTATTTTTGTGTGTGGTATAAGGAAATGGTCCAGTTTCATTCTTCTGCATGTGGCTGTCCAATTTTCCCACCATTTGTTGAAGAGACCGTCTTTTTTCCATTAGACATTCTTTCCTGCTTTGTCGAAGATAAGTTGACCATAGAGTTGAGGATACATTTCTGGGTTCTCTATTCTGTTCCATTGATTTATGTGTCTGTTTTTGTGCCAGTACCATACTGTCTTGATGATCACAGCTTCATAATATAGCTTGATGTCTGGAATTGTGATGCCACCAGCTCTGGTATTCTTTTTCAACATTCCTCTGGCTATTCAGGGTCTTTTCTGGTTCCATACAAATTTTGGGATTATTTGTTCCAGTTCTGTGAAAAAAGTTGATTGTCTTTTGATAGGGATCGCATTGAATGTATTGATTGCTCTAGGTAGCCTAGACATTTTAACAATATTTGCTCTTCCAATCCATGAGCATGGAACATTTTTCCATTTCTTTGTGTCTTCCTCAATTTCTTTCATGAATGTTGTATAGTTCTCTGAATACAGATTCTTTGCCTCTTTGGTTAGGTTTATTCCTAGGTATCTTATGGTTTGGGTGCAATTGTAAATGAGATCGACTCCTTAATTTCTCTTTCTTCTGTCTCATTGTTAGTGTATAGATGATTTCTGTGCATTGATTCTATATCCTGTCACTTTGTTGGATTCCTATATGAGTTCTAGCAATCTTGGGGTGGAGTCTTTCAGGTTTCCACATAGAGTATCATGTTATCTGCAAAGAGTGAGAGTTTGACTTCTTTGCTGATTCAGATGCCTTTTATTTCTTTTTGTTGTCTGATTGCTGAGGTTAGGACTTCTAGAACTATGTTGAGCAGCAGTGGTGATAGTGGACATCCCTGCCATCTTCCTGACCTTAGGGGAAAAGCTCTCAGTTTTTCCCCATTGAGAATGATATTTGCTGTGGCCTTTTTGTATTTGGGTTTTATGATATTGAGGTTTGTACTCTCTATCCCTACACCGTGAAGAGTTTTAATCAAAGATGCTGTACTTTGTCAAATGGTTTTTCTGCATCTATTGAGAGGATCATATGGTTCTTGTCCTTTCTTTTATTAATGTGGTGTATCACATTGATTGATTTGCTGATGTTGAACCACTGTTGCAGCCCAGGAATAAATCCCACTTGGTCATAGTGAATAATCCTTTTACTGTATTGTTGGATCCTATTGGCTAGTATCTTTGTGAGAATTTTTGTATCTGTGTTCATCAGGGATATTGGTCTGATCAATTTTCAAATTGATCACATGTAAAATACTTAGATATATTTAGTATAAATTTTGTAATTCTGAGTGGATCATATCACTCTCTTGGATATGAAAAATCATCTAAAGAATTTCAAATTGTTTGGAGATTTAAAAAGATAACTAACTTTATTTTTGATTTACATTTCCTATGTGCCATCTTCTCTAGAGTTGCATAATATTCTTATAAAATTTGAAGCATATTATGATCCCAATTGTACTGAAGAAGAAATGGAATACAGAGAAAGACCTAGTCTAATACTGGAGTTTACACAATGGTCAAGGAATTGTTTTTTCCAGAAGTCTAGAACTGCATGCACTCTCCAGTATAGTGGCTATTAGGCACATGTAACTATTGAGCACTTGAAATGTGGTTTGTACCATACTTTAAAATTTAAAAACTGAGGCAGTATAAAATGGTTTTCCAAATAAACAGAATTTATAGTTTTGGTGAGACTACATTTCCTTTAACAATTCCATCACTTTAAGATATTACTGTTTTATTATAGTGTGCATGTTGGGGCCTGCACATTATTTCCATTATTATACATATGCACATCACAAAGTTAGTTGCTATCGGCGGATTCATTCAGTTCCAATGATTTTTTTTTTTACATACTGTTGTAACATTGTAATGTGCTTACTTGAATATTTTATGTGGATGGCATGAACTATAGTAACGCTTATGTAACTTGTAATTGGTAATTAACTTGAAGTTCTTGTGAAAGTTTTGATTACAGTATAATTAAAACATTTTTAGTTTACAAATAACTTTGGACATATTTTAAATTTAAAATGAAAACATACTACTGTGCAGAATGAAGTAAAGATGTGGAAGTTTGCACTACATCTAAAATAATAGTAAAAAAGAGAGTGGAAGGTTTGTGAAACATTTATGATGAATGGCAGTTGTAGTATGCTGCATCAGAACAACACAATTTATTCATTGTGTTAAAAATTAAATATAATATGGTAGGTAATATTAGGAAATATTTCAGCAAATAAGTTTTTTAATTATTATTTTTTTATTTTTAAGATTTTACTGATTTATTTGAGAGAGAGAGAGAGAGCATGAGATAGAAACACAGAGAGAGAGAGCATGAGCAGGGGAATGGGCAGAGGGAGAAGAAGACTCTGCTGAGTGGGGAGCCTGACGTGGAACTCAATCCCAAGACCCTGGCTGGGATCATGACCTGAGCTGAAGGCAGATGCTTAACTGACTGAGCCACCCAGGTGCCCCAGCAAATAAGTTTTCTATCAATAGTCAAAAAAAGTGTCAACACATTTAATTGCCAGAAAGTGTAATTAAATGTCTAAGAAGTATTTAAAAACTATTTTTAATGGGAGTTGTTTTCTAAATCAGTATAGACTTTATTAAAAAACAAACAAACAAACAGGGGTACATGG
Source organism: Halichoerus grypus (assembly GCF_964656455.1). Lineage (NCBI taxonomy): Eukaryota > Metazoa > Chordata > Mammalia > Carnivora > Phocidae > Halichoerus > Halichoerus grypus. The sequence continues at coordinate 40,604,854 of NC_135712.1, forward strand.
GGACTTTTGGTTTCTGCTCAGGTCATGATCTCATGGGTCATGGGAGTGAGCCCCAAGTTGGGCTCTATGTTCAGCAGGGAGTGTGCTGGGAGATTTTCTCCCTCTGGCTCTACCCATGCTCGTGTACATGCACTCTCTCTTTTTCTAGAATAAATAAATAGATCTTTAAAAACAAACAAGCAAACAAAAACATCCTAATGATTACTTTGGCATTAACATAAGGTGAATTTAAAATATTGGCCATTAATATCTAAGTTGGAAAGTGTAATTAATGTGCTTTAAAATATTTCAACATTTTTGTAATTTTTAGAAGGAAAGCGAAGATTCTGTGATATATCCTCTGAGATATTATATGTGATATTAAAATTTTATGGACAACTATTATAAGGATAGAATGTCAAATAATTTAAAAGATAACTTAAGAATACAGAAAATTTGTCCTTAAAGCAGTATGAGTAGAATTTTTTTTTTTTGAAGATTTAGTTATATATTTTAGACGGAGAGAGAGCACAAGCGGGAGGGATAGAGGGAGAGAGAATCTCATGCAGACTCTGCTGTGGAGCCCATTGCAGGGCTTGATCTCATGACCCTGAAATCACAACCTGAGCTGAAACCAAGAGTCAGAGGCTTAACTGACTACCCAGGCATCACTGAGTAAGACTTATTTTTCAGGATTTATTTATTTATGAATGGGGGGGAGAGAGAGAGAGAGAGAGAGTGATTGGGGGATGGGCAGAGGGAGAGAACCTTCACGCAGACTCCCTTCTGAGCACAGAGCCTGACTCAGGGCTGGATCTCACAACCCATGAGATCAGAATCCGACCCAAAACCAAGAGTCAGACATTTAACTGACTGAGACACCCAGGCACCCCTATTTAGTTGTTTTTTTTTTAAACAGAATTTGAACTTGTAAGTTTGGTAGGCTCCAAGTAGGCTTGAATTCTTGCACAAAAAGAAAACCAATTTTATATAGAGGCATACAAAAAATATTCCAGTTTCAGAAAATCTGTTAAAAGATTATGAGGAAAGACTCAAACTGACATAGTGCTAAAGTGAAATATCTTCAGTGAAGCCACCGAATAACAACTCTTAGAATATAATATCTTTCCAACAATATCAAAAAGCACTTACTCAAAATTCGAAAAATTGCAAACACTTTTCTTTAGATTTATAGTCATGCATCATATGAGACACACTGTCCAGTCTATACATGGGGTAGCTTTTTCCTCAGAGGACATTTGAATTGACAAAGAAATATCATTTGGTTGTGTAGAATAGAAATTTTAGCTTATTTTTGAATTCTTTCCATCTGCTAAAGACAAAATTCAGCTAGATTATGGAAAAATTATTTTCTATTTGATGTATGGTGCTCCAGCTAGTTATATTAGGTCAAAATTCTATACTGATTGGAATTAAAACTGATGTTTCCTTTATTGTTTCATTCCACCCTGTAATACATACTAAAACTGTCTGTGTTCAGTTTTTGAGTCAATTATATTAAAAACATAATGTACACAGTTGTTAAAGTCATTCAATATATGCATGCAAGTGCTATGAATTACAGCCAGTTTATGGAAGTTATTGAGAGAGAGGAGAGAATGAATTTAATGATCTTGTGTTCTTTGCCAATTTCCCTTGTTGAGTTGTGGATGAATGCTCTAAAGATTTACTGTGTTGTTAATTCAAATATTTTTTGAAACAGAAGGGAGGCTTGCCAAATATTCAATAATATAAACAAATAGTAGTGTGATTTACATATTTCATTGATATAACATTCCATATGAGCAAGCAAAATTTGTAGCATCAAAGAAAGGAAAGGTTTATTTGTGATTTAGCTAAGCAGGTACATGAATTTATTTTGAAATGAAAACTCTTCATTATACAAGTCAATAGTAATTACTGCACATTTTCCAACACAAATCAATATGCAGATTTTAATTGTAATTGGCAGCATTATGTAAATTGTCCTCAAAATATAAAATAAAAATTTGAAGAACACTAAGACTGGGTTGACATAAGAGTTAATAAATGTATTTAACTTGAACAGACATAGTTTTGAAACTAGTATGATTTTGCTCCAAATAAAAAAAAAATCTTTTATAAATGATGAACCAGTTTTATTAATTTAGATACAAGTAAAAGAGTAAAATAAGTTTTAGAAATTGATTGTTTATTTGAAACCATTGAAATATGTTTGGGATAAATTGTGTATATAAATGTATTTTTTAACTGTATGTTTAGCAAGTCTAAATGCAGATCAAATATATATGGTGAAAATTTAGTATCCAAATGGAAATGTGCTTTAAGGGTAACATACATCAAATTTCAAAGAAGATGGCACAAAAACTATAAAATGACTCATTAGTAATATTTATATTGATTACATGCTGAAATGATAATATTTTAGATATATGATGCTAAATAAAATGTATTATTAATGTTAATTTTACTAGTTTCTTTTTATTTTTAGTATTTCTACTAGAAAATTTAAAATTACATATGTGGCTGACTTATATCTCTATTGGAGAGTGATAGTCCAGAATATAAATAAGGGTTGAGTGTCTTGAAAACTACCATTTCCTGATGCCTAAGAGGAGAATACTTGGAATGTGTTTGGTAATTAACAAATATGTTTGAGTGAAAAACGTTTGCTTAAATTTCTGATAGAAATGTTTGAGATGTGTAAGCAGAAGAACTTTTTTTTCCTCTCTCCCTGTCTCTGTCTCTCTACTTTTTTTCTCATTAAAAATGATTGTCATAAAAAATTCAAATGTTAGCAGTGTAATATCTGTCTTGTGATGCCAGTCTGGAGAGATAACTGCTATTAATTTGGTATATCATTCCAAATTGGTCACTGCTATCATTCTATTCTCCCGCATTTTTAAAAACATAACTGGCATCACAATGTACACGCTTTGATGTTATGTGGTCCTATTACAGTTTTATAAATTTTGATTGTAGCAATAGTGAATACTTATAAAAATTCAGACAATAACCAAACACATACTATAGAAATCCAACATTTGTTTCCCTCTTAAAAATAATTCTTAGAAGATTGTAATATATTGTTCCATATTTTGTCTATACAAATGCAGACATGTTGCATTTTTTTTTTTTAAATATATGGGGGGGTGCCTGGGTGGTGTAGTGGGTTAAGTGTCTTACTCTTGGTTTCGGCTCAGGTCGTGATCTCAGGGTTGTTAGATCAAGCCCCTGGTCGGGCTCCATGCTCAGCAAGGAGTCTGCTTAAGGCTCTCTCTCCTTCTCCCTCTGCCCCATCACCCCGCTCATGTACACACTCTCTCAAATAAATAAATCTTAGAAAAAAGTGGGGTTTTATTGTACATATAACAGGCATATTATCTCACTGTGTTGCTTTGATACTGTAAGGATTCATCTCATTTGCTTTTTCAGTCAGTCATTGGGAAAAATCCGTCACTCTGGTCATCATCACCTTGGCCAACATGCTCCTCCTGTGTGCCGCTGCTTTTTTTTTAGCCCTTTTCCTTACCCTTACCCAAATACCGAAATCCTTCCTCTGAGCCCGACAGTACGGTCAGTCTTCAGAACAGTTTCCTAAACAACATACTCATCTCTTCTCTGATCATTCCCTTCCTGGTAATCTAAATGGTTGAAATCTAGGTCTCTTTTGAGGACACTGCATCCCTCAAGTTACTTATATCTTACATCACTCTTTTTGAAATAGGAGAGTTTCACTTTTGATTCTCATTGGGGTTTCCAAACCATTCTTTCTCTTTAAATCCTAACCTCCATCCCAGGTTTCAATGACATGTCATCCAGCCATATCTTCAACTATCTCACTATTTTTTTTTTTTTCCAGTCATTTTCTGAATGTGGTGTCAGTCTCATTTGGATCCTAGCTTACTTTCATCCTCTTCAATACTCCTGCTCAATCTCATGATATCCTGAAGTTCTCATTTCCATGGTTTCTTCATTCTGCCTGCTCCTTTCCCTCTCAAAAGCATGGCCAGAATATAGATCTTTTCATCATTAAACACTCTAAAATCTCAATTTACAACATTCCACTCATTTTCTTTCGTGCTCTTACTCCAACAGTATTTTGGGGACACAATCTACTGTTCTTAAAAACATTTCAGTGTCCTTTGCCTCCTTGATGCCCTCCTAAACTGTCTTAAATTTTATAATCTATCATTATAAAAATGATTACATATACCCTCATCTCTTGCCACATCTCTTTTTTTTTTTTTTTTGTAATTTTTTTGGCAAAACCCCAATCCTTGTTAAATTCAATTCTCTGCCTACTCCAAAGTTGCATCTCTGCAGGTGAATGTGGCTTGAGAAAAACTACTGCACTGGTAAGCCTCACTTTAAACCTCAAATGAGCCTTGAATGCAGTCTAAAATCTCATCTTTTCTCCTCTCCTAGATAACTATTTGACACCTTTTCTTCTCCTTAGCCATCTCACTCTCCAAAAAGCACTGTGTTCTGTCTGAGTGTTCTGTGCCGTGACCTAAGGCCTCTTCCCTTTTTACACTTAATTCTATCTTCTTTTAGCTACAAAAGGACAATCATCTACCAATTGTCCCCTGCATGACCAATTCTCCCCTTTCCCAGTCTTTATCCTACTAGCAAACAAAATAATGTATTTTCTATTATCCTAAAAAAGAAAACTAATTTTTCTTCATTTACAGCTACTGCCCATTTTACTTATCCATTTACCCATTCAGAAAAGTTATGATTACTCTAAATACTTCTTTTAAGTTCTTTTATATACCAACTCTAATCATGGTTTCACCTATACTGCTATACCAAAGTTACTACTGTCTAGGTCATTATAGCCCTTTATATTGCTAAATACAATTCTTTTCTTTAAAAGATTTTATTTATTTATTTATTTATTTATTTATTTATAGCATGATCAAGGATGAGGGACAGAAGAAGAGGGAGAGGGAATCTTAAGCAGACTCTGTGCTGAGCACGGAGTCCATGTGGGGCTCGATCTCATGACCCTGAGATTATGACCTGAGTCAACATCATGACCTGAGTTGAAATCAAGAGTCAGTCACTTAACTGACTGAGCTACACAGGCACCCTGCTAAATATAATTCTTAATCTTCAATTAAGTTGAATTTTCAGTGGCACTTCCTTAATAAATTTATTAATCTTTCTTCCCTGAAACACATACTTGCTTGGATTCATAGCACCACATACTCCTCGTTTTCTTTCTCTCCTTCTTAGTGCCCTTGTTTCTTTCCTCATCAGGACCCTGGATTTGAATAGTGTAGTGCCCCAAGATTCAGTCCTTGGACCTCTTTTCTTTCCCATTTTCACCAAGTGGCTTTCAGTACTACATATAGGATGATAATTCTTGAACTTGAATGTCCAGTCCAGATATAACTCCAGACTACTTACTCAGTGTCTCCAATGGTAATAGTCATTTCAAACTTAACTGATTACAAACCAAACTCCTTATCTCTGTTCTTATATCTCTGCTCTAATCCCAAACTTGTTTCTTCACAAGTCTTCCCCATCTCAATAAAGAGCAACTTTCTTTTTCCAGATTAATTTATGGAGTACTAGCAACCTTACAATTTTATATTTAAATCATGAAGTATAGGGTTATTTTTAAAGATTATTTTAAAAACTTTATTCAAGACTAATTTTGTTTGCTGACAATTTAGAAGCACTTCTGTTGAGTAAATTAAGTGATTTGGGCTTCTTAGAAAAACTATCCAATCAAGGGACCTACTCTCTTGTTTGTCCTTAAACATACCTTTCTTAAAGAAAAAGTAAAAAATTTAAATTATCCTGTAGCTTTGTGGGTTGCTCCAAGAGATTAAAGAGGATACTAAACATTTCCTTTCCCTTAATTTTTTCAGTATCAGATTAATTAGAGGCCACCAGAAAATACTAAGGGACCTCTATTAATACATTTCAAACTCACATGGAAAGTCATAAAATAATTTCCAGGTCATTTGGGAATTTTAAAAAGCAGCTTGAAAATATATCTCCCAGAATTGCTAAAGCTAGTATAAAATAGTTTTGAGAAAAAAGGTCATTGCATCTTATGTTTAGACATAAAAAGAATTAGAATGCAATAGTGTTTATTAAGACATTCACATCCTAAATCATGGTTTGCAAACTGTTTGAAAGGGAGGTAAGGGAAGGGACATTTTATCAAATGGTTATTTAGAAAAATGTCTATACTGATCACCAGAGACTACAATAAAGAATCAAGAGTAAGCATATCTATTCTGAAAAGTTCTCAAAATAATTCTGAAATAATTTTAATTAATTTTGAGAATAAAAAAATATTTTAGAGAAAGGCACAATCTCAGCTTGAAATATGTCAGGAATAGGAGATGTAGAGTTGGACTTGGATGGAACTTAGAATTTGAGTCAGAGGCAAAAAAAGATAATATTTTAGAAAGAGGCAGAGATGCTGTCAATGATGGTGATGTTAAGCAAGAAGGACCCAACAATTTCAAATGTAGCAAAGTATACAAAATCTATGACTTTAGGCACAAATCATTTTATTTACCTGAAAATGCCAGTTTTGTTCAAATTTAAATATTTGGCAAACTTGATGACTTAGAGAGTAAACGTCAAGAAATTAAGAGGAGAAAGGAAAGTGAAGAGTTAATTTTTTGAGGCATAGGTATCAGACAATATTAAGGACTTTATATTTGTTATCTCATTTAATTTGCAAAAGTCTATGAGATAGGCAGTATTATTAATCATTCTTGACAGTTCAGAAGACTGAAAGAGAAAGATTGCATAACCTACCTATTCATGTTCATAAAACCAGTGAATAGTAGGTCAAAGTCCAAACTCATGGTATACCACTACACATTTGTTGATATTGCTAAAACTAAAAGCAACAACAACAAAAAAGAAAACTGGTAATGCTCATCTCTGGCTAAGATATGAAGCACTTAGAATCCCACTACAATGCTGGAGGGGAAGCTAACGGTATAGCTATTTTTGGAAAAAACAGTTTTGCAGTTTCTTATATATTTAAACCTAGAACTAACACATATCCAGCCATCCCACTTCTGGGCATATGCATAAGATACATGAAAAGTTATATTCACACAGAAATCTGTATATGAATATAATAACTTTATTTATAACCTCCAAATAATGGGTACAACCCAGATGTCATTAGATTGATGTATGGGTAAAGAAACTGTGCTCCATTTTTACAGTAGAATACTACTAAGAATATAAAGAAATAAAATATTGATTTATACAACAATGCAAATAAATCTTAAATGCATTTCGCCAAACCCACGGACTACATATTTTATGATTTCATATAGCTGACACTCTGGTAAAGGCAAAACTATAGATGTGGAAAACAGATAAAAGGTTGCTGGGGATGAGGGTTGGGGCAGTGGGTTCCTACAAAGGGAAGGAGTTTGGGGAGTATTAGAACTGTTCTCTATGATCCTGTGGTTTTAGATACTTAATTCTATGCATTTGTCAAAAGTCTATAGAATTTCACATCATAAAGAGTAGATTATGTTGAATAAATTTCAAAAGAAACAAACAAACTGCCGTGATATGGGGGTGGTGGTGAAATACTAATTCCCACAAATGAATCTAACAGTATTAAAAATGAATTACATAATCACACTGAAGGGAATGGGAAAAAAAGAAATTGACACATAACTTTGGAATTGTTTTGAGTGAATACTCTAAGGCTACCAGACATTGTACACAAATACTGTACTTTAATTGGTAAATTTGTTTCTCACAAGGATATATTTTGGCAAATCTGAAACTACTATAACTATATACTAAGATTAAAACAAGAAGTAGATAATGAGAGCCAGGTTTTTCAAGGTCTGAGAAAAAAGTTGAAAATGAGGGAGAAGGCTGTAATAAACTTTATGGTACTGGATTGTAGTCAGAGCAATTAATACAGACTGTTTAAAAAAATTATATATACAAATAGATAACAGAAATAATTACAGGTATGTGCATGTGTGTGTGAGTGTGCATGTGCATGGATTAATCTACAGAAATATATTTTCTAGCTCTATCCACTAACAGGGAGTAGAAACAGGGACACCCAAGTGAAAATTGGCATTATTTAGCACCTATAACCTGGTATCTAAATACCTTTCTCCAGTGAAATTACACAAGGCTACCTGGAGACCTAGAAGGACTCTAAGACTGAGGCAGGAAAAGTGCAAGATGAAACTGCAGCCTTTTGTAGTTCCAGAAAGTAAGGAAGTGCTAGAGAGAAAGAGAGAGAGACAGAGAGAGAGAAGAGGGTACAGGATCCCCTACGGAAGAGCTCTCAATGGCCAAAATGGAAACACCTTGTGAAACAGAATAACTATTGTCTTGAATTAAACCTCAAATTAAAAAAAAAAGAAGAAGAGAAAGAATCACTACAGATATAAATAACTGAATAAACAAATGAGGAGTAAGGACAGCTCTTCCTGATAGAGAATTTCAATTAATAAATGTAGATAGAATAAGGGAAACAGAAAATTAACATTAGAACACCATAATTACTGCAGACAAGATCCACTGATAGCTGTTAAAATTCGGGGGCAGAAGTTAAACAGAGAAAAATGATACTTGTATAGTCTAGAAGTATCTCTCCCTAAATATTCAGTTATTAGGAAGGGGGAAAATAGTAACTTTATAGGGAATAATTCTGGCAAATACCAATTTAACTGGTGGTATTTGGTTAAGGTTAACGTGACTACTAATACCACTAATGCCCATGGACATTGTGTGCCTAAAAATGGTGCACTGAAGGGAGCACATTACCTCTGTGGTGTTTTTCCTAATAATGCATGACTTCAATCTAAAAATGAGAAAACACCAGACAAGCCCAAACTCAGAACCATTCTACAAAATATCTGACAAGTGTCCTTGTAAAAGACAAGGAAAGACTGAAGAACTGTTAAAGTTGAAGGAGACTAAAGAGATATAAAAAAGCAATGTGAAATATATTTTTTTAAATTTTTATTGTTATGTTAATCACCATACATTACATCATTAGTTTTTGATGTAGTGTTCCATGATTCATTGTTTGTGTATAACACCCAGTGCTCCATGCAGAACGTGCCCTCTTTATACCCATCACCAGGCTAACCCATTCTCCCACCCCCCTTCCCTCTAGAACCCTCAGTTTGTTTTTCAGAGTCCATCGTTTCACATGGTTTGTCTCCCCCTCCGATTTCCCCCCTTCAATCTTCCCCTCTTGCTATCTTCTTCTTCTTTTTTTTTTAATATATATTGTATTATTTGTTTCAGAGGTACAGATCTGTGATTCAACAGTCTTGCACAATTCACAGCGCTCACCATAGCACATATGCTCCCCAATGTCTATCACCCAGCCACCCCATCCCTCCCACCCCCCACCACTCCAGCAACCCTCAGTTTGTTTCCTGAGATTAAGAATTCCTCGTATCAGTGAGGTCATATGATACGTGTCTTTCTCTGATTGACTTATTTCACTCAGCATAATACCCTCCAGTTCCATCCACATCATTGCAAATGGCAAGATCTCATTACTTTTGATGGCTGCATAATATTCCATTGTATATATATACCACATCTTCTTTATCCATTCATCAGTCGATGGACATCTTGGCTCTTTCCACAGTATGGCTATTGTGGACATTGCTGCTATAAACATCAGGTTGCACATACCCCTTCGGATCCCTACATTTGTATCTTTGGGGTAAATACCCAGTAGTGCAATTGCTGGGTTGTATGGTAGCTCTATTTTCAACTTTTTGAGGAACCTCCATACTGTTTTCCAGAGTGGCTGCACCAACTTGCATTCCCACCAACAGTGTAGGAGGGTTCTCCTTCCTCTGCATCCCCGCCAACATCTGTCGTTTTCTGACTTGTTAATATTAGCCATTCTGACTGGAGTGAGGTGATATCTCATTGAGGTTTTGATTTGGATTTCCCTGATGCCGAGCGATGTTGAGCACTTTTTCATGTGTCTGTTGGCCATTTGGATGTCTTCTTTGGAAAAATGTCTGTTCATGTCTTCTGCCCATTTCTTGATTGGATCATTTGTTCTTTGGGTGTTGACTTTGATAAGTTCTTTATAGATTTTGGATACTAGCCCTTTATCTGATAAGATATTTGCAAATATCTTCTCCCATCCTGTCAGTTGTCTTTGGTTTTGTTGACTGTTTCTTTTGCTGTGCAAAAGCATTTTATCTTGATGAAGTCCCAATAGTTCATTTTTGCCCTTGCTTCCCTGGCCTTTGGTGATGTTTCTAGGAAGAAGTTGCTGTGGCTGAGGTCAAAGAGGTTGCTGCCTGTGTTCTCCTTTAGGATTTTGATGGACTCCTGTCTCATATTTCAGTCTTTCAGCCATTTTGAGTCTATTTTTGTGTGTGGTGTAAGGAAATGGTTCAGTTTCATTCTTCTGCATGTGGCTGTCCAATTTTCCCAACACCATTTGTTGAAGAGACTGTCTTTTTTCCATTGGACATTCTTTCCTGCTTTGTCGAAGATTAGTTGACCGTAGAGTTGAGGGTCCATTTCTGGGCTCTCGATTCTGTTCCATTGATCTAAGTGTCTGTTTTTGTGCCAGTACCATACTGTCTTGATGATGACAGCTTTGTAATAGAGCTTGAAGTCCAGAATTATGATGCCATCAGCTTTGGTTTTCTTTTTCAACATTCCTCTGGCTATTCGGGGTCTTTTCTGGTTCCACACAAATTTTAGGATTATTTACTCCATTTCTTTGAAAAAAGTTGACGGTATTTTGATGGGGATTGCATTGAATGTGTAGATTGCTCTAGGTAGCATTGACATCTTCACAATATTTGTTCTTCCAATCCATAGCATGGAACGTTTTTCCATTTCTTTGTGTATTCCTCAATATCTTTCATGACGAAATATTTTATAGTTCTCTGAGTACAGATCCTTTGCCTCTTTGGTTAGATTTATTCCTAGGTATCTTATGGTTTTGGGTGCAATTGTAAATGGGATCGACACCTTGATTTCTCTTTCTTCTGTCCTGTTGTTGGTGTATAGGAATGCTACTGATTTCTGTGCATTGATGTTATATCCTGCCACTTTACTGAATTCCTGTATGAGTTCTAGCAGTTTTGGGGTGGAGTCTATCGGGTTTTCCACATAAAGCATCATATCATCTGCAAAGAGTGAAAGTTTGACTTCTTTGCTGATTTGGATGCCTTTTATTTCTTTTTGTTGTCTGATTGCTGTGGCTAGGACTTCTAATACTATGTTGAATAGCAGTGGTGAGTGGACATCCCTGCCACGTTCCTGACCATAGGGGGAAAGTTCTCCGTTTTTTTCCATTGAGAATGATATTCGTTGTGGGTTTTTCATAGATGGCTTTTATGATATTGAAGTATGTACCCTCTATCCCTATACTCTGAAGAGTTTTGATCAAGAAAGGATGCTGTACTTTGTCAAATGCTTTTTCTGCATCTATTGAGAGGATCATATGATTCTTGTTCTTTCTTTTGTTAATGTATTGTATCACGTTGATTGATTTGTGGATGTTGAACCAACCTTGCAGCCCAGGGATAAATCCCACTTGGTCGTGGTGAATAATTCTTTTAATGTACTGTTGGATCCTATTGGTAGTATTTTGGTGAGAATTTTTGCATCCATGTTCATCAAAGATACTGGTCTGTAATATTCCTTTTTGATGGGGTCTTTGTCTGGTTTTGGGATCAAGGTAATGGTGGCCTCATAAAACGAGTTTGGAAGTTTTCCTTCCATTTCTATTTTTTGGAACAGTTTCAGAAGAATAGGTATTAATTCTTCTTTAAATGTTTGGTAGAAATCCCCTGGGAAGCCATCTGGCCCTGGGCTTTTGTTTGTTGGGAGATTTTTGATGACTGCTTCAATTTTCTTAGTGGTTATGGGTCTGTTCAAGTTTTCTATTTCTTCCTGGTTCATTTTGGTAGTTGATACATCTCTAGGAATGCATCCATTTCTTCCAGGTTATCTAATTTGCTGGCATATAGTTGCTTATAATATGTTCTTATAATTGTTTGTATTTCTTTGGTGTTGGTTGTGATCTCTCCTCTTTCATTCATGATTTTGTTGATTTGGGTCATTTCTCTTTTCTTTTTGATAAGTCTGGCCAGCGGTTTATCAATCTTGTTAATTCTTTCAAAGAACGAGCTCCTAGTTTCGTTGATCTGTTCTACTGTTCTTTTGGTTTCTATTTCATTGATTTCTGCTCTGATCTTTATTATTTCTCTTCTCCTGCTGGGTTTAGGCTTTATTTGCTGTTCTTTCTCCAGCTCCTTTAGGTGTAGGGTTAGGTTGTGTACTTGAGACCTTTCTTGTTTCTTGAGAAAGGCTTATATTGCTATATACTTTCCTCTTAGGACCGCCTTTGCTGCATCCCAAAGATTTGGAACAGTTGTGTTTTCATTTTCATTGGTTTCCATGAATTTTTTAAATTCTTCTTTAATTTCCTGGTTGACCCATTCATTCTTTAGTAGGATGCTCTTTAGCCTCCATGTATTTGAGTTCTTTCTGACTTTCCTCTTGTGACTGAGTTCTAGTTTCAAAGCATTGCGATCTGAAAATATGCAGGGAATGATCCCAATGTTTTGATACTGGTTGAGACCTGATTTGTGACCTAAGATTTGATCCATTCTGGAGAATGTTCCATGGGCACTAGAGAAGAATGTGTATTCTGTTGTGTTGGGATGGAATGTTCTGAATATGTCTGTGAAGTCCATTTGGTCCAGTGTGTCATTATATCCTTGTTGATCTTTTGCTTAGATGATCTGTCCATTTCAGTGAGGGGGGGTGTTAAAGTCCCCCACTATTATTGTATCGTTGTCTATGTGTTTCTTTGCTCTTGTTATTAATTGGCTTATAAAATTGGCTGCTCCCATGTTAGGGGCATAGATATTTACAACTGTTAGATCGTCTTGTTGGATAGACCCTTTAAGTAGGATATAGTGTCCTTCCTCATCTCTTATTATAGTCTTTGGTTTAAAATCTAATTTGTCTGATATAAGGATTGCCACCCCAGCTTTCTTTTGGTGTCCATTAGCATGGTAAATGGTTTTCCACCCCCTCACTTTCAATCTGGGGGTGTTTTGGGTCTAAAACGAGTCTCTTGCAGAGAGCATATCAATGGGTCTTGTTTTTTAATCCAATCTGATAGCCTGTGTCTTTTGATTGGGGCATTTAGCCCATTTACATTCAGGGTAACTATTGAAAGATATGAATTTAGTGCCATTATATTGTCTGTAAGGTGACTGTTTCTGTATATTGTCTGTGTTCCTTTCTGGTCTATGTTGCTTTTAGGCTCTCTCTTTGCTTAGAGGACCCCTTTCAATATTTCTTGTGGGGTTGGTTTTGTGTTTGCAAATTCCTTTAGTTTTTGTTTGTCCTGGAAGCTTTTTATCTCTCCTTCTATTTTCAATGACAGCCTAGCTGGATATAGTATTCTTGGCTGCATATTTTTCTCATTTAGTGCTCTGAGTATATCACGCCAGTCCTTTCTGGCCTGACAGGTCTCTGTGAATAGGTCTGTTGCCAATCTAATGTTTCTACCATTGTAGGTTACAGACCTCTTGTCCCAAGGTGCTTTCAGGATTTTCTCTTTGTCTCTGAGACTCGTCAGTTTTACTATTAGATGTCGGGGTGTTGACCTATTTTTATTGATTTTGAGAGGGGTTCTCTGTGCCTTCTGGATTTTGATGCCTGTTTCCTTCCCCAAATTAGGGAAGTTCTCTGCTATAATTTGCTCCAATATACCTTCTGCCCCTCTTTTTCTTCTTCTTCTTCTGGGATCCCAATTATTCTAATGTTGTTTCATCTTATGGTATCACTTATCTCTCGAATTCTGCCCTCGTGATCCAGTAGTTGTTTATCTTTCTTTTTCTCAGCTTCTTTATTTTCCATCATTTGGTCCTCTATATCACTAATTCTCTCTTCTGCCACATTTATCCTAGCAGTTAGCACCCCATGCTTGATTGCACCTCATTAATAGCCTTTTTGATTTCGACTTGGTTAGATTTTAGTTCTTTTGTTTCTCCAGAAGGGGTTTCTCTAATAACTTGCATGCTTTTTTCAAGCCCAGCTAGTATCTTTAAAATCATCATTCTGAACTCTAGTTCCGACATCATACTAATGTCCTATTGAGTAGGTCCCTGGCAGTTGGTACTGCCTCTTCTTCTTTTTGTTGAGGAGATTTTTTCCGTCTTCTCATTTTGTCCAGAGAAGAATAGATGAGTGAGAGAACAAAATGCTAACAGGGTAACAACGTTCCCAGAAAATATACTCTAAACAAATCAGAAAAGACCTGAATCTGGGGGAAAAGAAAGGGAAAGAAAGAAAAAAGAAAAAGAAAAAGAAAAGGAAAAAGATAAAAACAAACAAAAACAGAACAAAACAAAAAAAACAGGATATGATCAAATATGATCAGGCTCGTGCATAGATCAGTGCCACACACTAGATTTTGGGTGTATTTTGGTCTGTTAGAAGAAAATGCCTCCCAAAATTTTAAAGAAAGAAAAACATATATGTACAAAAATAAAGGTTAATACAATGAAGGGATGGAATATGACTGTAAAGGTGGAAATTATAAAAAATTTTATAAAAGGAATTGATAAGGGTTGTTTGAAAAAAGAAGGAAGAGGATTTAAAAAAATAAGAAAAAAAAGGGAGAGAATGTGATCAGGCAGGAGAGTAGAACAAAGCCATACACTAGAGATTTAGGGTATATTTTGGTCTGTTAGAAGAAACCGTATCTCAAAATTTTAAAGAGAGAACAACTTATATATATATGCCAAAAATAAGGGTAACTACTATGAAGGGATAGAATATGACTCTAAAAATGAAAAATAAAAATGTTTTTTAAAAAAGGGATTGATAAGATGTTGGTTGAAAAAGGGAAAAAGAAAAATTCAAAAAAAAAAAGAAATAAAAAAAAGACAGTTAAAAAAAAATTAACTTTGAAAGACTAAAGAATCATGGTAAAAAAGCCATGGATTCTAATGTGCAGTATTCCCCTACCGCTGGAGTTCTGCCGTTCTCTTTGATCATAAACTTGGTCTTGGCTGGCTGTTCTCGCTGATCTCCTGGGGGAGGGGCCTGTTGCCATGGTTCCCAAATGTCTTTGCCGGAGGCGGAATTGCCCTGCCCTTACCCTCCGTCTAAGTCATCTGCTCGGGTTTGCTCTCGGGAGCTCTTGTTCCCTGCAAGCTTTCCCTACAGCTTTGGAGGATGAGAGTGAAAACGGTGGCCTCCGAATCTCCACCCCGGAGGAGCTGAGAACTCGGGGCCTCACTCCTCTGAGCCCCCAGAGAAAAGCAGTGAATCACTCCGTTCTCCCCTGTCTCCAGCCACACTCTGTGCTCACCCAGCCTGTGACCGAGCATTTCTATCTCTGGCACACGACCCCGTGTGGAGTCTCCAAACCCAGCAGATTCCTGCGGTGTGCTCCCGCACCTTTCCTCCCAGGGGAAAAGGGGAGTCTCCTTGGATCTGCTGCTTGTTGGGTCCCTGCTGGATGAGCAGTGGCCCAACTGTGCCAAGGTCTATGGCAGCCCCGAGCTGAGAGCCCACGCCTCTGGTCCATCTCTGCAGCCGGCTTCCCCGCTCCGATACCTGGGAGCTCTGCCGCACTCAGGTGCCCCCGGTCTTTCTGTGACCCCGAGGGTCCTGGACCACACTGTCCCAGTGAGGGTTCCACCCCCTGCTTAGCACTGGAGCGACATCCCTCAGCGGAGCAGACTTCTAAAAGTTCCGATTTTGTGTTCCACTGCTCTATCACTTGCCAGAAGTGGCCGACGAAAGTCCCTCCCCCCCCGCCGTCTATCCTCCCGAATATCGCCTCGGATTCACTTCTCTGCACATCCTACCTTCCAGAAAGTGGTCGCTTTTCTGTTCAGAGAGTTGTTGCCATTCCTTTCTTTGATCTCCTGTTGAGTTCGTGGGTGTTCAGAATGGTTTGATTCCTATCCAGCTGAATTCCTGGGACCAGACGAAATCCAGGTCTCCTACTCCTCTGCCATCTTGCTCCGCCCCCCAGCAATGTGAAATCTTAAGCTAAATCCTGGAATGAAAAAAAGGACATTAGTGAGGGAAAGTTGAAATTCAAAGAAATTCTGTAGTTTAGGGTGCCTGGGTGGCTTAGTCAGTTAAGTATCCAACTCTTGATATCGACTCAGGTCATGATCTCAGGGTGGTGAGATTGAGCCTCACATTGGGCTCTATGCTGGGCATGGAGCTTGCTTAAGATTCTCTCTTTCCCTCTCCCTCTGCCCCCTTCTCTTTCTCTCTCTAAAAAAAAAAAAAAAAGAAAGGAAAGAAAGAAAGAAAGAAAAGAAGAAAGAAAGAAAGGAAGAAAGAAAAAGAAAGAAATTTTGTAGTTTAATGGTATTTCCTCAATGTAAATTTATTATTTATGATAATTATTCTATGATTTTGTATGTTATTAACATAAGGGAAAACTGGATAAAGGATATACTGCTTTTTAATGTATTATATAAGACTAAATTATTTCAAAAAATAAAATGTGCTTCTAGTCAAGCTAGGCCAATAAGAACATGTTTCAACAACCCTTCTCATCACTCTAAGACCATTAAAAGAATTGATAAAATATAAAAATTATACAAATTATAATATCAGTTTCCCAAAATATAAAAACCTTCTCCTGGATCAAAAATAGACAAGAGAAGTGTCTAAGAGGGCTGAACCACAACCTGAGCTCTGGGTCTAGAAATAGGTCTAGGTGGCTAAAACAGGGTAATGGGAAAGAATAATGCTTCATATGAGTAAGGCAATGAATCCAGTCACTGAAACAAGGAACCACAGAAAAGAGATAAAAAGACAGAGAGATTATAGGCTGGATTCTTAAAGAGCCACTCCCAATCTTTCCTCCTTAGCTTTCTTTTCTAATAGTTACATAAATAAAAATATTTTAATTCTCAGACTCCTTTAAAGCTAGATCATGATACCTTTCTAATCCTTGGTGTGGAAGTGTTAGTTTTGGATGAGGACTTTTTGGCCCGAACATAATCTTGTTAAAGGGAAATCCTAGGGCCATCCTTATTATTTCTCCATGAAAATGTAACATGATATCTCAAGGTGCAGCTGTTGTATTGAGACCATAACGATGAACCCACACATTATGGATGACAGAGCATGAAGACAGATAGAACCAGCTTTTTTGATGACATTCTTGGGCTTTACACCAATGATGGCATCTTGTCTCTGTGCATCTTATGTGGGAAAAACAAACCCTTCAGTTGTTTAGGTTCTGTTTTCTTCTTTATTCACAGCAAAGTGAAATTTTAACCAGGTCAGAGAAAAGCTAAAATTCTGCCAGTCGAAATGAGAATGCCAACATAATTCCAAAGCATGTGAATAAGTCTTATAAAAAATGAGTAAAAACTAATCATAAAAATATGAATTCACTCTAGAAAGGACTAAAAAATGAGCAATTTGAAAAAATCTTTAGAATAAGAATGTTTAGAGTTCTAAGTGATGACTGAAGGAATAACACCCGTGAAATAGAACAAAAATTCATGAAATAAAAGATACAGAACTAAAACACAAACCAATAGGCTGAAAGGGAAAAAAAAAAAAAAAACAATTTGAAATCATGGAGAAAATTTATGATATATATCCCTAGCAAACTAGAAATAAAAGAGACCTTAATTTCATAAAAAAAAAAAAATCTAAGAAAACATCATACAAAATGATAAAACATTAGAAGCATTTTATATAGATATTAGTTTTGAAGACATGGATCTAGAAATTCAATTTAGTTTGAGGATTTTATGGGAACTGATCGACTTAATGAATTTATATCAAAGAATTAGGGTCAACAATAACTAAAACAATTTTGAAGAAAAATAAGATATTGTAGGGATATCATTTATGAAATTTATTATTTATTTGATTTTAAAAGACTTTATTTGAGAGAGAGAGAAAGAGAGCATGGACATGCATGTGTGAGTGGGGGCAGGGGCAGAGGGAGAGGGAGAGGGACAAGCAGACTTCCCACTGAGCTTGGAGCATGACACAAGGCTGGATCATAGGACCCCGAGACCATGACCTGAGCTGAAGTCAGACACTTAACCCACTGAGCCACCCAGGTGTAACTATCAATATTTATGTTAAGTTATAGTTCTAAAGAACAGTACTTTAGCTGTGTTTAGTATTAGTGTTTATTAATTTAGTAATATTATTTAGTTTAGTATTATTGCAGGGATATGCACGAGAACAGATCAATATATTTTGGAAAACTTAGCAAATGATAGAGATGCCAAACAGATTAGCTGTTAAGTAATGAATTTGTTAATAAATGTTGCTTTATAATTGGCTCTCCATATGGGAAAAAATAAAATTAGATTCCTGCCTTACATCATAAATATGCAAAATAATTCAAGTATTGCTAAAGACTAAAATATAAAAAGCAAGATGTTAACATTGAATTTTAGAAGAAATTACCACCTAATATTTTTATGGATTCAGAATAATGAAGTTATTTCTTGAACAGGTTACCAAAACAAAACCGTAAGTATGTCAATATCACAATAAAATAGTTGATCAGAGGGCAAAAATCTAGGTTTGGTAAAGGAATTGATAAAAGTTTGTATTCAACTGCTACAAATCAAACCCCAGACAGAAATAATAAGATCAAAGTCACAAAAATGTGTGTAAGTTTGGTTAATAAATTCAAACATGTAGACAGTTCTTATTTAGTCTCTTATTTAGTTTATCAAAAGGGCTGTCCAGGTGGGTACCAGATTGGATGGAATCATAATGGAAATCACAAACAAATCTAGCATCCTTAGTTAAGTACAGGCATACCTTTTTTTTTTTCTTTACTGTTCTTTATTGTGCTTCACAGTTAATACAGGCAATAATATGGGGAAAATAAAGTTAAATAAAAAGGAAAGTAAAAATGTGGGAGCCTAATTTTTACAAATCCATTCTAGTTTTTAATAGAACTTAACACATGTTTTAAGCAACAGAGAAATACTAGAAACAGCCTAAATATAGAATAGGAGAATAATTAGATAAAAACTTCTGCATTCATACACTGAGTCAAATATTAATTGAATTAATCCATTACCTCTAGGGATATTCAGTAGGGATTTTATTAAATACAGAAATACCTCATTTTTTTGTGTTTCACTATATATATATATATATATATATATATATATATATATATATTTATTTATTTATTTATTTTTTCAATTGGCAACCCTGCATCAAGTCACTCAATTCATGCTATTTTTCCAACAATATTTGTTCATTTCATGTCTCTGTGTCACATTTTGGTAATTCTCACTATTTTTTCAAACTTTTTCATTATTATGTTTGTTATAGTGACCTTGATCAGTGCTTTTTGATGTTACTATTGTAATTGTTTTGGGATACCACAAACTGCACCTAGATAAGACAGTGAACTTTATTGATAAATGACTGCTCCACCAACTGGCCATTCCTCCATCTCTCTCCTTATCCTTGGGCGTCCATTTTCCCTGAGACAAAATAATATTGAAATTAGGTCAGTTAACACTACAAAGGCCCCTAAGTTTTCAAGTGAAAGGAAAAGTCTCATGTCTTTCACTTTAAATAAAAAACTAGAAATGAGTAAGGTAAGGGAGGAAGGCATGTTGAAAGCTGAGATAGGCTGAAAGCTATGCTTTTTGTGTCCAATAGTTAGTCACATTATGAATGTAAAGGAAAAGTTCTTGAAGGAACTTAAAAGTGCTACTCCAGTAAATGCATAAATGATAAGAAAGTGAAATAGTCTTATAGATGAGATGGAAAAAATGTTAGTCTGGAGAGGAGATCAGACCAACTACAACATTTTCTTAAACTAAAGCCTAATTTAGAGCAAAGCCCTAACTCTTTTTAATTCTATGGAGGCTGAGAGAAGTGAGAAAGCTGCAGAAGAAAAGTTTGAAGCTAGGAGAGGCTGACTCTTGAATTTTAACATAAAAGTGCAAGGTGATGCACCAAATGCTGATGTAGAAGCTGCAGCAAGTTATCCAGAAGATCTAAAGATCATTAATGAAGGTGGCTACACTAAACAACAGGTTTTCAGTGTACACAAAACAGCCTTATATTGGAAGAAGGTGCCATCTAGGACTGTCATAGCTGGAGGGGAGAAGTCAATGCCTGGCTTCAAAATTTCAAAGGACAGGCTGACTCTCTTAGGGCTAGTGCAGCTGGTGACTTTCAGTTGAAGTCAATGTTCATTTACCATTTTGAAAGTCCTCGGGTCCTTAAGAATTATGCTAAATCTAGTCTGCCTGTGTTCTATAAATAGAACAACAATCCTAGATGACAGGGTATCTGTTTACAACATGATTTACTGAGTATTTTAAGCCCACTCTTGAGACCTACTGCTCAGGAAAAAAAAGATTCCTTTAAAAATATTACTGCTTATTGATAATGCATCCAGTCACCCAAGAGCTCTGATGGAGATGTGCAAGATTAATATTATTTTAATGCTTACTAACACAACATACATTCTGCAGCTCATAGATCAAGGTGTAATTTCAACTTTCAAATCTGATTTTGTTAAGAAATACATTTTGTAAGGCTATGGTTGCCATGGATAGTTATTCCTTCCATGTATCCGGGCAAAGTAAATTGAAAACCTACCTGAAAGGATTCATCATCCTAGATGCTATTAAGAACATTCATGATTCATGGGAAGATGTAAAAATATCTAATTTAACAGGAGTTGGGAGAAGTTGATTCTAATCCTCATAGATGACTTTGGATTCACAGCGTCAGTGGAAGAAGTAACTGCAGATGTAGTGGAAATAGCAAGAGAACTAGAATTAGAGGTGGAACCTGAATATGTGACTGAATTTCTACAATCTCATGATAAAACTGGAACAGATGAAGAGTTGCTTCTTATGGATCAGCAAAAAAAGTGGTTTCTTGAGATGGAATCTATCCTGGTGAAGATGCTGTGAAGATTGTTGAAACAACAAACAGTTTAGTTGATAAAGCAGTGGCAGAGTTTGAGAGGATTGACTCCAATCATGAAAGAAGTTCTATTGTGAGTAAAATGCCACCAAAGAGCAGACCGTGCTACAGAAAAATCTTTGAGGAAAGAAAATCAATTACTGCAGCAAACTTCGTTGTTGTCATATTTTAAGAAATTGCCACAGCCCCTGCAACCTTCGGCAACCACTACCCTGATCAGTAAGCAGCCATCAACACAAAGATAAGACCCTCCAACAGCAAAAGGACTATGACTTGCTGAAGGCTTAGATGGTGGTTAGCATTTTTTTAGTAATAAAGTATTTTTAAATTAAAGTATGTACATTTTTTAGACATAACATTGCACGCTTAATATGCAGCAGTATAGTGTATTCATAACTTTTACTTGCACTGGGATACCAAGACATTCATTTGACTCACCTTATTGTGAAATTTGTTTTATCATAATGTTTGTTGTATTGTGGTGGTCAGGAACTAAAACTGTGTTATCTCTGAGGTAGCTCATAAAAAACATCCATCATTTTTTATGTGCTACCTCACCTACTCTGAGTAGGTCACTAACTGTCTAGGTTAAGTAAGTAAAGTTGTAATTGCAAGAAAAATAAGAATAAAAATAAAAACATAAAATGAAGACATTAATGTAATCCCACGTATTAGCAATTTTGTAATCATTTGTAATCATACTAATTGTACATGATGATTTTATCTGCATTTTAAACATTTAAAGCATTTAAGAGAATTATATATATTAGGCTTATAAGGAGTGTAATGAATTAAGTTTGTAGCCAATTCTCAGATGTTTGGAGTTATCTAAGTAACTATTTTTAGTGATTTCTTTATTGTGTCATATTGTTTGAGAATATGTTTGAGAAATGTTTGAGAATTAATAGTTAGGCATTATATAAGGTCCAAATGGACATGAAAGGATATGTCAAAAAGAGAAGAAAGATTTATATAGTTGAACATAATAAAATTAAAACAGATATATGTACACCATAAATGTACTGAAATTTGGCTCATCTTTTAAAATGTATTTTAAAATATCTTTAAAATATCTTCATTTTTTTAAAATATGAAAAAAAGGAAAAGAAAAATATATGAATCAACTGAAAAACTGAGAATTGGAGAATATAGTAAGTTTACTGAATAGAAAATTGATATACAGAAATCAGTAACCTCATCTGCCAATGGGAAGCAATTCAAAAATATAATAGAACAAATGATCTTACTTATAAAAGCAAAAAAAAAAAAAAGAAAAGTAAAAATATACTTAAGTAAAGGACAAAATTTAAAGTTAAAATAATATGGAGGGATAAAAAGTAATTTTATAGAAAGGCATGTTTTATTCTTGTAGAATATTTTGAAGTTATAATGATGTTGATTATATCTAAATTAATCTATATATTTAAATATATACAAATAAAATATCAACAAGATACTTTTGAATATAGCCAAGTTGTTTCTTAAGTTCAGAATTGCAAATATCATTGGGAAAATGTTTAAAAAAAATTTAATGGGAGGGGACCAACTTTGGGAGAAACTGAAAAATAGTATATAACTATGGTCATCTTATGTAAAAACCAAAAATAAAATAGAACAAAAAGAGAATCCAGGTATTGAACCTAATTGTTTAGTTCACAATTAAAATGGAGTTCCACACTGATTGGAAAAGAAGTATCATTCAATAAATAGAACTGGGATTAGGGGTTACCTGTATGGGGTGGGGGGAAGGAAACTTGAATTCTAACATCATCTCCTACTGGGAGAAATTTCAGATGATCCACAATTATAGTAAAAAATATGAAGCCATAAAATAATGGAAAAGATATGATTGATACTCTTATGGTTTTGAAGTGGAATAGCCGCTAAACACAAAACTAACTTGAACAGTCATAAAATAAAAAGTGACCAATATGACTATGCAAAAATTAAAATTGTGGAGGTATAGAAAAAGACTGAAATCTAGTCAAAGTAAAACACATGAGCTATTTTATTCACTTTTATAATAGTATCCATAAATTAACAAGCTCTTGAAAACATTATGTGTAAAAGACAATTTAGCAACAGAAAATATGTAAAAATCTGCTCAAACTCAGTCATGATAAGAAAACATTAAAATAACACAATTTTACCCATACTATATATTTATTTTATTTTATTATGTTATGTTAACCACCATACATTACATCATTAGTTTTTGATGTAGTGTTCCATGATTCATTGTTTGCGTATAACACCCAGTGCTCCATGCGGTACGTGCCCTCTTTAATACCCATCACCAGGCTAACCCATTCCCCCACCCCCCTCCCCTCTAGAACCCTCAGTTTGTTTCTCATAGTCCATAGTCTCTCATGGTTCATCTCCTCCTCCAATTTCCCCCTCTTCGTTTTTCCCTTCCATCTTTTTTTTTTTTTTAACATATAATGTATTATTTATTTCAGAGGTACAGGTCTGTGATTCATCAGTCTTACACAATTCACAGCGCTCACACATACCGTCCCCAATGTCCATCACCCAGCTACCCAATCCCTCCCATCTCCCACCACTCCAGCAACCCTCAGTTTGTTTCCTGAGATTAAGAATTCCTCATGTCAGTGAGGTCATATGATACATGTCTTTCTCTGATTGACTTACTTTGATTTAAGCTCCTTCTTGAGAGCAGAGAATCTTGTCTGTTTTGGTCACTGAAGTATTTTATTTTATTTTATTTATTTATTTTTATTATGTTATGTTAATCACCATACATTACATCATTAGTTTTTGATGTAGTGTTCCATGATTCATTGTTTGCATATAACACCCAGTGCTCCATTCAGTACGTGCCCTCTTTAATACCCATCACCAGGCTAACCCATCCCCCCACCCCCCTCCCCTCTAGAACCCTCAGTTTGTTTCTCAGAGTCCATAGTCTCTCATGGTTCATCTCCCCCTCAGATTTCCCCCCTTCATTTCTCCCTTCCTGCTATCTTCTTCTTCTTCTTTTTCTTTTTTTTAACATATAATGTATTATTTGTTTCAGAGGTACAGGTCTGTGATTCAACAGTCTTACACAATTCACAGCTCTCACCATAGCACATACCCTCTCCAATATCTATCACCCAGCCATCCCATCCCTCCCACCCCCCACCACTCCAGCAACCTTCAGTTTGTTTCCTGAGATTAAGAATTCCTCATATCAGTGAGATCATATGATACATGTCTTTCTCTGATTGGCTTATTTCGCTCAGCATAATACCCTCCAGTTCCATCCACCTTGTTGAAAATGGCAAGATTTCCTTCCTTTGGATGGCTGCATAATATTCCATTGTATATATATATATATATATATATATATATATATATATATATATACCACCTCTTCTTTATCCATTCATCTGTCAATGGACATCTGGGCTTTTTCCATAGTTTGGCTATTGTGGACATTGCTGCTATAAACATCAGGGTGCACATACCCCTTCGGGTCCCTACATTTGTATCTTTGGGGTAAATACCCAGTAGTGCAATTGCTGGGTCTTATGGTAGCTCTATTTTCAACTTTTTGAGGAACCTCCATACTGTTTTCCAGAGTGGCTGCACCAACTTGCATTCCCACCAACAGTGTAGGAGGGTTCTCCTTCCTCTGCATCCCCGCCAACATCTGTCATTTTCTGACTTGTTAATATTAGCCATTCTGACTGGAGTGAGGTGATATCTCATTGAGGTTTTGATTTGGATTTCCCTGATGCCGAGCGATGTTGAGCACTTTTTCATGTGTCTGTTGGCCATTTGGATGTCTTCTTTGCAGAAATGTCTGTTCATGTCTTCTGCCCATTTCTTGATTGGATCATTTGTTCTTTGGGTGTTGACTTTGATAAGTTCTTGATAGATTTTGGATACTAGCCCTTTATCTGATATGTCATTTGCAAATATCTTCTCCCATCCTTTTGGTTGTCTTTTGGTTTTGTTGACTGTTTCCTTTGCTGTGCAAAAGCTTTTTATCTTGATGAGGTCCCAATAGTTCATTTTTGCCCTTGTTTCCCTTGCCTTTGGTGATGTTTCTAGGAAGAAGTTGCTGTGGCTGAGGTCAAAGAGGTTGCTGCCTGTGTTCTCCTTTAGGATTTTGATGGACTCCTGTCTCATATTTCAGTCTTTCAACCATTTTGAGTCTATTTTTTGTGTGTGGTATAAGGAAATGGTCCAGTTTCATTCTTCTGCATGTGGCTGTCCAATTTTCCCAACACCATTTGTTGAAGAGACTGTCTTTTTTCCATTGGACATTCTTTCCTGCTTTGTCGAAGATTAGTTGACCGTAGAGTTGAGGGTCCATTTCTGGGCTCTCGATTCTGTTCCATTGATCTATGTGTCTTTTTGTGCCAGTACCATACTGTCTTGATGATGACAGTTTTGTAATAGAGCTTGAAGTCCGGAATTGTGATGCCGCCAGCTTTGCTTTTCTTTTTCAACATTCCTCTGGCTATTCGGGGTCTTTTCTGGTTCCATACAAATTTTAGGATTATTTGCTCCATTTCAATGAGAATCTTTGAAAACAGTCATTCACAGGATGCCTGGGTGGCTCAGTTGGTTGTGTCTGCCTTGGGCTGAGGTCATGATTCCAGGGTCCTGGGATCGAGTACCGCATTGGGCTCCTTGCTCAGTGGGGAGCCTGCTTCTCCCTCACCTGCTCTGCCTGCTGCTCCCCCTGCTTGTGCTCTCTCTCTCTCTGACAAATAAATAAAATCTTAAAAAAAGAAAGAAAACACTCATTCTCATACATTGTTGTAGAAACTTTAAATTGGAACAATCTCAAGAGTGTAATTTGGCAATATATATCAACATAAAAATACATGTGACCTTCAATTCAGCAAGTCTACTCTAGGAATTTATCTAACAGTTATACCTACACCCACATGTCAACAACAACAAAATATATATATATAGATTCATTGCAGCATTGTTTGTCTTATCAAAATAATGTGAACCACCATTATTAGGTAGCTAGTCTAATAAAGTATGGTACATTCATACAATAAAATGTCATTTGGTCAGGTAAAAGTATTTTCTATGCATTGTTCAGTGAAGAGAACGAGGTTGAAAAACATCAGGTGTGCACTGTTCTAGGTACTAGGGATTTATTTATTTATTTTTTAAAGATTTTATTTATTTATTTGAGACAGAGAGAATGAGAGAGAGAGAGAGCACATGAGAGGGGGGAGGGTCAGAGGGAGAAGCAGGCTCCCTGCCGAGCAGGGAGCCCGATGCGGGACTCGATCCAGGGACTCCAGGATCATGACCTGAGCCGAACGCAGTCGCTTAACCAACTGAGCCACCCAGGCGCCCCTAGGGATTTAAATAGTAAAAAGAAAGAGTTACTGCCTTCAAGAAGCTTTTATTCTGATAGTAGAAGATAAGTAACAAAAATGTAAATAAATCAATTAATATAAATATATAAATTCATATCTATTTAGAAATCTAATGTGACCAGTTCTTACATGTTGGTGATAATTGGGTGTAATTTTAAGATAATACTTTTAACAAAGTAAAAAAAGAGAAATTTCTACTTTTATGTAATAGTTTTATTGTTTAGGTGAAAATGCCTTTTGGGAAAATACATGACACAAAATTTCACATAAAATATTTCTTCATACTGAAACATTATTTTTGGAGTAATCTTATTTGAAAGTGGAAGTATATGTGGATATCAGAAAAATTGAAATTATATCTCAATTTGGAAATCACTGTTGATGTATTCTTTGTCCATTTTGATTTTATTTAGTAGGTGTAATGAGATAGGCCATAACAGACAAGAGGCCTGATGCCTCACATCCATGCCTTCATGTGCATGGGTGATAACACAGGCTTAGGGGAGGCTCCAGCAACTTTATTGAAGGGTTTATTGATTGAAAGTTGGTAGAATCAGTAATAAGGAAAAGTGACTTCTTTCCTCCAAAACTATTCCATACTTTAAAGCATTTCAGTCATAATGTTTAAGTATGGAAAATTACATTTCTGTTTATCATCACCCTCTGGATGCACCCATTAGGGCCTTACTCTATAATGGTTAATGTATTTTTCACATAATTTCAAAATACAAAGATATACATTTAATTCTGCAGAGAGCTTAATGTGTAGATTGCTTGTCTCTCCTCAACAATGGTTTTATACTTTTTCAGGGCCTTAGGTATAAAGATGTTCTGAGAAGCATATGGTATACATTGTAGGTTTTTAATATACATATATAATTACTCTTTTGAGAGGGAACAGAACATGAGATAAATTCATTCCTTATACTATTTTTCTTGGATGAAACTTCAGCGGACTGGTGAAAATGTCTATTACAGAATTTATTGGCACATAAACAATTTGCCATAGAAATCTTCCTGAAATCTTCCTTCTCAAATTCACCATGAAGGTCTCAGTTTCAATTTCAGATATTTCACTACTAAAATATTCTCTTAGGATGACTCTCATTTCAAAGCTGGAAGCCAAGTGAAACTTTAAAATGATTCTGATCATAAAGCTAAATATATCTATTATTTAAAATATTCTATATAATTAACAATAACTATCAAAAATTTATAAAGTAAGGCTTTACAGGTGTAAACTTATTTTATACTCTGTGCTATAAGGTGTGGCAGTTGTCTCTGTTTAATTTTTTATGTTTATTTATTTCATTTGAGAGATCCTTAAATTGATTTTTTTTATTGAAGTGTAATTGACATAAAATTTCCTATTGGTTTCAGGTGTATATCATAGTGGTTTGATATTTTATACACTACAAAATGATCCCCGTGATAAGTCTAGTTACCATCTGTCACTATACAATGTTATGACAATATAATTAATTATATTACATTATAATATAATGTATATGCCATACATTAAATCCCCATGATGTATTTATTTTATAACTGCCTTAAGTTGATTTACTTTATTTAGAAATTTCACTTATGGCATCACACATAAGTGGAAATTCACACCATTTAAAAAATGCTTCTTTCTCTCTGGATGAATAGATAGATAGGTAAGTAGGTAGATGGATGATAGAATTCCCCAACGCCAAAAGAAAATACACAGGATTTTAATGCAGAATGTAAGACAAATATGTTCTAATTTATTTCCTTATTACTACAAAACAAAACCAACAAACCAAAAAACATCAATATTTTTGAGTGCTATGCTCCCTCCATTTGCTGTCCCTATCATTATACTGCTCTTCAGAGACAAGCTTCTACTCCATTATATACTCAAATTGTCTCCATTTTCTCATTTTCTATTTCTTCTCAATTTGCTATTATCTTTAAACTCCATTGGTCATAAAACTTATTAAGTTCTTCAATGGCCTACTCTAATTAATCAATAAGCATATTTCAGTTAACAACTTACTTCATCTCTGAGAAAGTACCTAGCATTTCCCTCACTTTTAAGGTAGTCTCTTTCACTGGCTTTTGGATACCATGCTTTCTTGGTTAGATGATGATCAACTGCATTTAACAGAAAAATACTAAAATAATGGCTAAAACAAGAAATACATTTTGTTCTCATCTAAAATAGTTCTAGAGTTAGGTAGTGTAGGGGGTCTGGCATCTCCAAGATATCATTGCAGATCCAGGATCCTATTTTTCCATGCCACTCCACAAGGCCATCTTCTGGTCCAATGTGGCTACTAGAGTTCTAGCTATTATGTCTACATTGAAGGCCAGAAAGAGAAGCCAGATGGTAAGATAAAAGTGCTCTTCCTTCCAACTGAGTCAACTTCCAACTTTAAGCTAACTTCTTACTCCACATTCTACTCTTGAGAAACATAATCATATGGTCATGGCTAAGAAAAGGAAGCCTGGGAAATAAAATCACCTACTGGAATATAATTGAAGTTCTTTTTAAAAAGGAGAAAGGAGGTACTGATTGCAACTATGCATCCTTGCTCCGTTACATATGTCCTCTCTCTTCAGCCTCTACAACCTCACCTTTTATAGTAACTTCTTAAAACCAAAATTTAAATATATTAAATTCTCTTCTATCTTAGAATAGCTATAACCATATTGCCAGCTTTTAAATTCCAGCTTGACCACCTACTAGCTCTGGGATCGCAGAAAAGTAACTTAATTTCTTCATTCTCCAGTTTTGTCCCATAAAAGGTAATGGTGATTATCAAAATAATGTGAACCATACCTTCTTGAATCATTGAGAGGGTTAATATTTATAATACACTTAGAATATCACCATGGTACATAGTATGTGATATATTACTCATTTGCTTATATTTAATTATTTTTATCTGAGTATAGTTGACACACAATATTACATTAGTGTTAGGTGTATGACAGAGTGATTCAACATCTCTATACTTTATGCTATACTCATCACAAGTGTAGCTACCACCTGTCACCATGCAACACTATTACAATATCATTAACTATATTTCCTATGCTGTGTCTGTTATTCCTATGACTTATTCATTCCATTACTGGAAATCTGTACCTCCCACTTCCCTTCATTCATTTTGTCCATTCTGCCTCCCTCCTCCCCTCTGGCAACCATCAGGTCATTCTCTGTATTTATAGGTCTGATTCTGCTTTTTGTTTGTTCATTTATTTATTTATTTATTTTAGATTCCACATATGAGTTAAATCATATGGTATTTGCCTTTCTCAGTCTGATTTAGTTCATTTAGTGTAATACCCTCTAGGTCCATCCATGTCGTTGCTAATTGCAAGATTTCATTCTTTTTTATGGCTGCTATGTTATGGATACTGATACTGCTGATAGCATTTGAATTCACCATTAACAATTCAGCCCACCCAGAATGTGAACCTGAATTCTAGATCTAATAGTGAGCATGCTAGCAGAAGGAATGTAGCTCTTGTGTTCTTCATCATTTCAGATGACATGTTTACCCACTTCTAGGTTTAGTGTCTACTCTCCTTCAAGCAACTTTTAAGACTAAATTCATACATTTTCTCTATTTCTGTTTTCATCAGTCAGCAAAAACATGCAATCCTCTTATCATGGGTTCTCTAAAACACCATAACCTAAAATCTTCATCGTGTCTGACCCAGCCCCACACCCAACCTATTGCCCACTGCACAAATCCTTTTACCGCACCCAGTAGAATCAAGTTTCATAATTAACAAACTCCCTTCAACTTGCAAACTCTTCTATGAGTGTGTTCTTAATATCCTTGTTTTAAGTGAAACTCTCTCTGTATCTGGCAGATAAATGTATCTGGCAGAAGACTTTCAAGAAGTGACTATTTTTTCAAACCTCAAGTTTGACGTGAGATTGGGCTTATTCATACTCCTTGTTGTACCACCCATCCAGATCATTATTATTAACTCTTTTGTAAAACTAAACATAAAAACTTGGTTAAGTCTTTCATAAATATCACTTAATTGCTTTCTGTTGTTGTCATTTGGTGGCTTTCAGACAATTCTTTCTAATTTTTCAAAGAATTTGACATATATTTAACAGACCTCATTAAGAACAGAAGTTTGCCATCTTCCCAGGTCACTTCAACACTCAAGTGATTTATCCATCTTCTTTTGTAGTTCTTGACCTTCTTACCTCCAGAGTCATCCACATTTATCCCCTTTCAACCTCTTAGTCTGTCTATCTCTCCAAGTATCTTCAGCATTTCATTCTGGCCACAAACTTCTCTCAGAATTTGTTTATCTAAATATTTGTGTCTAATTTTTATTGCAGTCAAACTGTAGTCCCCTGACTTCGTTATCCTAATACATTGGCCTTCTCCTTTTTTATTTTCTTGTGACTCAGCTTAGATTAATTAGTTATTATTCAAATAATTCTTTTTCCAGCATCACCAACTTTCTTGATTCTGTTTTAGTGGCATCCATTTGGCAAAATCCGAACGCTGGAAGAAACCAACCACCCAATTTCTCTGCACTTGAACCCAGGTAGTCAAGCAATATGGCAAGATATTACCCAATTGGGTCTTCTGGTTTCACTATAAATTCATGGTCAGTGGCCTTAAGTGGGTCTTTCAACACTGCTCAGAGATCTTGCTGTATGTCTTTGAAAAACATACATTCTCCTATTTAAATAATGCCCTTTTCAAACCTTTCCATTGTACCAAAATTTTTGATCTTCCTATCTTCCCTGCTCAGTGTTTATGATTACCCTATGATTCACTGAAAAAGAGAATCTGTTAGAGGAGCCCTCCCTCAATTTCATGATAAGAAATATAAAAAAAAATGACTTATATCTGTCCATATCCTGTGCTTCTTCCTGCTACTGACCCTTATCTAAGAGTGTTGCTTCCACTGGTGTTTGGCATCTCAACTTTGTTGCAGGAAATTCACACTAAAGATTACACTTTCTTTCTCCAAATATTCTAATGTATAGAATACATTGGGTTCTTCACTTCTGCTCTTTCTTGCTAATCCAAATATTTAATTTTTTTCCTAAAAATATTGTCTCTATATGCTGTCTCCATTTCCTCACTTCCAAACCACTTCTTGACCCATTCTAATTTGATACCTTGCTATTGCTCTGTGCTCAATTAGCTTTTGATTAGGTCATGTATCTTCTCTTTCTTAACATAACTAGCACTTTTTAGTCGGTTTAACTTTCTGGCATGTCCTTCTTCATCTCTTGTCTAGTCTCAGCCTCTATCCAGCTTTAAATGTTAGCATTTCTTGAGGCTGGCTTCTTAGGAAATTTCTCACTTTATATTATTTCCCGTGTAATCTTATTGAAACCCATCTCTTCAATTACCACAGTGTCAAAGTTAACTCACTAACATATTTTTAAATAGATTTGTAGACATCAACATCTCTGAGTTCTAGAGTTGTTTCTTTAACTTTCTCCTAGACAACTTTTCTTAGTTTAAAGCCAGCCTAAACTTAATACGTGGAAACCATATTCAGGATCACCTTCTGTCTCAGTCAGCTTTATCTGCTATAATGAAATACCAGGAACTGGGTGACTTAAACAATAGAAATTTTTTCCACAGTTTTAGAGGCTGGAAAGCCCAAGAACAAGGTGCCATGAAGGTAAATTTCAATCTGAGGTCTTTTCTCTTGGTTTGTAGGTGGCTGTCATCTCATTGTGTGTTCAAATGGCCTTTCTTCACTGTGTGCTTATAGAATGAGAGAGAGAGAGAGAGAGAGAGAGAAATTTCTCTCTTTTCCTCTCTTTATAATACCACTAAAGCTATTGGATTAGGACCTTACCCTTATGACCTCATTTAACCTTAATTATTTCCTAATAGGCCCTCTCCAAATATAGTTCCATCGGGTTTAAGATTTCAGTATATGAATTTGGGGGGAGCACAATTTAGTCCATATCACTTCCCCATATGCAAACATGCATATTGAATAATGCATGAAGCAGAGGGCAATTTGACATAATCTGATATAAGAAATATATCCATAAAACCAACAACCAGCCAAAAATTAAAACATTACCAGTATCTCAGATGCCCCTTGGCCCCTTCTCAATCCTCCCACCATCATTCAAAGGAAACTGCCATTTTACTTCTCGTGCCATAGTTAGTTTTCCCTATGTTCATATTTTTTTCTATCTGGCTTTATTTTTTCTCAAAGTTGTGTTTATTAGATTTATCCATGTTGTTGATATAATTAAATTATTTTATTTAATGGTGCTGTTTAGTAATTTGCCATTAGAAGAAATAAAATGATCTAGGTATAATTTTGCCTTTATTGTATGATTTGGTCAGTATTTGCCACCCACTTACCCATACTATTGATTTTATGATAGTAACCATGTCTAACTTTACTTATTTTACCCCCAGATCCTGGTATTTTTTTATTGACCCATGGCTGACACTTGATGAGTTACTTGGCAAATGCAGAATCAATTAGTTATCTTTGAGAGATACAATCCATGTCTGTAGCTTTAATTATAAGACTGATATTTGTTCCCATCTGCTTAGAATCTTCCTCTTGCAAAATGAGAGAGAAACTCTAAGAGAAGTGTTAAAGATGTCTTTCAAAACTATAGATTTACATCCATTCCCCAGTTGGGTCTCTGCTTAGGCAAAGACCTAAAGATCAGACTATGCTATGTGAGCAGGAGAGAAAAGAATTAGAGAGGGGTGGCAAGACCAAGAGACAGACATGCTGTGGGGCAGCCCACATTCTCACCATTTGCTGAGGCCAGCATGTGAGACTTTCCTCAGGATCAAGGAACACAACCAAGATACCCAACTCAACTCCCCATAACTATACTCCATAATACAGTTCTAGGTAGAGTAAAAGGAACCTAGCAGATAATACACAACTGAGTGGAGTCAAAGAGGTTGAGTCCCATTTGGGGTTGCCTAAGGATCCAGATAACTCCCAAATGAGACAACCATCTGCTTTTGGTTGCCTGACTTTCACAGAGTTTTAATGGGCAGGTCAGAGTTCAAGAGCAGTAATGGCCAGCACAGAAGGTAAAAAATAATCCTGCAATTCTGGAAAGTATAGTCTTTTTTTAATTTTGAGATTTTATTTATTTTAGAGAGAGAGAGAACACCAAAGAGTGGGAGGGGCATAGAGGGAGGGAAAGGGAGAGAGAATCACAAGCAGACTCTGTGCTGAGTGTGGAGCCCTTAGCGGGGTTTGATCTCTTGACCCTTAGCTCATGACACTGAGATTATGACCTGGACTAAAACCAAGAATCAGACAATTAACCAGCTGGGCTATCCAGGCTCAGTTATACTTCCCAGTGCTTTAAAGGGAAAAGGTAGATGTAGGTCAGGGTGATATCATGATCAGTCCATCCATATCAAAGCAGCCATGGGTAATTGCAAGCCTTAAATTGAGTTTGAAATTGAAATTTTAAAGTGGACTAAAATTTAAATAACTATAGGAATTCAAAATTTTGTAGAAAATTCCCAAGATGACAAAAATGAGAAAAAATTTATCGATTATAGTTGAAAATCAATAATAGGAAAATATTTAATATATTATTCTGAGTTGAAATTTTTCAATAAAATTGCCATGTACTTAGACTTTGAAAAATATTGTTATACATGCCTTCTCATTTGACCTTCAAAACAATATAGTAAAGTAGGTTGGTACATAGAATAAAAAATAAGGTTAGTGTTGATGTCATTGGGCCAGTTATCTGGGCTCGGTAGAGTTTTGTGCTGGTGAGGCCATTGTGGAATGTCAAAATCTTCCAGAGAAACATGTTTTTATCATAGACTGCTATCATAGCCTTTTGAGATATATTTGAGATATGTTGAGCTTTTTGGTGAATATATTCTATTCTATTTGATTTCTGCAATTTAGAATCAAAATTGTTTACTTAGTAGCAAATTTATGTCAGTAGAAAGAACTATTTACCTAGAAACAGATTATCTAGAAAATGCTAAAAGACACAAATAATGAAATCAGCCTAGTGCACATATATGAAATAAGCAACTAGGCTTTAAATTGTTTCTTCTAACGGAGAACTAGAAATCAGTTGTTTTTATAAAAAGAATGTATGATTTAAAGAAAATAAGGTGTTATATTTATTTCTAGTATCTAGGTCTATAGAGATTATTGTTTTTAATTCTAAAAATGTTAATCTGATTGTTAAGCTGAATTAGAATATAAATTGAGTTATTTTATTATTATTATCCCATTTACTATTTTACCAGAGACTTTATATTTTGAAATTACCTCTCCTTAGATTTTTAAAAAAATTGAATTAATGTTTTCCTTTTTCATTAATCAAAACACCAGAACTAATTTTGCAAAAAGTCCAGAAATAGAAAGCCAGAAATTCAATGTTGGCGTTAGTCTATAAAATCTTATTATTAAAACATACATCAGATTTTTTTTTCCAATATTAAAACAAAACAAAATCTAGTGGACTTCCATGAGTATAGACATGGACCTTAAAATTGGGATCCCATTTGGAGAAAAAGTGATTTCATTATTTAACAAAATTGTGGTTTCTTCATTCAACTTTGGCTGATTCCAGTGCTTTATCTCTTTACATTAAGTTCATTTTGTGAGGAAACAATTGTTTTAATGTACAAAACTAATGGGAAAAATAGAAACAGAGAGTTTACTACTTAGTGAATTAACAATCAGACTTCACAATTAAAGTACAAGCTTTGCCCAGGCAGGCCAGAGATTGCACTAAGGTTAGAACTATACAAAAAAAACTAACATAGCTCCTTTATGTAAAGATAATCTGTTCATAAACTCTTCCTTATTTTTTATTGTCTCTGGCCCCCCAACTCTGGGTAAACTCTTTCTGTATATCTTAGAAACTGTACTTCCTCCATTATAGCATTTATCAAACTATATTATAATTTTAAGTTTAGTTTATTATAACTTTCTTACTATATTTTAATTTCCTTACAGGGACAGACTGTATCATCTTGCTCTACATTGTATTTACAGCAAATGAGCACAGATTTTGGCCCAAGCTAAGTTCTCATTTACACATAAAGAGCTGAATGAATAAAGAAATGAAAAGTATTCTAAGAAAATAAGGGAAAATGTTATATGAAAAATAAATTTACTTTTAAGAAAATATTTTTAAAAATCCTCCTCATTTATATTCAAATCCTTGTCATTATAAACATGAGTAAATATAGAAATTAATTGGAAAACTAAGTTAGGGTGACTGCACATGGCAGAAGGAAGAGTTTGTACCATAGTAATTTAAATAAAACCAGCAATAGATTTTGGCATGATTATAGACTTGAGAACAGATGTACATATTTGAACTCTGGGTTCCTCATATTTTTCTTATTTAATTAATGTCGTTAAATCATCATGCTTGTTTCAGCAAGTATTGCATTAAATGCTTTAAATATTGTTAATATTTTTGAAATAAAACAATAAAGTTGAAATTTACTTTATTCATTATTTTGATATACCAACATTTTAAAAGCCATAATTTCATTAAATTGCAGATATTCTAATGTTGATACAAGTTGAACTTTAAGAATCAAATGTAAAAGAGCAGTTAGAAAATTAATGATTAGGACAATAAGGGACTATTATAATTCAATAGATTGAGTTTACTAATACATTATACTTTCTGATAAAATAAGATATTAGACACTATTAAAATAAAAATAATAAAATTGAATGATAAACTTGACTTTAAATGTGAAGGAATAAAGCATTTTAATTTGATTTTTGTCTCCTAAAACTCATAGAAAACAACAGAAAACAAACAAAAGCAAAAGAAAAAATGTGGTCTTCAATGAAACAAAGAAATATCCATAACCTCAGATCCTAAACTATGAAGGATATGTCCCAAATGCATGGAATTTGAGCCAAAATGAGAAAGAATATCCAGGATAAGCAGTCTTCCCTTTGGATCTTAGGCTAAAACTTTTTTGTAAGTCTGAAAATTTGAAGGTTTCCAGTTTTCATTTCTCCATTCTTATCTATGAATATGCCTTGAAATGAGCATGTGTTGCTTAGAAGAATTTTTTGTTAACTTAATCACACCTCCCTCCTACCTTTCATAATATGAGCATCTTGGTCCACTGCATGTGATTATGATTCTAGGATTTAAATGTACTTACTTTTCATACAGCATGGCCTTCAAATATAAGCCAATATTTTATCTTGTACTCAAAGAAACAGAAATTTCTTCCAAAGCTTGAGGAAAATTTGGCTCTCTTGGATTTATTGAGAAATGATAGATTGGGCTTCTAGTGAAACATTCCCAAAAGATTTTTCCAGGATAAAATTTCATATTCCAGATTTTTACCTTATAAAATCACAAATGATGAGATTCTCCTATAGATAAACTGCTTCCTAATCTAATAAAAATTGGAGAATGCCAAAATATATAAAATTATAGTTTAGAATGGGTAAATTTATTATGACAGAGATTGGAAGAATTTTGCTCATTCCTATAAATGATTTTAATAGACTTTTTAATGTTTATATTGACATTTTCATAAAAATGAGCAAAACAATCCAGTGCAAATAAAAAAAAATCAATAGAGAAATAACTATGGAATGAAACAAGAAATTTTTGACAGTTAAGTATGTAAAAACTACTAGGCAGGCCCAGATGGGTTCACAGATGATCTCTTTCACAATTCCCAGGAATAATCAGGATGTAATTTAAATTCTTTGAGATTGGAGGAAAAAGAAGGAAGTCTTCCAAAATACTTTGCACAAAGCTAGAATAACAGTGCTACCAAAACTTGAGAAAGATCACACATACCCACTGCACAATTACAGAATGAGTGACCTCATGTTCAATTACTGATGTAGAAATCTTACAAAGAATTTAAAAATCCATGATACACCGAAGAATTTTATTTATTAATCATAAGAGTTTTACTCCAGAAATGCAAGGATGGTTCAGATTAAGGGCATCCATTTATAAATTTACATATTAATACATCAAAAGAGAAAAGATATTATTATCTTAATAGATATTATGTAAAATATATAATTCTTTTCAAATAACTCTTAACATGATGAAAAGAAAAAAAACCTCTTTAACTCAAAACAAAGAAAGCATCCTGCTTAATGCTGAAATGCAAAAATTTCAACTGAAGTGAGAAATAAAGCAGCTATATTCTCTTTGTTGAATTAAAGATGACCACACATTTTTTCACTCCACATTAAGAGGTAAAGCTTATTTCTTTTTTTTGGGGGGGGGTGGCTAGCTCTGTGACTGTTTAGTTAATAGAAGACTGTGAGGTGACAGTGTTCTAGTTCCAATATGAGGCTTAAAAAAGGCCTGACAACTTCTGCTTTGTACTTTTTGGGTTGCAAAGGGAAGTCATGTGAGAATACGACGACCCTGCTGAAGAAATCACATAAAGAGATTAAGTGATGAAACTTGAAGGAAAGGCTTTGAGACGGTATGGGGCAACCAACCCAGCCTGTCAATTGAGCCTCCAAATGACTCCAGTTCTCACTGTTGCCATCTGACTACAGTTGCAGGAGGGACCCGAGGCAAGACCAGCAGATGAACTGTCCAGCTGATCTATGGCAACCCACATATATGAAAGATATAGAAATGATCTTTGTTTTAAGCCTTAATGATTTGAAGTAGAGTGTTACAATCTACTTCTACCGTTTTCCTCAAAAAACAACTGAAAAAGAATTGGTACTTAGAAGTTGTTCTTGTAACAAAAAACACATGTTGTATTGGCTTTGGGCCCTGGTCATGAGCAGAAGTCAGAAGGGTCTCAAGGAGACTGTTGGTAAAGGCTGGAAAGGACAAAGAAACATTGTAATTGGAAACTAGGAAAAGGCAACCTGCAATATGAGTTCTACAGAGTTTGGCATTGGGATCTCCCAGTGTAATGTGAAAAATTAGACATATATTTTAATATATTACATATAAAACAGCATGACACTTTTGCAGTCATTTATGAGCCTGCACAGAGTAGTGAAATTTTGAGTCACCCAGGACAAGCATGGTCCCAGTTGAACAAGGCAACATTATGTCTTGTTTCAGCTCTCATATTGTAAACAGGTGTCCTATTTGTCATCTATTTAGTACCACAATTTTCACATTTTCTTTTTTTTGGTGATTTTACTATTTTTATATGGTCTGAAGCATAGTATTCCCATACTGTCTAGTGTCCCTAAGTGCAAGAAGTATGAAATATGCCTTATGGAGCAAGTGTATATGAGATAAACTTAAGTTCAGAAATGAGTTATAGAACTGTTGGCTGCAAGGTCAATGTTAATACATTACA
This sequence comes from Halichoerus grypus, assembly GCF_964656455.1. Taxonomy (NCBI): domain Eukaryota; kingdom Metazoa; phylum Chordata; class Mammalia; order Carnivora; family Phocidae; genus Halichoerus; species Halichoerus grypus. The sequence continues at coordinate 40,643,450 of NC_135712.1, forward strand.
AAGTATATTAGAGTACTTAAATAGAAACCCACATCAAAATTATGGACTGATTTGCTGATGGAAATGTGACTAGAGGCTCATAGGAACCTGACCCTGTATTTCCTCTAGGGGCAATGATTCAGTATTTGCTAATTCAGTGTTCATGGGGATTTTATTGAACATAACTACTGCAAATAATGAGAATTGATTTATGTGTACATACCTATCTGTGAACTGGGATAAGATTTCCAGATAGAATGCCGGTAGTGACAATTTATTTCATTTGTCTAGGTATGATAAAGAAGAAGCAGATTTCAAGCAGACCTAAAAGAAATATTTTAAACCTAGGGTTTGCTTTTTGGAAAATAAAACTGTTTCTTATTCCCAGATTCTCTGAACACCAAAAGATTCTTGATGTGAGAGAGCCTCAGGGTAAAGATCAAATCCATGACACTGAAAAAAAAATTATATATATGACTTCAGGATCAAGATATTGAAACTTACAACTGTAAGATTCTCTGTTAAGGTATCAGAAGGGTTTAGGATGTTGCCTCATAGACCCTCTTTGCTAGACTATAGGAGTCTAAGGTTCTTAAAGGTATTGTTCCATAGTCTTTTGATTCTCAGTCCAAGATAGAGAGGGGCTTGAATTGAAAAGACATGTGGGTGTCACTAGGATCTCCTGGAGTAGCTTTTAAATGATACACAGGAAACATGCATAATTTTTAAGGGAATTATAATTGTATGCTCTGAAGGGGACAAAAGCAAAAGAGGCATTGGAACCAAAAATTTCCTACAAGCAGGAAGCAGACTGAAAAACCAAGCTACCCGGTTGCTTACATGGGCTATTTCTTGTAAAAAGAAAGAGTAACTCATAGGATAAACCAAGAGTCCAGAGACTAGAACTATTAGTGACAGAGGACCACTCCTAAGGAGTAAGGGTATGCTCTAATCAAGGGATTGGTTCCATGTACCTACTTAAATTTCAGAATTACCATGGACCAGTGACTACTATGTGCCTTTACTTTGCCCAATTTTTGAATGAAAGTGTATGTTTAGGTTATCTTATCATTGAATGTTGAGTATATGCAGATAAAACTTTCTTAATTCTAAGATTTTTAGTTAAAGAGTATTACTGCTAAGGAAATTGGACCACATTTAGACCTGATTTAGATTTCTTGAACTTAGAACTTAGGATGAAATCTGTTTGAGTCGTAGAAGTGTGTTAGGGTACTTTACATGAAAGAGAACTATAAATAATTTGTGGGCCAAAGGAATACTGTGAAAAATTAAAAATGACTGCATATTCTTCACTTCTCCATTGAGAGGCAAGGTTTATTTCTTTATCCCTTGAATCTGGGTTGTCTCTGTGACTGCTTAACCAATAGAAGGTGGCAAAGTAATTCTGACCTAGTTCCAAGTTTAAGACTTAAGAAGATCTTGCTCTCTCTTTCACTTTTATACTTTTGAAGAGCTCTGAACTTCCATTTAAGAAGCCTAATTATAGTGCAGAAGAGACTATGTTGAAAGACTATGAGCAGTAGAAAGGCCTCAAGATACATGAAAATAGGAGAAGCCTTGCTGTGACAGTGTTCCAACCAGGTTTTCAGATGACTCTTGCTCTAGGTGCTATCTGAAGACTACTGCATAAGCAACCTCAAATAAGAGCAGTAGAACTTTCCAGTGAAGTCCAGAAAACCCACAGAATTGTGAGAGAAACATAGTGATTGTTTTTAAGTCACTAAAGTTTGCAATGGTTTGTTATATAGCAACAAATAACTAGAACACTATCACCATTATTTAACATTGTTTTAAAAATTCTTTCCAATAAAACTTGTCAACAGGAAGATAGAATACATATGAAAATGGGAAAGAGAATGCAAAATTATTATTCTTATTGCATATGATATAATTAATGATTGGAAAATTCAAGAGAAATGATGTGTTTGTTAAGCTACTTGTTCTCAAAATTAATATAAAAAATTGTTACTTTGCGATTTTATTTTTTTCTCCAAGTTTTAATTTTAACTCCAGCTAGTTAACATACAGTGTAATATTAATTTCAGGTGCAGAATTTAGTGATTCATCATTTAAACGCAACAGTCGGTGCTCATCAAAAGGGCACTCCTTTATACCCATCACCTATTTAACCCATCCTCCCTCCCACCTCCCCTCTAGTAACCCTTGGTTTGTTCTCTATAGTTAAGAGTCTGTTTCTTGGTTTGCTTTCCCTTTTTATCCTCCCCGTGTTCATTTGTTTTGTTTCTTAAAATCCACATATGAGTGAAATCATATGGTATTTATCTTTCTCTGAATGACTTATTTCACATTGCATAATACTCTCTATCTCCATTCACGTTGTTGCAAATGGCAAGATTTCATTATTATTTATGATCAAGTAATATTCCATTGTATATATATATACATCACCTCTTCTTTCCATTCATCAGTCGATGGACACTTGGGCTCTTTCCATAATTTGGCTATTGTTGGTAATGCTGTTATAAACATCAGGGTGTATGTATCCCTTTGAATTAGTATTTTTGTGTCCTTTTTGTAAGTACCTGGTAGTGCATTTGCTGGATCATAGGGTAGTTCTATTTTTAAGTTTTTGAGGAACCTCCATATTGTTTTCCAGAGTGGCTGCACCAATTTGCATTCCCACCAACAGTGTAAGAGGGTTCCCCTTTCTCTGCATCCCCAACAACTTCTGTTGTTTCCTGTGTTGCTGTTAACCATTCTGACTGATGGGAGGTGATATCTCCTTATAGTTTTGATTTGTATTTCCCTGACAATAGTGATATTGAGCTTCCATTCATGTGTCTGTGAGCCATATGAATGTTTTCTGTGGAAAAATGTCTTTTCATGTCTTCTGTCCATTTTTTAATTGGATTATTTGTGTTTTGGGTGTTGAGTTTTATAAGTTCTTTATGTATTTTGGATACCAACCCCTTATTGGATATGTCATTTACAAATATCTTCTCCCATTCCATAGGTTTTGATGATTGTTCCTTTTGCTGTGCAGAGGCTTTTTATTTTGATGAAGTCCCAAAAGTTCATTTTTGCTTTTGTTTCTCTTGCCTCAGGAGACATTATCTAGTAAGAAGTTACTACAGCCAATGTCAAAGAGGTTTATGTTTTGTGATTTAAACAACAATTTAGTAATATGTCAGAATAATGTCATATATTGAAGTAATTTATAGATAAAATACATAGCAATAAACTTGATAAGAAATTCAAAGTGTTTATATGAAGAAATGTTAGAACTGTCTGGATATAAAAGAAGACAATATATTTAACATATGTCTGTTCTTACATAAAAATAGTATTTTTAGTGTTTCAATTTTTCATATACTAATTAATGGAATGTAATCCACATAAAAATACTAACAATTTGTTTTTCAAGAGTGATAAAATTACATTATATTCATCTGGAAAAACAACTATGAGAAAATATCAAGGAAATTACTCAAAATAGTATTTATGAGAGGCAATTAGAACAACCACATTTAAAAACACAGCATAAAGCTGTAGTAAGTTTTGTGTTGTCAAGGGAAAGGATAATCAATGAGAGACTGAAATCCGTAGAAAGATATGGCTTATGGTAATTGTGGGAAAACGTTGATTTCTTTAGTACCTAGTATTGGGGCAACTGGCTAACCCAGTAAAACCATATCCCTACTTTTCTTTTTATGCTAAGATAAATTCCAGATGGTTCAGAGATTTAAATATAAGAAAGAAACTATAAATGTGTTAAAAATAGTGTTTTGTTTAAAAATTTCAAATGGAAAAGTCTATCTGAGTTTTATGTAAAACCTAAGGAAGAGTTTGGTAATATCCTCCAAAATTAAAATTCATATATTCCTCAACTCAGCAATCAGTGTTTAGGCATTTATTCCACTGTTAAAATCATGTAAGTAGGCAAAATGAAGCTATGTTTTATAATTTTGCAAAATATTATGTAATTTAAATGTTTACCATAGGGGATTCATTAAATGATTCATCTATATAATTTGATTTATTAAAATGATTTATTAAAATGATTCATCTATATAATTTATTACAAATACCTCCTCAAAAAAATGTCATGGTTCTCTATGTTCGGACAGAGAAAGCTATCCATATGTATTTTTTTAAAGTCACATGACATTATATGAAATATCATCCCACATGTAAGGTACTAACTAGATCACGAGCAATATATTTCTAGAGGGATTAATGAGAAACAGTTTATGACACACTGTTAACTATATATCACTCCTTTTGTGTTTTTATTTTGTTTTAGTTTTTAACTCATATTTCTCCCTCTCTAATCATATAGCCTTCTATACATTTCTAGCTCCTAGTATTTAATTTACATAAATGCTAAATATTCTTTGTCTTCTTCCTTCATTATTAGGTTTTTCATATTCCTACAGATTGATGAATAGACATAGTTTATTCTTACTTTACTGTCTTATATATTTTTATATATGAAATCCACATGTATCTAATGACTTCTCCATCCTACTTCCAATTCTTCACTATTAAAAGAGTGCAGCAAAACTCATCCTCTCTAGGTCTGCTTAATCAAGGCAGAGAAAAAAATTTAAAGTCTAACGTGGGGGCAGACTTACTGGGCTGTAGTGTTTCTTCATATCCAATTCATGTTCCCAAACTACTCTAGAACATCTGACCAGTTTCCATTGCCACTGTAGTGTGTAAGGGGGTATTATCATCAGCCCCTGGAAATAATACACTTTAAAATTTTGTCCACCTGATGGCAAAAATAAGCATTAAAAATTTTCCTCTTTTGCTTATACATGATGTTGAGAATCTTTTTATATATCTACTGTCTTTCATACATCTACTGCTTTTTAGGTTTCCCTTTTTCTGTGTGAATTCCCATTTTTTAATTAGATTTCTTTTTCTTGTTGATTCTCAAAACATTTGCCATTATATGAATATTTATGAATATTAAATATACTTATATTTAACTTTTCTATATTATCTTTTGTTGAACAAGAACCTTTAATATTGCAGTAGAGAAATCCATTAATATTTTCATTTGTGGCTTTGAGATTCTTTTGCTTTTCTTCTTCCTGTTGTTTTTAATTACTAATGATAGTCACCATCCCGGACATTAGATCTTCAGAACATATTCATTGTATAACAGAACGTTTGTAATCTTTGACCAAAATTTCCCCATTTTCCTCCACCTCCAAGCCCCTGGCAATCACTACTCTACTCTGTTTCTATAAGTTAAATTTTTGTAGATTTCACATATGAATAAAACCATACAGTATTTGTCTTTCTCTGTCTGGTGTATTTGACTTAGCATAATATCCTCCAATTTCATCCATGTTGTCATAAATAGTATTTGAATATATAAGATATTCCTCTCTCTATTTTTCTCAGAATTTTAATAGATATTGCATTTAATCTATAGATTACTTTGGGTAGTATGAATATTTTAACATAGCAATTCTTTCCATCTGTGAACACAATATTTTTTCATTCATTTGTGTTTTCTTCAATTTCTTTCATCAATGTCTTATAGTTTTCAGTATATATGTATTTCACTTCCATGGATAAATTTATTCCAAGTATTTATTCTTTTTGATGCTATTGTAAATGTGATTGTTTTCTTAATTTCTCTTTCCAATAGTTCTTGTTAGGGTATAGAAATGCAACTGATATATGTATATTGATTTTATTTACTTAATTTGTTTATTAGGTCTGATAGTTTTTTGGTGGTGTCTTTAGGATTTTCTGTATACAAAATCATATCATCAGCAAGCAAAGATGATTTTACTTCTTCTTTTTCAGTTTGAATGCCTTTTATTTCTTTTTCTTGCCTAATTGTTCTGACTAGGATTTCCAGGACTATGTTGAATAAAAATGGTGAGAGTGGACATCCTTGTCTTGTTTTTGATCTTAGAGGAAAAACTTTTGGCTTTTAATCATCATGAATATGACGTCAGCTGTGGGTTGTCATATTTGGCCTTTTTAAGTAGAGCTATGTTCCCACTATACATAGTTTGTTGAGAGTTTTTATCAGGAAAGGATTATAAATTTTATTAAATGATTATTCTGCATTTATTGATATAATACGATTTTTATCCCTCATTTATCCACTGTTACTGCGGTTTATCATGTTTATTGATTTGCATATGTTGAACCATCCTTGCATTCCAGTGATAAATCCTACTTAATCATGCATATGATTTTTTAAATGTGCATTTGAATTTGGTTTGCTAGTATTTTGTTAAATATTTTTGCATCTCTGTTTATCAAGGATATTGGCCCGTGATTTTGTTTTCTTATAGTTTCCTTATCTGGCTTTGGTATCAGAATAATGCTGGCCTCATCAAATTAGTTTGGATATGTTCCTTCCTGTTCAATTTTTTGGAAGCATTTGAGAAGGATTGGTATTAGCTCTTTAAATGTTTGGAAGAATTCACCAGTGATGCCATCTAGTCCTGGACTTTTCTTTGTTGAGAGATTTTTCATTACTGAGTCAATCTCCTTCTAGTTATTGGTCTGTTCAGATTTTACAGCTCTCCATGATTCAGTTTTTGTAGGTTGTTATGTTTCTAGGAATTTATCCATTTTTTATAGGTTATCACATTTGTTGGCATTTAATTGTTCATAGTATTCTCATATGATTCTTTATATTTCTGTGGTATCAATTGTAATGTCTTCTAGTTCATTTTTTATTTTACTTGGGTCTTTTTTTCTTAGTCCAGCTAAAGTTTTGTGAATTTTGTTTATCTTCTCAAAAAAGCCAGCTCTTAGTTTGTTGTTCTTTTCTACTGTTTTTCTACTCTCTATTTCATTTATTTCTGCTCTGATCTTTGTTATTTTTTTCCTTCTGCTAACTTTGGGCTTAATTTGTTCTTCTTTCCTCCTTCCATCCTTCCTTCCTTCCTTTCCTCCTCCTCTTCTGTTTCCCTCCTCCTCCTCCTGTTCCCCTTCCTTCCTCCTCTTCCTTCCTCCTCCTCCTCCTTCTTCCTTTTCTCTTCTCTCCCTTTGTCTCTCTCCCTCCCTCTCTTCCTACCATTTTTTTCTTCTTTTTAAACAACAGTGCTTTTATACAAATGCCATAAATACTGTTCACATATTTTCTCAATTACTTTTTTTTAAGATTTATTTACTTATCTGGAGAGAGAGAGAGAGAGCGAGCAAGCATGTGGGGGGAGGGATAGTGAGAGAGAATCTTTCAAACAGACTCCCCACTGAGCAGGGAGCCCAACACAGGGCTCAATCCCATGACCCATGAGATCATGACCTGAACTGAAACCAAGAGTTGGACAGTCAACCATCTCAGCCACCCAGGTGTCCTTCTCAAATAATTTTTAAAAATTGCCTTTTATGATTAAGTCTTTAACCCACCTACAGTTTGTTTTTTTATATGATATAACTTATTTTTTCCCCATAAAACAGGTCAATTTTCTACAACTTCGTATTAGGTGATTTATCTTTTCTATTCTCATTTTTTAAAAAATTTTAATTCCAGTATAGTTAACATAGAGTGTTATCTTAGTTTCAGGTGTACAATATAGTGATCCAACAATTCTAAGCAATACTCAGTGCTCATTATGATAAGTGTACTCTTTAATCCCCATCATCTATTTAACCCATCCTCCCACCCCCTCCCCTCTGTCTCTACAGTTAAGAGTCAGTTTCTTCATTTTTCTCTGTTTCTTTTTTCCATTTGTTCATTTGTTTTGTTTCTTAAATTCCACATATGGGTGAAATCATATGGTATTTGTTTTTCTTTGACTGAGTTATTTTACTTAGCATTATGCTCTAGCTCCATCCATGTGGTTCCAAATGGCAATAATTCATTCTTTTTTATGTCTGAATAATATTCCATCTTCTTTATCCAGTCATCTATTGATGGACATTTTGGCTGCTTCCATAATTTGGCTATTCTAAGTAATGCTTCAATAAACATAGGGGTGCATATATCCCTTTGAATCACTGTTTTTGTATTTTTTTGGTAAATACCCAGTAGTGAAATCACTGGACCATTGGGTAGTTCTATTTCTAATTTTTTGAGGAAATTCCATAGTTTTCCACAGTGGTTATATCAGTTGCATTCTCACCAATAGTGCATGAGAGTTCCTTTATCTCCACCTCCTAGCCAACACTTGTTGTTTTTTATGTTTTTGATTTTAGCCATTCTGACAGGTGCGAGGTGATATCTCATTGCAGTTTTGATATGAATTTCCCTGATGAGCAGTGATGTTAAGCATCTTGCCATGTGTCTGTTGGCCATCTGTTTGTCTTCTTTGGAGAAATGTCTGTTCATGTCTTCTGCCCATTTTTAAATTGGATTGTTTGTTTTTTTGGTGTTGACTTGTATAAGTTCTTTATATATTTTGCATATGTCATTTGCAAATATCTTCTCCCATTTGGTAGATTTCATTCTGATTTTTGATGCTGTTTCTATGATATACCATCCACATATATCCTATTATCACAGGTACTACTATCTGTTCCAAGAATCTATTTATCTGTTCTTCTGCCTATACCTACTACTGTAATAGCTTTGAGTTTTTTCATATTGATAAAGTGACACACTGGTCAGCTTTTTTTTTAATATTCTAAAAATTATCTTAGCTATTAAAGGATTTTCTTTTCTTTTCTTCTTTTCCTTTCTCTTCTTTTTTTTTTTTTTTTGGAAGACAGAGAGAGAGAGAGAGTATGAGCAGGGGAGAGGGGAAGGTGCCTAGGGAGAGGGAGGGAGAGAATCTTAAGCAGGCTCCATGCTCAATGCAGAGCCTGATGTAGGGCTTGATCTCATGACCCAGAGATCATGACCTGAGCCAAAATCAAGAGTCAGACGCTTAGCCAACTGAGTCACCCAGGTGCCCCTAAAGGATTTCCATATGCATTTTATAACTATGTCATCAAAATTCTCTAAAACAGTGAAGGACGTTTTATTAGAATAAATACAATTTATTAATTGGTCCCCAAATTGTATATTTATAACCTTCCAATTTTCAATCAACTAGTAAAGTTCATATGTCATTTATACAAATCTTTTTCGTGCCCTATAAAATATTTTTAAATGTTCTGCATAAGTTTCATGCTTATGAAATCCTATTTTATTTTTTGTGGTGATTATAAATTATACCCAATGATCTCTTCCTGTTGATTACATCTTCTATTTGACTCTTTCTTTTTTTTTTTTAAAGATTTTATTTATTCACTCGAGACACAGGGATACAGAGAGAGAGAGAGAAAGCACGAGCAGGGGGAGAGGCAGAGGAAGAAGCAGGCTCCCCGCTGAGCCAGGAGCCAGACGTGGGGCTCGATCCCAGGATCCTGGGATCATGACCCCAGCCGAAGGCAGATGCTTAACCATCTGAGCCACCCAGGCACCCCTTGACTCTTTCTATTAAAGAGGAAAAATATTGTTTTTCTTGATCTTCTATCTGACTACCTTTCAGAAATTTATATTAATTTAAATATTGTTTCTGTGTATGTTCTGTATAAAATATTTTGTATCAGATGATAATGAAGGTTTTGCTTCTCTCTTGCAGCAGTTTTGTTACCTATTTCTTCTTGGGGTATTACCTTGGCCAGACCTTTAGTTCTAAGTTAAATACTAATACATATGGTAGATATTTTTGTTTTAGTCCCAATCTTAAAGAAATGCTTCTCAAGTTTAGAATTATATTAAGTGCATATTTGCTGTATAATTTTGTCAAATAGAATTTACAGGCTAAGAGAGTTCTTACATCATTTTGATATTTTAAAACATTTTATCATACATAGTTGTAGATAGTCAAGAAAGCTACTATTGTTTCTATATTTAGTTTCTATATACAAATTTTCTTCTTTTTTCAAAATAAGATAAATTTTATTGATTTATCTTGGTTATCTTAAACCAATCTTGCATTCTGGAATAAATTCTATTTGACATGATTAATTATATTTTAATACATTGAAGGATTTGGTTGACTAATTATACTTGAAATTTTTGCAACCTTGTTGCAAAATAACTTGTTATTTTTCATTTATTTAATTCCTTTATCAAACTTCAATATCAAGGCTATAACAACCTGTGATCAATAAACTCTACTGTCTGCAAAAATACTATATAAAAGAATTATTTGTTTCTTGAATGTCTGTTAAAACTTTGTGATGAGGGCGCCTGGGTGGCTCAGTCCTTAAGCGTCTGCCTTCGGCTCAGGTCATGATCCCAGGGTCCTGGGATCGAGCCCCACAGTGGGCTCCCTGCTCAGTGGGGAACTTGTTTCTCCCTCTCCCAATGCCCCTGCTGTGTTCCTGCCCTTGCTATCTCTCTCTGTGTCAAATAAATAAATAAAATCTTTAAAAAAAATAAAAACACTCTATGTTTAAAAAAAAAAACTTGGTGATAAAATTGTGTTATTCTTATTTTGTTTGCCAAGAAGTGGGTATGATATAATATTATTTACCATTTCAATTTCTTTAAATGTTAATATGTCAGCTGTGTCGATATATTGAAATATTCATCTTTATCCCAACTTTCCATTCTTAGAGTACTTTTTACTTATATTTCTGAAACATCTATTTCTCCATGTATCTCCATGCTCATCCATCCACCCATCTACACACACACATTTTTTATTATTTTCTTTAATCAACATATTTTTTGTTTTTGAAAACATCAAATTTAATTTGAATCATCAAGTGAAATTATAATATATTTTTCACTATAAAGACATTTTTACTTTACCTAAAATATGTGTTCTGCTTCATATAAAAGATACATTACACACAATATACTTTAAAATGTTTGAGACATTGATTCTTACTTTCTAATGGTTTCTTCTTATGTTTGAATGTACATTTTTGTGGGAAAAGTTGTGACTCAAGAATTTTAACATGCATTACAATGAACATCGTTCCTTCATCCATATGCATTTGATGCATATTCTGTTTTCCCCACACTTGTATAAGATAAATTAGTCAAATTGGTAATTCATATGACCTTGAACATTCAATTAAAAATGTGCATATGACAAAATACATTATACTGTTAACTCCATGTCATTACTTAGTTCTCATTGGCTTCATCGGACCACCAACATGAATGATTCACATGGAGAATCTTTAATTAGACAGAGCTCAGAGGCTATAAGCAATGAGCATTTTGACATCAGGAGTGTCACTTTTTAAAAGACACTTTGAAAGTCTTTGTAATGCAAGCTACTAATAAATTCTTGATAAATTAAAAAACCAAAATTATTATATACAATTTTCAAAAGAAAAAATACATACTAATTAATCTGAGCAAACTGGGCTGCTCATTGATACAAAAGATGACAGGTATTAAAGCTATCCAAATATGTTAATCAAATCACTGTCTTAAATAGTTACATGCAAAAATATAATTATGGGCTAAATAGTTGAGTCAAAGAAAAATTTACCTAAAAAGGAATCTTAATACTAGGAGACAAATATGCAGACAGATATGTATTTGAAAATCAGTTTAAAATACCCACTAAATTGAGCAATAAACTATGAAAACAACATTTATTTGAAGTTCACTTAGTATTATTATTTTGCAATATGCTGAGTTTTAATATTACTTTCACAGACAGCAGTTATTTTTTCTTTGGCTTTGAAGAGACTTAGGACATTTTCACTTAGCCAATCTCTTCTCTTATTTTTGGATATTTAGCCTTTGGATATTGATTGATTGAATTATGATTGATTGATTGAAAAGAATAAAAGGATGAGTCATTAGTCACACACCAGCAAGAGAAATAAGATTTCTTAAGTGAAGTATAATTTTTATTCCTTTTGGATATAACTGAGCCAACTAAATTGGATAAGTATGTATTTCTAACTTTTTTCTGTATCTTCTCAGACCAAAAATATTTATATAATAATGAAAATCTGAATTGATAACTTGACTAATAATAATTTTTCCATAAATATTCTAACACGGGGAAGCTAAATAGATACAAAAAGGAACTCAGTTTTAATTTAATTAGAAATCTAATTTTTAAAGTAAAAAACTAGAGGAGAAAGTTTATTATTATATTAAAGAGAGTAACTCTTGTTTAAAAAGATCATATGTTGGAGACTCAAACCTTGTATTAGCATGCTCTCAAAGATTTTTATGTGATGCTCATAAATCCATAATATCCTATAAAATTGCTTACAGCAAGACAATCTTAAAAGGAAGCAAACATATGGAAAAATATATTAGAAAATAGTTGAGTGATTTACTTTCTTAAAATCCTTTTATGTGAATACATCCATACAAAAGTAGCAATTGACAATAGAAGTTTCTTTCTTTTTTTCTTTCTTTCTTCTTTCTTTCTTTCTTTCTTCTTTCTTTCTTTCTTTCTTTCTTTCTTTCTTTCTTTCTTTCTTTCTTTCTTTCTTTCTTCTTTCTTTCTTTCTTCCTTTCATAGACTACTGCTAATAATTATACATTACATCCTGGTGGGCATAATAAATAACCTTTAAAGTACTTTTGGAGATTCCTTTGCACTAGCCTGCTGTAAAATTTACTCATTTAATATCTTTTCTTTACAGAATAATTTTTAAAAATGTGGTTTTACTATCCACAAAGTTAACTGAATTTACCATAAGAACTAATACATAATAATCTTTAAGAAATCTCAGTCATTTCTAAAAATGAAAAGAATGATAGTATCCTTTTCAGTAATATTGCCATTCTAAATAATATTGGTGTTTGAAGCATTTCATACTATATACCAAAGTAACTGGATACAAACTCTTGCAGCACATCTCAAACTGCTGAAAATTAGAAGCAAGAAGTCTACTAGATCTAAATAATATTGGATCTACATAAAAAAGTTCTGCCCAAGTGACATAAAGTTATCACAACTAATGATTGCCACACAGCATAACTTTATGAGAGAGATATTTGTAAATATGATTAAGCTTTAACATACAACAGGCACTGGTGGAAATGCTAACATCTCCAAAACAAAAACACACATTAAAATTGATCTGGTTTCTACAATTGTTCATTTCAAACCACTGGGAAATCTTTCACATTAGTAACTGGGCCAGGGAAACATACTATAACTATTGTTGTAATTAGATATGCAGATACAATTTATAACAAATTCTCTTGGACATTCTCAGAAAGGTAAATATTACTGGTAATAATAAATTCATAAGTTGATGTTATTTTGAATCTTTTATAGCTCACAAGCACTTAAAGCCGCAAATCAGAGTCAGCTAAATAAACGAACTATATTTCTTCAAGTTTTCAGGGGTGGTCCAAATTAACTATTTCTGGATGGTTGATAGTTTTCTATGCTGAATATTTTTCTTCACATTGTCCTGTAAAATCAAAAAGTGGGGGGTGCCTGGGTGGTTCTGTTTGTTAAGCATCCAACTCTTGATTTCAGCTCAGATCATGATTTCAAAGTTGTGAGATTGAGTCCCATGTTGGGCTCTGTGCTGGGCATGGAGCCCGCTTAAAATTCTTCCTCTTTCTCTCTCCCCATCTGCCCCCCACCCTGCTTGCACTCTCTCTCTAAAAAAAAAGGAAAGAAAAGAAAATAAAAATTAAATGAATTCTACATAAAGAAAATGTGTGAGTTTTTTTTTTTTTTTTAAAAAGATTTTATTTATTTATTTGACAGAGAGAGACACAGCGAGAGAGGGAACACAAGCAGGGGGAGTGGGAGAGGGAGAAGCAGGCTTCCCGCTGAGCAGGGAGCCCGATGTGGGGCTCGATCCCAGGACCCTGGGATCATGACCTGAGCCGAAGGCAGACGCTTAATGACTGAGCCACCCAGGCGCCCCAATGTGTGAGTTTTTATTAGAGCGTAACTGTTGACTGATACAGAATTCCCTAAGATGAGATACGTGATGGCTAAATTTATGCATCAACTTGGCTGGGCCATGATGCCAGATATGTGGTCAAACATATCTGGATTTTTTTGTGGAGGTTTTTTTTGGATGAGATTATCATTCAAATTAGTGGACTTTGGACATTTAAAGGAGATTAGTCTTCATAATGTGGGTGGGTCACATCCAATCAGTTCAAGTCCTAACTAGAACAAAGACTGACCTATCTTAAGCAAAAGGAAGTTCTCCTAGCAGCCAGCCTTCAGATTTGAACTATAACATCAGCTCTTCCTGGGTTTCTAGCCTGCGGGTTCACCCTGCTGATTTTGGACTTGCCAGCCTCCATAATCTTATGAACCAATTCCTTAAAATACATCTCTTCCTATATATCAATATGCATCCCATTTGTTCTGTTTCTCCAGAGGACCATGGCTAATGCAAGCTGGAACTGACTACTCAAATCTTCAGCACCTGCAGGTCATTTTGATTCTGGATGTACCAAAAGCTTTAGACTCTATAAGAAAGAGTGTCCAGGGTTACCATTCTCTCTGGAACCTTCCTTGGAAGTCCTGTGTAATATTAGGTCACAGTTGATTTATTTTGCATATTTTGGCTATGATGATGGTTTAAAAGCTAGATATCTGCATTTCCTTTTGCCTTCTTGATACTCTCACCCTCATCCATTAATGTCCAGCCACATGGCATTCTTTTAGCTGCTTCTATCCCTTGCCTGGAAAAGGTATAGACAATTTCAAATGTCTGTGGGAACCAAGTAAGCAATGCAAATGAGTGAAGATGCTTCAATACATGTATATTAAACTAAAAAAATATGCAGAGCTCATTTTTCTTGAATTTTTGTCACTCTCTACTTCCATCTTGTTTTTCCTCTTTTGATAGAAACCTAACTATTGATAAGAGTTCCCTATTTTAAGAGAAACAATAATGTAAGCATTAGGATAAAAGGCAACTGACTTGGCCTTAGGCGAAACAAAAGAGTTGGTGGATAGAATAGGGAACTGGAAATATGCCATTTGAAAACTTCAGCTAGGAAACTCTACTGAAGTGTTAGCTTAAATTTATCAGTAGATTATGTAAAATTTCACTCTTTTCATCAAGTATTCACAAGCTTTTGCACTTCATATTTTAACAAATTACTTACATTATACCTTAAAATTAATAGCAATGCATCATATCGTGCCAACACTTTGATTAATGTAGCTATATTAGTTGGAATTTGGGAACCTTAATTACCCATTAGATTTTTCAGTAAATTGAAGCAGACACAGATTATTTTCCCCAGCCATTTCCTGCAGAGGTGACATGGACTTTGGTAGTTTTATGAACAGGTTTCTTTCTTATCTCCAGCATTTAATTTTCATCTATCATGCCTTCCTTTTAAAAACTTTAAATCTGCCCTTAATCTGCAAATAAATATTTCCAGATACTTTTCAAAGATTTGGTGTACCAAATTTTATAAAAGTGTGGTTTTAATAAATAATGTCTATTGACAAATATCTAAAAGATTTCTAGTCCACATGGTTTTTTAAAAAATTTTTAAGATTTTATTTATTTATTTGATAGAGAGAGAGCAAGAGAGAGCACAAGCAGGGGGAATGGCAGGCAGAACAAGAGGGAGAAGCAGGCTCCCCACTGAGCAGAGAGCCCGACTCGAGGTTCAATCCCAGGACCCTGGGATCATGACCTGAGCTGAAGGCAGATGCTTAACCAACTGAGCCACCCAGGTGCCCCAGTCCACACAGTTTTATCTTTTTTTAAAAAACGACGTATTATTTTGAGCCTTTACATAATTTCAACTGGGAAATTGAATTTTCACATCTCTATATTGAAAGATATCTTAAGAACTATGCGTATCCAAATGTTTTACTGCATTCATGGCAGAAATTTTATTGATGATATATATAAAGACCCATTACAGAATTCTCTAAAAATTGTAATTTAGGAAAAACTTGGGGTTTTTTTCTCCTTTTTTTCTTATTTCTTGAGTTAGATTTTCTTCATTAGTTTTTCTATGGCAATTCAGTTGTTTTTATCCTGTGGGCATTGTGAATCATGTATTTCCTTCCTCAGTGGTAACTGGCAAGCTCAAAGCCAAATTTATATTCTCCCATATAGAATCTATTCTCAGAATGAAATCATATCTATCTATCTATCTATCTATCTATCTATCTATCTATCATCTATCATCATCATCTATCTATCATCTATCTATCTATCTATCTATCTATCTATCTATCTATCTATCATCTATCTTTTTAAAGTCTCCTAATCCTTGGGGAAAGGCAGAGTGTAACTTGGGGTCAAAAACTAAATGCCTGGGGCACCTGGGTGGCTCAGTCTATTAAGTGTCTGCCTTTGGCTCAAGTCATGATCCCAGGGCTCTAGGATTGAGCCCTGCATCTGGCTCTCTGCTCAGTGGGGCGTGTTTTTCCTCGCAGTCTGTCCTGCTTGTGCTCTCTCTCTCTCTCTCTCTCAAATAAATAAATAAAATCTTAAAAAAAACAAATAAACTCAATGCCCATGGATGGAGGGGACAGCCATGTACAAACACTAGCTGTTAAGAAAATGAAAAAAGAAAGACTCTGGGAACTCAAGAGTACTTCCCTATCCAAAGACATTAAAATTAAAATTATTTCAATATATTATAGTATATTAGAACTCCAAATCAACCAACAAACAACATCCTTGCCACAAATTCAAACTGTGGAAGCATATAATACTTTCCTCAAAGTATGTGAAAACAAGTAAGCAAAAAGTACAATAAATAAATATATAAATGGATAGTTGAACAATTCTATAATACCTTGAAATGTATTTTTCTTTCATTTAATTCTTTACTTTCCATTGCAACTTCCACCACTCTGGTTAAGGGTGCAAGAAGTATAAATTATTGAATAAAGTAATCTTCAGTTGTTCTATGTTTAGTCTCTATTTTATCTAATTCTTTCTATACATTGATGCCATCTTTTCATTTCTTTAAAAAATTTAAATTCAATTAATTAACATACAGTGTATTAGTTTCAGAGGTAGAGTTCAGTGATTCATCTTTCTTATACAACACCCAGTGTTCATTACATCACGTGTCCTCCTTAATGTCCATCAGCTGGTTACCACCCTCCTCTCCAGCAACCCTCAGTTTGCTTCCTATGATTAAGAGTCTCTTACGGTTTATCTCCCTCTCTGATTTTATCTTGTTTTATTTTTCCCTCCCTTCTCCTATGCTCCTCTGTTTTGTTTCTTAAATTCCACCTATGAATGAAATCATATGGTAATTGTCTTTCTCTGATTGACTTATTTCTCTTAGCATAATACCCTTTAGTTCCATCCACATTATTGCAAATGGCAAGATTTCATTTTTTTGATGGCTGAGTAATATTCAGTTGTGTGTATATATATGTATATATATACCACATCTACTTTATCCATTCATCTGTCAATGGACATCTGGGCTCTTTCCATAGTTGGCTGCTGTGGACATTGCTGCTATAAACATTGGGATGCAGGTGCCCCTTCGGATCCCTACATTTGTATCTTTGGGGTAAATACCTAGTCCATCTTTTCATTTAAAAAAATTTCTTAGCATCACATGTATAAAACACAAACTTCTTGGCATTTGTTTTTTTTACAATTTTATTTCTCCAGTGGTCTTCTGTATTATCATTCATTTTGTCTTACTTTTCTCTCTCTCTCTCTTTTTTTATAAATTTAAATTCAAGCTAGTTAACATATAATATAGTATTGATTTCAGGAGTAGAATTTAGTGATTTAGTGATTCATCACTTACACATAGTGCCCAGTGGTCATCCCAACAAGTGCCCTCCTTAATGCCCATCACCCATTTACCCCATCCCCCCACCCACCTCCTTCCTGCAACCGTTTGTTCTTTTAAATATAGAGTCTCTTATGGTTTGACTCCCCCTGTTTTTTTTTCTTATTTTATTTTTCCTTCCCTTCCCCTATGTTTATCTTTTTTTTAATTTCCATATATGAGTGAAATCATATATTTGTCTTTCTCTAAGTTATTTCACTTAGCATAATACATTCTGGTTCCATCCATGTTGTTGCAAATGGCGGGATTTCATTCTTTTTGATGGCTGAGTAATATTCGATTGTATATATACACACCATTTCTTCTTCATCTATTCATCAGTCGATGGAATCTTGGGCTCTTTCCATAATTTGGCTATTGTTGATAGTGCTGCTATAAATATTGGGGTGCATGTGCACCTTCAAATCAGTATTTTTGTATCCTTTGGATAAATACCCACTAGTGCAATTGCTGGGTCCTAGGGTAGCTCTATTTTTAACTTTTTGAGAAACCTCCATACTGTTTTCCAGAGTGGCTGCACCAGTTTGCATTCCCACCAACAGTGTAAGAGGATTCCCCTTTCTCCACATCCCCGCCAACATCTGTTGTTTCCTGAGTTGTTAATTTTAGCCATTCTGACAGGTGTGATGTGGTATCTCATTTGTGATTTTGAGTTGTATTTCCCTGATGAGTATTTCTTCATGTGTCTGTTAGCCATTTGTATGTGTTCTTAGGAGAAATATCTGTTCATGTCTTCTCATTCCTCAACTGCTGTTGATTTTCATGAGTTCTTTATAGATTCTGGACACTAGCCCTTTATCCAATATGTCATTTGCAAATATCTTCTCCCATTGCATACGTTGCCTTTTAGTTTTGTTGTTTCTTTTGCCCTGCAGAAGCTTTTTATCTTGATGAAGTCCCAATAGTTCATTTTTGCCTTTGTTTCCCTTGCCTCTGGTGACATGTCTAGTGAAAAGTTCCTATGGCTGAGGTCAAAGGGGTTGCTGCCTGTGTTCTCCTCTAGGATTTTGATGGTTTCCTATCTTACATTTAGGTTTTTCATCCGTTTTGAACTTATTTTTGTTTATGGTGTACAAAAGTGTTTTTCCAACACCATATGTTGAAGAGACTGTCTCTTTTCCATTGGATATTCTTTCCTGTTTTGTCAAAGATTAGTTAACCATATAGTTGTGGGTCAATTATTGGATTCTCTATTCTGTTCTATTGATTTATATATCTGTTTTTGTGTCAGTACTATACTGTATATAATACTGTATACTAATATAGCTTGAAGTCTGGTATTGTGATACCCCTTGCGTTGCTTTGCTTTTCAACATTACTGTGGCTATTTGTAGTCTTTTCTGGTTCCATACAAATTTTAGGATTGTTTGTTCTAGTTCTGTGAAAAATGCTGTGACTATTTAGGTTGGGATTGCATTGAATGTGTAGATGTGTAGTTTGCTTTGGTTACTATAGACATTTTAACAGTATTTGTTTTTCCAGTCAATGAGCATGGAACATTTTTCCATTTCTTTGATTTTTTTTTCAATTTCTTTGATAAGTATTCTATAGCTTTCAGTGTACAGATCTTTAACCTCTTTGGTTAAGTTTAATCTTAGGTATCTTATGGTTTTTGGTAAAATTATAAATGGGACCTATTCCTTAACTTCACTGTCTTCTGAACATTATTCGTGCATAGAAATACAACAGATTTCCATATGTTGATTTTGTGTCCTGTGACTTTGCTGAATTCATTATCAATTCTAGCAATTTTTTGGTGGAGTCTTTTGGGTTTTCTACATAGAGTATCATGTCTGCGAAGAGTGAAAGTTTGACTTCTTCCTTGCTGAATTGGATGCCTTTTATTTCTTTTTGTTGTCTGATTGCTGAGGCTAGGACTTCTAGTACTATGTTGAACAACAGTGGTGAGAATGGATATCCCTGTCGTGTTCCTGACGTTAGAGGAAAAGCTCTCAGTTTTTCCCCATTGAGGATGATATTAGGTGAGGGTCTTTCATATATGGCCTTTATGATGTTGAGGTATGTTCCTTCTATCCCTACTTTCTTGAGGGTTTTATCAAGAAAGGGTGCTTTTTTTTTTTTTTTCAAATGCTTTTTCTATATCTATTGAGAGGATCATATGGTTCTTATCCTTTCTTTTATTAATGTGGTGTGTCATGTTGATTGATTTGCAGATATTGAGCCACTCCTGCAATCCAGGAATAAATCTCACTTGATCATGGTGAATAATCCTTTTTAATGTAATGTTGGATTTGACTAGCTAGTATCTTGTTGAGAATTTTCACATCCACGTTCATCAGGGATATTGGTCTGTAATTCTCCTTTTTGGTGGGGTCTTTGGTTTTGGGATCAAGGTAATGCTGGCCTCAGAGAATGAGTTTGGAAGTTTTCCTACCATTTCTATTTTTTGGAACAGCTTCAGAAGAATAGGTATTAATTCTTCTTTAAATGTTTGGTAGAATTCCCCTGGGAAGCCATCCGGCCCTGGACTCATTTGTTGGGAGATTTTTGATTACTGATTCAATTTATTTACTGGTTATAGGTCTGTTCAAATTTTCTATTTCTTCCTGTTTCAGTTTTTGTAGTTTATATGTTTCTAGGAATTTATCCATTTCTTCCAGATTGCCCAATTTGTTGGCATATAATTTTTCATAATGTTCTCTTATAATTGCTTGTATTTCTGCAGTGTTGGTTGTGATCTCTCCTCTTTCATTCATGATTTTATTTATTTTGGGTCCTTTCTCCCTTCTTTTGGTAAGTCTGGCTAGGGGTTTATCAATTCTGTTAATTCTTTCAAAGAAACAGGTCCTAGTTTTGTTGATCTGTTCTACTGTTTTTGTTTTCTTTTTAATTTCTATATCATTTATTTCTGCTCTAATCTTTATTACTTCCCTTCTTCTGCTGGTTTCAGGCTTTATTTTCTGTTCTTTTCCCAACTCTGTTAGGTGTAAGGTTAGGTTGTATATTTGAGATTTTTCTTGCTTCTTGAGGAAGACCTGTATTGCTATATACTTCCCCTTTATTACCACCTTTGCTGTGTCCCAGAGGAAAATGTTTTCATTTTCATTTGCTTCCATGTATTTTTTTATTTATTCCTTCTTTAATTTCCTGGTTAACCCATTCATTCTTTAGTAGGGTATTCTTTAACCTCCATGTATTTGTGATCTTTCTAAATTTTTTCTTGTGGTTGACTTCCAGTTTCATAGTGTGTGGTCTGAAAATATGTATGGTATGATCTCAGTCTTTTTGTACTGGTTGAGGCCTGATTTATGACCCAATATTTGATCTATTCTTGAGAATGTTCCATGTACACTTGAAAAAAAATGTGTATTCTGTTGCTTTAGGATGAAAATCTCTGAATATATCTGTTAAGTCCATCTGTGTCCATAGTGTGTCATTCAAAGCCCTTGTTTTCCTTGTTGATTGTCTGCTCAGATAATCTGTCATTGCTGTGAGTGTGGTGTTAAAGTCCCCTACTATTATTGCATTATTAAAAATGAGTTTCTTTTCTTTTCTTTTTTAAGATTTATTTATTTATTTATTTGACAGAGACAGAGACAGTGAGAGAGGGAATACAAGCAGGGGGAGTGGGAGAGGGAGAAGCAGGCTTCCTGCTGAGCAGGGAGCCCGATGTGGGGCTCAATCCCAGGACTCTGGGATCATGACCTGAGCTGAAGGCAGATGCTTAACAACTGAGCCACACAGGTGCCCCTCATTGAATTTCTTTAAGTTTTTTGTTAATTGATTTATATATTTGGATGGTCCCAAGTTGGGGGCATAAATATTTACAATTGTTAGATCTTGTTAGATAGGCCCCTTCATTATAATATAATATCCATCTTCATCTCTTATTACAGTCTTTGGTAAAATCTAGTTTGTGTGGTATAAGTATGATTACTCTAGCTTTCTTTTGATGTCCATTAGCATGATACATGGTTCTCCACCACCTTGCTTTCAATCTGGAGGTGACTTTGGGTCTAAAATGAGTCTCTTAGAAGCAGCATATTGATGAATTCTTTTTTTAACCATTCTGATACCCTATGTCTCTTTATTGGACCATTTAGTCCATTTCCATTCAGAGTAATTATTGATAAGTATGAATTTAGCGCCAGTGTGTTACCTCTAAAGTCACTGTTCCTGTAGATTTTCTCTGTTCCTTTCTAGTCTTTGTTGCTCTTGGTCTCTCTTTCTTGCTCAAGCAGTCCCCTTGAATATTTCTTATAGAGTTGGTTTAGTGTTCATAAACACTTTAGTTTTTGCTTGTCTTGGAAACTCTTTATCTCTCCTTCTATTCTGAATGACAGCCTTGCTGGATATAGTATTATAGGCTGCATATTTTTTCCACTTAGCATGTTGAATATATCATGCCACTGTCTTCTGGGCTGCCAAATTTCTGTGGACAGATTTGCTGCTAACCTTATGTGTCTACCCTTGTAGGTTAAGGACCTTTTGTCTGCCACTGCTGTCGGAATTCTCTCTTCATCTTTGTATTTTGCAAGTTTCACTACGATATGTCTTGGTGTTGACTTGTTTATGTTGATTTTGAGGGGAGTTTTCAGTAACTCTTGGATTGAATACCTGTTTCCTGCCCCAGATTAGGGAAGTTCTCAGCTATAATTTATTCAAATAAACGTTCTGCCCCTTTCTCCCACTCTTCTTCTTCTGGGACTCCTATGATATGGATTTTATTGCACTTTGTGGAATTGCTGAGTTCCCTAAGTCTATATTCATGATGTAATAGTTTTCTTTCTCTCTTATTTTCAGCTTCATTATTTTCCATAATTTTATATTCTGTATCACCTATTTGTTGCTTTGCTTCTTCCATCCTCGTTGTGATTATGTCCGGTTGGTTTTTCATCTCAGTTATAACATTTTTTTATTTTGGCCTGACTAGTGGTTAGGTCTTTTATCTCTGCATCCAGTTTCTCTGGTGTCTTTTATGCTTCTTTAAAGCCCAGTTAGTATTCTTATGACTTGTTCTAAATTCTTGTTCAGATATATTGCTTATATCAGTTTTGAGCAAATCCCTGGCTGTGATTTCTTCTTGATCTTTCTTTTGGGGAGAATTCCTCTGTCTTGTCATTATGTCTTGGTTTCTGTCTTTTGCATGTTATGCTCATGAGAGTAATAGTATATTAAGAAGGGGTCTCACACTGTTCAGGGCCTGGAGCTTCAGGAAGTGTTTCTGGTGTGTGCTGTGTTCACTCTGCTATTGTGTTTTGGCTGCTCTTTCCCACAGGTCAATTCTCTGCAGAATTCCTCTTTGCTTGTAGTGGGGAGTGTTTGGACCTTTAAGTAGATGTGCTTTGATTTGTTTGTTTAGGTTAGCCTGATTAGAAAAAAAAAAATCCTGATCCAAGAGAAGAGAAAAGGAAAAGGAACAAAAAAGGAAGCAAACAGACAAACTAAAAACTATAAGCCTGATTCCAAAGCATAAATAAATAAAAAAACAAAAATAAAATATAAGATATAAAAAAAAATTAAAAAAAAGGAAAGCCTGGTCCTATTTCCATCAGAATTGAAGCTAATGCTTTGGAGCGCTCTATGATCAATAGACTTGGTACATGTGGGGAGGCTGTGTCATTCTTCTGAGGGAGAAGCCCACTGTGCTGGCTCATGGTTAGACCTGTTCTTGTAAAGATTGGGGCACATTGGGGCAGGGTTAGGCATAAGTGACTCAAGCCTCCACTGGAGATGCTGGGTTTCTCTCTGAAGTCCTACCATGCTGGTGGGCAAGGATAAGGTGGGGGAGTGGGGTGGAGGTGGTGGTGAAAGATGGTATCACTGTGCCCTCTCATCCCAGGGGAGGGGAACTCAGGGCCACTGCTGTTCAGAAGGTCCTCACAGAAAAGTGAACAATCTCCACTCCTGTATCCCAGGCTTTTGGTCAGATCCCCACCCTCAACCTGCCTGTGCCCAGGCTGTCAAAATGCCTGGCACCACAGTTCTCCTATGTTTTATCTCTGGTCAGTGACTGAGATTCAAAACTCCAAATCTTAAAGGACCTGGCAAGGCATGGACCCACTCCTCTCCATGGGAGAAGAACTTCATGGTGCTGCGCCTGGCACCATTCTGTTCCAGAAAAGCAACTGCAAGCGTGTGTGGGTGCACAAAGTCTATGTTGAAGCACAGCATAAAGTTCTGACCAGATTATTTGTCCTCTGTGTGTGCCTCTGTCCCCTTCAGTTGAATGGCTGCTCAGTGGCACCTAGTGGGTCTTTTGTTCTTGGAGAGGCAATATACCCTCTTCCAAATGTGCTCTAGGAAGAGAAAGAGTTCTTTCCCAGTGCAAGCCATGAGATCCCCACACCACAGCATCTTGCATGAACCCTAAGCACTTCTCTCTCTTCTGCTCTCTCCCTCTCTCCCTGACTTCTCTCCACCAAAAGGACTCCCTCCTCTCTGCAGCACTGTGGCTTTTCTCTCCCCCAGTTAACGGCTCTGAACCCTGCATCCACCATGTTGTCTCCCTCCAATTGTGCAGATTGTTTTCTTAATCCTCAGATGATTTTCTAGTTGTTCAAATGATTTGAGTTGATTTAGGTGTGTTCGAGAAATGAGGCAAGCCCAGAGTCCCCCTACTACTCTGCCATATTAACTCCTCCTCCCACATCCAATAATCATCAAATCCTTTCTGATTTTCTTTAAAATACATCCAGAATCAACTCTACCATCTATTATTTGGATCATTGCAATAGCATCCTAACAGGTCTCTCTGCTTTCTACTTTATTCTCTTACAGTTTATTCCCCAACAGCAGCCAGGAGAAGCCAGAGCAGTCACTTTTCAGATTTATTTTGAAAAGGTGAAATATTCACCCTATTCCAAATGCAGAAAATATAAAAAGAGCATACAGTGAAAAGCTGATCTTTCATTGATCTAGTTCCTACTCCCCTTCCCATTTGATATCATTCTTCTTACATCTTATGTATTATTCAAAATTTATTTTTTTGAATTTATTGAGAAATGTAAATGTGGACTTTTTGTGTATTTTTATTTATTTATTTTCACACTATCACACTAGTTAGCAATGAATCTGTTCTTTAGAGAGATTTTCCTATTACTACACACAATGTACCTTTCTTCTTCTTCTTCTTCTTCTTCTTCTTCTTCTTCTTCTTCTTCTTCTTCTTCCTCTCCTTCCTCTTCTTCCTCTCCTTCTTCTTCTTTTTCTTTTTCTTCTTCTTCTTCTTCTTCTTTTCTTCTTCTTCTTCTTTCTTCTTCTTCTTCTTCCTTTTACAGATGCCTTATATTCAATTACATGGTCATAATATAATTTACATATCATCTCCCTTGCTGATGTATATTTAGTATGCTCATGTCTGCTATTACAAATAATGCCACTATCCTGCAAAATCTGTAGCATAAAAAAAAAATACTGATTGCTCTTTCAAAGGGCATTTTCATTTAAATTTTCCATGAATGTAGTCAAATTGGCCTCCATGAGGTTGTATCATTTTATCCTTAGTAATGAATGAGGGTGGCCTATTTCCCACATACTCACCAATAGAGTGTGTTATCATATTTTTGGAATGTTGCTATGTGATGTCTCACAGAGTGCTTGTAGATAGTAGGTGCTCAATAGTGCTTTTTGTACTAAATAGACAAATATACCTGTTAGGATTGGCTTCATACAGGACAAGCTCATATTGAATTATTAACTCTAAATTTCTTCGATATATTTCAGTAAGTGGAGAGTACACAGGGAGTGTATATAACAAAAAAATATGTGGATTAATGAAGAAGACAGATCATTTCAATTCCAGATGGTTCTTATAATGGAAATATCCTAGTTAGACTCAGGCTTATTTTTTTATTATCTGATTTTAAAGAGAACAAAATCAGATATATCTTTAATGCATTTTTATCCTGGGGTGCCTGGGTGGCTCAGTCATTAAGCGTCTGCCTTCGGCTCAGGTCATGATCTCGGGATCCTGGGATCAAGCCCCGCATCGGGCTCCCTGCTCAGTGGGAAGCCTGCTCTCCCTCTCCCACTCCCCCTGCTTGTGTTCTCTCTCTCGCTGTGTCTCTCTCTGTCAAATAAATAAAATCTTAAAAAAAAATACATTTTTATTCTGATCAATAGTAGCCACAGAAAAAATCATGGATTTGGAACAGAAAGAGCTAGCTTTTTTTCTGAACAAAGTAATATATCAAACAACAACAATTAACATTTGTAAGTGTGTATTAAGTTCCACTAACAAAGCTAAGTTCTTTACAATTTTTATTTTATGTATCTTTACAATAATCCTATGAGGTAGGTGATATTAACAAATCCATCTTACAGATATAGAAACTAACTCTTAGAGTGATTAAGTCACATAGCTTGATTCATAAAAAAAAAAAAGTCACATAGCTTGTCACAAATACTAAAACTACATATATATTTCCTTCCTATTTCAGAAAAGCTAAAACATTCCAACTCTCATAATTTATTATTTAGCTGCTACAGTTGGTGCTTTATGTTTTTCTTCCTATGATACATGATATTTTACAAGATTTTGATTGAATGTCAGCTTTATTTGATAGCATATATACCCAATGGTTGCCTAGTTTCCACTTGGTAAATCTAAAGAGGAATGCAGTTATCATAGGGCTAAACCCACCTTCATTTACATTACTTCAACAGGTAAAATAAATTGTGTGTTTTAAATTTCCTGTTTCATAAAAAGGAAAAATGATCTGGCAGGTGATATGGATTTATATTTCTTTTGTGTATGTGTGTGTTCACTGGGAGATAATTATATTTTCATCTGATCCTTTTCAATATAACTGTTCTTATCCTATAATATGCTATGCTTTTCTATTATTTATTTTGTGGTAATTTAATATAAATTTTTACTAGGTTTTAGTCTGGGGAGATTTCCAAAACTTCAGATTTCATATCTAGCAAAGGCACTGGCTTAATATGTAACTCACTCATTTGTTTTTTTATTATCTTAAGTTTTTCTATTCAAAACTGCAACATTTGACCAAACAGGAATTGTAAGAACCAAATACTTCCACTGAACTTTAGAAATATATGGACACATTTTGAAAAATATGTCCTTTCATGATAATTTGTTAAATGTATTGAAGGCTTATACTAGAAAATACAGGTTTTTTTCTCTATGGATTGTTTAGTCTCTTCATATCATTCATTTATAGATTTATTGTATAAGAATGATAATTTTGAGGTAGTCGACAAAATCTACCTGAATATTGCAAATAATAGAAACTAATGTAATACTGAATACAACTGGACTGCACAGAGAAAGATACATTCAATGTAGGTGTTTGATTTAAAAATTAACTTTCATGAATAAGTCTCTCTTTTGATTTTTCCACCCACTTGGATTATGGGATACAATCCATGCTTTTTAAAAATGGGAACACTGCCTGCTATTTGTATGATATTATGGTTGTATTTAAAGCTATTTCTGAAAAGCTATAGGTTCTAGTGTAAATCACCTTTTTTCCCTCTGATCCTATTATTATTATTATTATTATTATTGCTATTTTGAATATAGTTGACACACAATGTTACATTAATTTTAGGTATATGACATAATGATTCCACAAGTCTATACATTATGTTATGCTTACTGCAAGGGTAGCTACCATCAACCACCACACAACACTATTACAATACCATTGACTATATTCCTTATTCTGTGCTTTTTATTCTGTGACTTATTTATGCCACGAGTGGAGGTATGTATCTCCCACTCCCTTTCACTATTTTGCCCATCCCCTCTCCATGGCTGTTCCTCAAAAAATTAAAAGTAGAAATAATATATGATTCAGTAATTCCACTTCTGGGTATTTACCCAAAGAAAATGAATACACTAATTCAAAAAGATATGTACACTTTTATTATTATTATTTTTATTATTATTACTATACCAGTACAATTAGTTAAAAGGAAATCCAGTGCCGTCTAGAAGGAAAAAGAAAAAAGAAGGAGTTCACAAAGCCAGTCTGTAGCTTGAGAAGTCTACATGAAATAAGGGAAGAGCCAGTACTCTTCTGGGTTCTAGACCTCTGCAACATGGAGGAACATTCCTCCAAAAGAAGCTGTTTTCACTCGCTCTTCCCAAAGGGTAGTTCTGACTGCATTGGCACTTCCAATTTAGCTTCATGTTACCTGCTGTAAATAAGAAACCACTGATATTTTGGTAAACTCAGGAGATATTTTTATGAATATTTATAAGACAATGTGATCAAACATTTTATAAAATTGTATGCTAGCATTAAAATTATTTTATACATTAGTAGTGCCTGACATTCCATAAGACTTTCAGATTCTGTAGGCATTTAGAATGGCAAGATTGATTTTCCATGGTATTTATAAACTCATTTGTGGTAAATTAATTCTGTTTTTATGGATGTAGTTAATGTCATTCTTCAACAGAAGTCAAAACATCCTTATGCTCTCATCATATGTGCCTCCATGAATACTGATGCTGTTAACATTCTGGATTTTTAGAGAAATCCTCTATCTATTTCTTCATAGAAAAGGATGAATCTTCATATAAATTCAAGATATCTGGTTATCTCTTATATATTGATATTTTTTTTAACTTAGCCCATGTAGGATTAGTCTCAATGAATTTTAGGGAAGGGGTCACATGAATCAAAGAATGAATGCTCATATAGTAAAACTGATATAAAAATAAGCTAAATAAAAGAAAACGACATTTAATGTTTTCAGAAAGCCCTACAACCTTCTCAAGTGTGCATTAAAATGATCTACTAAACATAATTGCATTGAGGAATTTCTGACTTAATCTTTATCTTTTATTTTATTTTTTTGGGAGGGGAGAGGGGCAAAGGGAGAAAGAGAGAGAGAGAATCTTAAGAAGGCACCACACCCAGCGTGTAGCCCAACACAGGGTTTGATCTCACAACCTTGAGATCATGACCTGAGCTGAAATCAAGAGTGGGATGCTTAATCGACTGAGCCACCCAGGCACCCCTCTTTCCTTCCTTCCTTCTTTCCTTCCTTCCTTCCTTCCTTCCTTCCTTCCTTCCTTCCTTCCTTCCTTCCTTCCTTCCTTCCTTTCTTTTCTTCTAATTTTTCTTCTTTTAATAAGAATATACTTTCAGGTCAGATCCAGTTTTGTGAGGCCTTAGCTGATACAGTTTTGTGTGGTGGGCATTTTTAATGGAATGAATAAGAATATAAAATATCTTTTTCTCAAATTTTCAAAACCATTTGACCATGTTAATACCTTGTTAAGGCCCTCCCAATCTTGGAAGGGTTTCAGGACAGTGTGAGGCTGTGAAGTTTCAATATCATTAGCTTCACAGCTAATCTGCCTCTGTATGTTGTTGAAAGAAGATCCTTAGATCATTAGAAAAGGAGGCTCTTTTCCTAATTGACCACCAGAAAATTATACCAACATACACAACCACTGGCAGGAAGAATTAGAACTTATTTCTCCAGATTTGCCAACCTGCTTACATTCACAGCTTTAAATCTTTAACAACTTGGTACTTAAAGGGGAATATCTCATCGATTAACTGGTACCATACTGGAGTTTAGTTGGTCTCTTCTATAGAGATTAGGCAGTGAGCATTAGTGTTAGCCAGGTCAGTTTTGGCAATGGTAAGTCTATGTTGTTGAGGCCATGGCCCCAAAGTCACTTTTCTTCATGTGTTCACTGAGCAAGTGCTGGGATGGCTGGAGAAAGAGGCTGATGGACACCCATGGAGCTTGCTATTTTTTTACCTGATTACTAAGAGCTCCCTCTGAGGTAGATGCCCTTTGGTAGGCATTTACAACATAGGCACACGTATCTTCATAGATTGTGCCCAGTCTGAGATTTCTATCCACATATGTTTTCTTGACTTCCTTGTTACCAGTATTCTAATCCCATTTCTTCTAAGTCTCAGATCATCGAGCCAGCCAGTTAATAACTGCCAATGAATCAACGTAGAACTCTACTTCTGACCATCTCTAATTGTAGACAAAATGGACAACAAAATGTCAGTAAAACACTTGTTGGAACCTGGAACCAGGGACAGTGACTGGTAAAAAAATTTGCTGGAGGGTGATAACCACTGGGTTTCTGGTACACTTACTGCTGGTGTCTATGACATAGGAGCAAGAAAAGAGGAAGCACAACAGAAGAAAGAGAAGACTCTTTCTCCTGTAGGGTCCCTTCTATTGATGACACTTAGCACTGTGTCATCTTGCAAAGGAGAAGTGTTTGCAGAGCCTGGTTCAAGTTTCACAAAGCAAAACAATGAAGTGTGTATGTAGAGGTAAGCAATTCACTGATACCAGGCACATGTACACAATCTCACTTATTCCTCATAATACAATTGAATATTTATCAGTATTAATTTTTCAAACCTAAATTGACTTTCTATATTAACTTAGAAATTATAGAATTATTCACAAAGATATGAATTAATTCTATAAAATCATAAAAACTTATATATTGAAAAAAGAATCAAAACAAATACAATCAATGGATGAGAATATAGATGAGTAGCAAGTACTATAAAAGAGGTTAAAATTATGCATTGAATACATGTTTTATTCACTTAGATAAGAAAATTATTAATGTCACAATATATAAATGAGCAAAATTCATGACCAGAAAATTAACAATTGGAAATTAAATTGGTAAGAATGTATAGTTAAAAATATTAATTTAAACAATAGTAGGAGCTATACTTTGCCTATATAACTAGATAATTGTGACTCTGTCCATCCACTGTCCCATACCTCTATCACACAATTGCTTAAAGTGCTTACTAGGATTTGCAAACCAGAGTCTTTCTTGTTGTAAAAAAAGAGCAAACACTGAGGGGCACTTGGCTGGCTCAGTCAGAAAAGTGTGCAACTCTCGATCTCAGGGTCATGAGTTTGAGCCCTGTGTGAGGTGTAGAGATTACTTAAATAAATAAAACTTTTTAAAAGAAGAGCAAACATTGAAAAGTGATAGAGTACTTTCCTTTTTTTTCTCAGGCCTCCCTCAAAAAGTAGCAGAAATCCAAGATCATTTGGCATAAGAATAGGACTCACTGATGCCAGTAGAAGGGACTTCATCTTGCTAATTACAAAACAGTTTAAGAAATGTAATATTTATTACTCAATATGAGATTTCCATTTACTTGGATTGATATCTATATTTATACAAATACATATTCATTTAATCCAATGGGTACAGTAATTAGAGAAATAGTCTTGTACACAGTTCTCAAATGAGTATTGCAAAATAAATTAATCTGACCTAGAATATTCCACCATTCCTCTTAAGATTTGAAAGAATGGGGAGCCCAGAGGCTGAGTGCTGGAGGAGAAAGAGAAAGCAGAAGCTTGCTGCCTGGAGGCTGAGAATGTCTAGACACTAATGGATTTTTTTTTAGAAACAAAATTATGTGTTTTGTTAGTCAATTCCCTCTTCAAGCTCTCTAATAGTATAGGTAAATCTCTATCAATTGTCACTGTTCTTAAGAAGGGAAGCTTTGTTTGGGAGGAGCCAAGACAGAGGGAGACAACCTGTATAAGGGCTACACCAAATAAAAAGGGTTTGAATTTATATATAGAGAAAATCAATTGTTCCTAAGACCCACCCAGAAATGTTGGGAAAATATACACAGTTCATCTGTTTGCAGAAGCTCTAAAATAATGAGTCTGCTTGGGTGTCCTCCTGTCTTGGTCTAATCCTGGTCCCAGCCCTGGGACCTGGGGGAAGGTGAAAGAGAAGAAAAGGGAAAAGAAAAAGAAGTAGCAAGGACAGGGAGGAGAGAGGAGGAAAGGAAATGAATGAATGAGATAAAAATCCAGCATTTATGTTGGGTAATAAAGTATAAAAAAGGGAAAAGTAACACTTGAAACCATTCATTGTTTATAATGTCAGCATGAGACATTTATTTTAGAATGTGGATTAACCTTTTAAGTCAGGTGTCACTCCCAGTACCTTTCCATGGGCAAGCATGCCCGTTATTAGGAGGATGTGGTCCTGATAACTTGCAAAATGTGAGTGTGAAGGTTATGTCTTTGACTGACAGTTGTAGATTAGTTTGTCTCCAGTAATACCATCCCGGTGTAAAAGACATTTAGCATCTGTACCTCTCCATTCTGGCTGATCCATCAATGACTCTGGCCTCCCCAGGATTTTGTCCCCTCTTACCTTGTCTGTGTATGAATACAGTTTTATTTCTATTACAACCAACTAAAGAAAATCAGTTTTCTTTAGTTGCTTTTTCCTGGTGTCTCTTCCTTCTCAAAATTCTCAGAAAGCTTTAAATCACTAATAAGGAATTCAGCTATATATTACTGGATTTTAGTAACTAAATATCAAGAGCATTCAAAATAGTGCCCTAAAAAAGAAAACATCCATTTAACTCCACATGGCTTAATTTCGTTAAATTTAAGAGTAGTTGAGGTATTTACAAACCACTTTATTAATAATTTGAAATATCTTTATCTTCAAGTTATTTTTAAAATCTTTTATAAGTAACAGAAAATAATTGTTATCTTTTAAGAAAAGCATCAATGAATTAATTATTGGGCATTGAAGTATGTACTGTTTAACTAGTGTAAGTTAAAATATCAATTAAATTCTGGAAGATACAAAATGTTAACATACATTATATTTAAAGAAATTTTCACTTTTCCTAGGAGAAACTCTATTATTTTTTGTATTATTTTCTAGAATTCTTGGGTGATTTTTACTTAGGGGGCAACATAACATACATTAAGAAAAGAAGCCTGCGTGAATTCTGTAGACATGAACGTGGTGCTGTCAATAACTTATAACTTACATCGTCACTGTACTCGTTTTGGTCTTTTCCACTTTAACTGCAAACTAGTGATAACACTATATATCTCATAAGGTTATTAAGAAAATTAAGAGGGGAAAAAAAACTTGCACAGTACGAGGCACATATTAAGTACTAAATAAAAAAAAAGTTGAATATGAATATATTTGAATTTGAATATGAATATAGTTGAATATGTTTTTTAGTTAATGAAGTTAGAAAACTTTAGCATAGTGGGATTGTCACTCTTATAAAGAAAATCTAAAAATATTTTTGCAGCATGTGGCATGAGATGCTACAGTTAATAGGTTGTGACGTTAAATAAGTCACTTGACTGCTCTATATCTTAGTTTCCTCACTAGTAAAGTGAGGATAAAAATAGTGCCTAACTTGTAGGGTTATTATAAGGAAGAAAAGAGATTGGGGCGCCTGGGTGGCTCAGATGGTTAAGCGTCTGCCTTCGGCTCAGGTCATGATCCCAGCGTCCTGGGATCGAGCCCCGCATCGGGCTTCCTGCTGAGCGGGGAGCCTGCTTCTCCCTCTCCCTCTGCCTCTCTCCCTGCTCATGCTCTCTCCCTCTCTCTCTCTCTCTGTATCTCTGTGTCTCAAATGAATAAATAAAAAAATCTAAAAAAAAAAAAAGAGATTTATAACCATAAAGTGTATTGAAGAGGGCCTTACATAAGCATAAATTATTATGTAAGGTTGATATAGTACTATATTATATAAGCATTATGTAATTATATACATATTATATAAGGATTTATTAAATGAATGAATGAATTAAATAAGTAGAGTTTTCACTACTCTTTTCATAAATCCATGATATAATGCAACTGTTCATCAATGTAAGATTTTATGTTTTGTATTTCTTAAGAACAACTCTGTTAACTAGATACCTCAATTACATATATTTATTATCTGACAGATACTGTTTGGAGCAAGTGCAATTTCTATACTATTGATTAGAACTTCACTACTTAAAGTATGATCCTTGGACCAAGAGTGTGACATCATGCAAATTATCAGGGCTCACACCAGGACAGCATTTCAACAGGTTTCTTGGTGATTTGAATTCGCTACTTTAAAGTATATATTATGTCACCAGTACCCTCCTTTCATAAAAAAGCAAAGGAATAGAAGATTAGAAAAACTCACAAGGTGTGGCATTTATTTTTATTTGGAAGGACATTTCTCTTTAAATAACAGATAAAGCATATACAAATTAAAAACATAATTTCTTTTGACTACAGACATGATTTTTTTTCAGTTAAGTTTTTTCTTTTTCTTTTTTTTTTTTTGATCAGTATAACAAAATCAATATTGTTTGTAATTACTGGGAGACATAATTAGTTTTTTAAAAATTGTTTAATGTTCTATTTTACCTTATTTAATTTTTTACTTTTTTTTTATGTTATCTTAATCACTATACATCACATCATTAGTTTTTGATGTAGTGTTCCATGATTCATTGTTTGCGTATAACACCCAGTGCTCCATGCAGAATGTGCCCTCTTTAATACCATCACCAGGCTAACCCATCCCCCCACCCCCTCCCCTCTAGAACCCTCAGTTTGTTTCTCAGAGTCCATAGTCTCTCATGGTTCGTCTCCCCCTCTGATATCCCCCCCTTCATTTTTTCCTTCCTAATGTCTTCTTCTTCTTTTTTTTTTTTAACATTAAATGTATTATTTGTTTCAGAGGTACAGATCTGTGGTTCAACAGTCTTACACAATTCACAGCGCTCACCATAGCACATACCCTCCCCAATGTCTATCACCCAGCCACCCCATCCCTCCCACCCCTCACCATTCCAGCAACCGTCAGTTTGTTTCTTGATATTAAGAATTCCCCATATCGGGGCACCTGGGTGGCTCAGTCGTTAAGCGTCTGCCTTCAGCTCAGGTCATGATCCCAGGGTCCTGGGATCGAGTCCCACATTGGGCTCCCTGCTCGGCAGGAAGCCTGCTTCTCCCTCTCCCACTCCCCCTGCTTGTGTTCCTGCTCTCACTATCTCTCTCTCTGTCAAATAAATAAATAAAATCTTAAAAAAAAAAAAAAGAATTCCCCATATCAGTGAGGTCATATGATACATGTTTTTCTCTGATTGACTTACCACGCTCAGCATAATACCCTCCAGTTCCATCCACATCATTGCAAATGGCAAGATTTCATTCCTTTTGATGGCTGAATAATATTCCATTGTATATATATATATATATACATCTTCTTTATCCATTCATCTGTTGATGGACATCTTGGCTCTTTCCATAGTTTGGCTATTGTGGACATTGCTGCTATAAACATTGGGGTGCACATACCCCTTCGGATCCCTACATTTGTAGCTTTGGGGTAAATACTCAGTAGTGCAATTGCTGGGTCCTATGGTAGCTCTATTTTCAACTTTTTGAGGAACCTCCATACTGTTTTCCAGAGTGGCTGCACCAGCTTGCATTCCCACCAACAGTGTAGGAGGGTTCCACTTTCTCCACATCCCCGCCAACATCTGTTGTTTCCTGACTTGTTAATTTTAGCCATTCTGACTGATGTGAGGTGGTATCTCATTGAAGTTTTGATTTGGATTTCCCTGATGCTGAGCGATGTTGAGCAGTTTTTCATGTGTCTGTTGGCCATTTGGATATCTTCTTTGCAGAAATGTCTGTTCATGTCTTCTGCCCATTTCTTCATTGCATCATTTGTTCTTTGGGTGTTGACTTTGATAAATTCTTTATAGATTTTGGATACTAGCCCTTTATCTGATATGTCATTTGCAAATATCTTCTCCCATTCTGTTGGTTGTCTTTTGGTTTTGTTGACTGTTTCTTTTGCTGTGCAAAAGCTTTTTATCTTGATGAAGTCCCAATAGTTCATTTTTGCTCTTGCTTCCTTTGCCTTTGGTGATGTTTCTAGGAAGAAGTTGCTGCAGCTGATGTCAAAGAGGTTGCTGCCTGTGTTCTCCTTCAGGATTTTAATGGACTCCTGTCTCACATTTAGGTCTTTCAACCATTTGGAGTCTATTTTTGTGTGTGGTATAAGGAAATGGTCCAGTTTCATTCTTCTGCATGTGGCTGTCCAATTTTCCCAACACCATTTGTTGAAGAGACTGTCTTTTTTCCATTGGACGTTCTTTCCTGCTTTGTCGAAGATTAGTTGACCATAGAGTTGAGGGTCCAATTCTGGGCTCTCGATTCTTTTCCATTGATCTATGTGTCTGTTTTTGTGCCAATACCATACTGTCTTGATGATGACAGCTTTGTAATAGAGCTGGAAGTCCAGAATTGTGACGCCGCCAGCTTTGCTTTTCTTTTTCAACATTCCCCTGGCTATTCGGGGTCTTTTCTGGTTCCATACAAATTTTAGGATTATTTACTCCATTTCTTTGAAAAAAGTTGGTGGTATTTTGATAAGGATTGCATTAAATTTGTAGATTGCTCTAGGTAGCATTGACATCTTCACAATACTTGTTCTTCCAATCAATGAGGATGGAACGTTTTTCCATTTCTTTGTGTCTTCTTCAATTTCTTTCATGAGTATTTTATAGTTTTCTGAGTACAGATTCTTTGCCTCTTTGGTTAGATTTATTCCTAGGTATCCTATGGTTTTGGGTGCAATTGTAACTGGGATTGACTCCGTAATTTCTTTCTTCTGTCTTGTTGTTGGTGTATAGGAATGCCACTGATTTCTGTGCATTGAGTTTATATCCTGCCACTTTACTGAATTCCAGTATGAGTTCTGGCAGTTTTGGGGTGGAGTCTTTTGGGTTTTCCACATAGAGTATCATATCATCTGCCAAGAGTGAGAGTTTGACTTCTTTGCTGATTCGGATGCCTTTTATTTCTTTTCGTTGCCTGATTGCTGTGGCTAGGACTTCTAGTACTATGTTGAATAGCAGTGGTGATAGTGGACATCCCTGCCGTGTTCCTGACCTTAGGGGGAAGCTCTCAGTTTTTCCCCATGAGGATGATATTCACTGTGGGTTTTTCATAGATGGCTTTCATGATATTGAGTTATGTACCCTCTATCCTTATACTCTGAAGAGTTTTGATCAAGAAAGGGTGCTATACTTTGTAAAATGCTTTTTCTGCATCTATTGAGAGGAACATATGGTTCTTGTTCTTTCTTTTATTAATGTATTGTATCACATTGATTGATTTGCAGATGTTGAACCAACCTTGCAGCCCAGGAATAAATCCCACTTGGTCGTGGTGAATAATTCTTTTAATGTACTGTTGGATCCTATTGGCTAGTATTTTGGTGAGAATTTTTGCGTCCATGTTCATCAGGGATATTGTTCTGTAATTCTCCTTTTTGATGGGGTCTTTGTCTGATTTTGGGATCAAGGTAATGCTGGCCTCATAAAACGAGTTTGGAAGTTTTCCTTCCATTTCTATTTTTTGGAACAGTTTCAGAAGAATAGGTATTAATTCTTCTTTAAATGTTTGGTAGAAATCCCCTGGGAAGCCATCTGGCCCTGGGCTCTTGTTTTTTGGGAGATTTTTGATGACTGCTTCAAATTCCTTAGTGGTTATAGGTCTGTTCTGGTTTTCTATTTCTTCCTGGTTCAGTTTTGGTAGTTGATACATCTCTGAGAATGCATCCATTTCTTCCAGATTATCTAATTTGCCTGCATATAGTTGCTCATAATATGTTCTTATAACTGTTTGTATTTCTTTGGTGTTGGTTGTGATCTCTCCTCTTTCATTCATGATTTTGTTGATTTGGGTCATTTCTCTTTTCTTTTTGATAAGTCTGGCCAGGGGTTTATCAATCTTATTAATTCTTTCAAAGAACCAGCTCTTAGTTTCGTTGATCTGCTCTACTGTTCTTTTGGTTTCTATTTTATTGATTTCTGCTCTGATCTTTATTATTTCTCTTCTCCTGCTGGGTTTAGGCTTTATTTGCTGTTTTTTCTCCAGCTCCTTTAGGTGTAGGGTTAGGTTGTGTGTTTGAGACCTTTCTTGTTTCTTGAGAAAAGCTTGTATTGCTATATCCTTTCTTCTTAGGACTTTGCTGCATCCCAAAGATTTTGAACAGTTGTGTTTTCATTTTCATTGGTTTCCATGAATTTTTTAAATTCTTCTTTAATTTCCTGGTTGACCCATTGATTCTTTAGTAGGATGCTCTTTAGCCTCCATGTATTTGAGTTCTTTCTGTCTTTCCTCTTGTGATTGAGTTCTAGTTTCAAAGCATTGTGGTCTGAAAATATGCAGGGAATGATCCCATCTTTTGGTACTGGTTGAGACCTGATTTGTGACCTAGAATATGATCCATTCTGGAGAGTGTTCCATGGGCACTAGAGAAGAATGTGTATTCTGTTGCTTTGGGATGGAATGTTCTGAAGATATCTGTGAAGTCCATTTGGTCCAGTGTGTCATTTAACGTCTTTATTTCCTTGTTGATATTTTGCTTAGATGATCTGTCCATTTCAGTGAGGGGGGTGTTAAAGTCCCCTACTATTATTGTATTGTTGTCAATGTGTTTCTTTGCTTTTGTTATTAATTGGCTTATATAATTGGCTGCTCCCATGTTAGGGGCATAGATATTTACAATTGTTAGATCTTCTTGTTGGATAAACCCTTTAAGTATGATATAGTGTCCTTCCTCATCTCTTACTATAGTCTTTGGTTTAAAATATAATTTGTCTCATATAAGGGTTGCCACCCCAGTTTTCTTTTGGTATCCATTAGCATGATAAATGGTTTTCCTACCCCTCACTTTCAATCTGGAGGTGTCTTTGGGTCTAAAATGAGTCTCTTGCAGACAGCATATCAATGGGTCTTGTTTTTTTATCCAATCTGGTACCCTTTGTATTTTGATTGGGGCATTTAGCCCATTTACGTTCAGGGTAACTATTGAAAGATAAGAATTTAGTTCCATTGTATTGCTTGTAAGGTGACTGTTACTATATTGTCTGTGTTCCTCTCTGGTCTATGTTACTTTTAGGCTCTCTCTTTGCTTAGAGGACCCATTTCAATAGTTCTTGTAGGGCTGGTTTCATGTTTGCAAATTCCTTTAGTTTTTTTTTTTGTC
The DNA here is from genome assembly GCF_964656455.1 of Halichoerus grypus. Classification (NCBI taxonomy): domain Eukaryota; kingdom Metazoa; phylum Chordata; class Mammalia; order Carnivora; family Phocidae; genus Halichoerus; species Halichoerus grypus. The sequence continues at coordinate 40,681,886 of NC_135712.1, forward strand.
CTGGAAGCTTTTTATTTCTCCTTCTATTTTCAGTGACAGCTTAGCTGGATATAGTATTCTTGGCTGCATATTTTTCTCATTTAGTGCTCTGAATATATCATGCCAGTCCTTTCTGGCCTGCCAGGTCTCTGTGGATAGGTCTGTTGCCAATCTAATGTTTCTATCATTGTAAGTTACAGACCTCTTGTCCCTAGCTGCTTTCAGCATTTTCTCTTTGTCTCTGAAACTTGTAAGTTTTACTATTAGATGTTGGGGTGTTGACCTATTTTTATTGATTTTGAGGGGGGTTCTCTGTGCCTCCTGGATTTTGATGCCTGTTTCCTTCCCCAAATTAGGAAAGTTCTTTGCTATAATTTGCTCCAATATACCTTCTGCCCCTCTCTCTCTTTCTTCTTCTTCTGGGATCCCAATTATTCTAATATTGTTTCATCTTATGGTATCACTTATCTCTCCAATTCTGCCCTCATGATCCAGTAGTTGTTTATCTTTCTTTTTCTCAGCTTCTTTATTTTCCATCATTTGATCTTCTATATCACTAATTCTCTCTTCTGCCTCATTTATCCTAGCAGTTAAATCCTCCATTTTTGATTGCTCCTCATTAATAGCTTTTTGATTTCTACTTGGTTAGATTTTAGTTCTTTTATTTCTCCAGAAAGGGTTTCTCTAATACCTTCCATGCTTTTTTCAAGTCCAGCTAGTATTTTTATAATCATCATTCTGAACTCTAGTTCCAACATCTTACTAATGTACATATTGATTAGGTCCCTGGCTGTTGGTACTGCCTCTTGTTCTATTTGTTGAGGTGATTTTTTCTGTCTTGTCATTTTGTCCAGAGGAGAATAGATGAATGAGAGAACAAAATGCTAACAGGGTAACGATGACCCCAGAAAAATATACAACAAACAAATCAGAAGAGACCTGAAACTGGGGGAAAAGAAAGGGAAAGAAAGAAAAAAGAAAAAAAAGGAAAAGAAAAAGATAAAAAAAAAAAGAATATGATCAAATATCATGAGGCTGGTGAATAGATCAGTGCCACACACTAGATTTTGGGCATATTTTGGTCTGTTAGAAGAAACTGCCTCCCAAAATTTTAAAGAAAAAAAAGCTTATATATGTACAAAAATAATGGTAAATACAATGAAAGGATGGAATATGACTGTAATGATAAAAATTTAAAAGATTTTATAAAAGGAATTGATAAGATAAGAAGTTGGTTGAAAAAAGAAAGAAGAGAAATTAAAAAAAAAAAGGGAGAGAATGTGATCAGGCAGGAGACTAGGACAAAGCCATACACTAGTGATTTAGGGTGTATTTTGTTCTGTTAGAAGAAACTGTATCCCAAAATTTTAAAGAGAGAACAACCTATATATATTTACCAAAAATAAGGTTAACTTCTATGAAGGGTTAGTATATGATTCTAAAAATGAAAAATAAAAAAGATTTTTAAAACAGGGATTGATAAGACGTTGGTTGAAAAAGGGAAAAAGAAAAAATCAAAAGAAAAAAGAAAAAGAAAAAAAAGAAAATTAAAAAAATTAATTTTGAAATACTAAAGAGTCATGGGGAAAAAAGCCATGAATTCTCTGTGCTATATTCCCTTAGTGCTGGCCTTCTGCCATTCTCATTGATCAGCAAACTTGGTGTTGGCTGGCTGTTCTTGCTGATCTTCTGGGGGAGGGGCCTGTTGCCATGGTTCTCAAATGTCTTTGCTGGAGGTGGAATTGCCCCGCCCTTGCCGGTCCAGGCTTAGTAATCCACTCGGGTTTGCTCTCGGGAGCTTTTGTTCCCTGCAAGCTTTCCGAACAGCTTTGGAGGACGAGAGTGAAAATGGCGGCCTCCCAATCTCCGTGCTGGAGGAGCTGAGAGCTTGGGGCCCCACTCCTCAGTGAGCCCCTAGAGAAAAGCAGTCAATCACTCCCATCTCCCCATCTCTGGCTGCACTCTGTGCTCACCCGGCCAGTGACCTAGTGTTTCTATCTCTGGCACCCAACCCCCTGTGGAGTCTCCAAACCCAGCAGATTCCTGCAGTGCACTCCCGAGCCACTCCTCCCGGGGGAGGAAGGGGAGTCTACCCTGATCTGCCACTTGTTGGGTCCCTGCTGGAAGAGCAGTGGCCCGACTGTGCTGCGGATCATGGTTTTTGGCAACCCCGAGCTGAGAGCCTGCTCCTCGGCTCCATCTCTGCAGCTGGCTTCCCCACTCCAACACCCAGGAGCTCTGCCACACTCAGGCACCCCCGGTCTTTCTGTGACCCCGAGGGTCCTGAGACCACACTGTCCCAGCGAGGGTTTCCCCCCCAGTTAGCCACTGGAATGACATCCCTCAGTGAAGCAGACTCTAAAAGTTCCGATTTTGTGCTCTGCTGCTCTATCACTTGCCAGAAGCGGCCGACGGAGGCCCCGTCTCCTGCCATCTATCCTCCCGAATATCGCCTCAGATTCACTTCTCTGCACGTCATACCTTCCAGAAAGTGGTTGCTTTTCTGTTCAGAGAGTTGCTGCTATTCTTTTCTTCGATCTCCTGTTGAGTTCGTAGGTGTTCAGTATGATTTGATCCCTATCTAGCTGAATTCCTGGGACCAGACGAAGTTTAGGTCGCCTACTCCTCCGCCATCTTGCTCCTCCCCTCATGTTCTATTTTATTTTTAATGAAGAAGCATACATAGGAAAAATATCTTGGGGACAGATAAAGTTCTGTTCATATTTCTGAGGTCATGTATAATTGTAGGAATTGTAAGATTGAAGACCACTGGGAGAAAGAGCTGTCCAAAGGTGAAAGTCTTCTTTACAACCGAGCGTCTTGAAAGGAAAAAATGGTGGTAATATGTTAATAGGTTTGACAACACTGTTGCCAGTTTTGACCCGGAGGTCACTGGTTCTCTGAGTGATGGAGTCTACTTGCTAAAGATTTGAAAGGAAGAAGGGCTTATGTTATTTGTCCATGGGAATCACATTATCCACTGGAATGCTTGGATTCTGAGCCTGTCAAAGCCTAGCTATGTGGAGTCAGTCTAGCACTCGACTATTCAAAAACATGTGGCATAATATTATGACAAATACTGCCCCTGACCCACAAGTAACATACCTCCTTAGCAGTTATTATAACTTGGGTTCTGCACATCATGACATCATGTGAGCCCTGTGCAAGTTTGTATTGTGCTGCTGAGGATTCAATGAAGACATTTGTACAAGTCTTGCTGATAACCTGATAGCTCCCTTGAATTTGAATATATCTCAGACACTTTATTCTTTTTTATTTGCTCTCTTAAGAATTTGATTTTAGGAAAAATTCATATTTTAGGAAAAATGTTATTATAGTACACATTGTGCATTTAAAAATAGGCCAAGCACCTTTAAAAAAATCAATTGTTGATGCTAGGTGTGTGTAGCATGGTAACATGCTTTCAGGTTAAAGCTTTCAGAGAAGAAGCATTCAGGCATTAACTTGAACTCCTGCATAATGTAATTAGGCTGTGGGGAGAGGGTCAGAGGTGCTAAGAATAGCAGTGAGCCACTTTGTCATTCTGTATGCTCTCTCCTCTTCCCTGAAGAATTAGCATCACTTCCTTGGCACCCTCTCCCTCTCTCATCTTACCTTGCTGCAAATGAGCACACACAGCTACGGAAATAGATACACACACACACTCTCTCTCTCTCTCCAAAACACACAGGAATATCAGGGGATAGGGAGCAGACAATCTCAGTGCTCCCTAAATTATCTAGTAATAATAATGATATGTGCTTAATTTTATATGTATGTGTGTATGTAACATGTGTGTATGTATGGATGGATGAATGGTACATACAATGTTCTAATTTTCTAATGTAATAAAATTAAACATAGGCATTGAACTTACATAGGCCTTAGAATCTTAAGTCTCAAATGATGTAACTATGAACACATGATTTACAGTTTTCTGACTTCAATTTCATTATCTTTAAAATATTAATTATAGTAGCCCTAGAAATAAGTTTATTATGATAATAAAATTGGAAAAGTCATGCTTAAATGAGATTTGAGATACAGATACATTTGATATGTTTGCTTAGGTAATATTCTTCCCTAAAGTTCTCCCCAAGCTTCTTAAGCAGAGATCAATTCTTTCTTTTTCATGATTTATATGGTGGCTTGTAAAGGAAGGAAAAGGGTGTTCACTCATAGAGTTGATTAAAATATACATGCAGATGTTGGTGGACTGATGTGGGGCTAAGAAGTTGGTAAAGAAATAAGTTTTTATATGATATGGAATGTCCCGGACCTTCACAGTTACAAGAAATAATTCTCTTATAATGAGCTAGACTAAGCTAGAAAGCCAATAGGTCAGAAGGACGTAAAGTTTCCAGTTGCAGTTAAAGGGCTCACACCTGAATGTGGCCATCTTGGTGCCCCTCTACGTCATCTGGTTTGACAGGGCCTACACGTAAACCAGAAATTTTCCCAGGTTCAAGACTTCTTGTGTAAGAGACTTCTTTTTTATCTTGTTTGCTATAAGGGTCAAGTGCATTAATGGTCAGGGAAGGCTAATGACAGGACTTTCCACCCCATTGGCATTGGCAAATCTGTAGCTTAAATTACAGTTATAGTTGTAGATTTCCAGGTGTGCAGAACCTTTGCTCAGCAGAATCTTAGCTCGGTAGAGATGGCAATGATTTTTCCCATGTTAGGTAGGGCCAAGGCTAATTTATAAACATAACAAAGACACTCCTTGGATATTTCCACAATATCTATTGGGAACTTGAAGCAGCATTTTTCATGGGGCTTGAGTTCCTGCATGACAAGGAATTTGTGGCATTAGATTTAATGGTTACCATGGCATTAATTGTATGGTCATAATCTAATAAGAAATGAGGATATTTATATTTCTTTTTTAAAAAAATATTTTTACTTATTTATTTTGAGAGAGAGAGAGAGCACGTGTGACTAGGGGGAGGGGCAGAGGGAAAGAGAGAGAGAAACTTAAACAGACTCCCCACTGATCGTGGATCCTGACCAGGGGCTCAGTTTCACAACCCATAAGATCATGACCTGAGCTGAAACCACGAGTCAGACGCTTAATTGACTGAGCCACACAGGTGCCCCAAGGATATTTATATTTCTTGAATAATACACCAAACATAATGCCTAGCATGGTAGATATTTAGCAAACTTGTTTTTCCTCCTTCATGTTGATACTTTATCTTTATAATATAATTAAGAACAAAACCTTCTTCAATTAAAGCAATTATACTACATAATAATAAACTTAATCATAATAAATTCTAGTATTAGAATTTAACAACTTCTGTGTTGTAAATTCTAGTATTAGAATTTAACAACTTCTGTATTGTAAATTCTAGTTGCTATGATGGACAAAATATAACTATGATAGTCATAAAAATACCAAATTTTGTTTCTAAATGAATTTTCAGGTGTAAAACATGATTTAACAGTGTTTTATATTGTTTCACTGGTATTTCAAGTTAATTGCACAGAAGCTGCTGAATGGATGAAAAATTAGTTGAATTGTCATAATAGATGAATGTGTATTCATAATTGTCAAGCATATTTTCATTGGGATCAAAGTTAAATCTGATCTTTCTTAGTATCTTCATAAGTGAGGAAACTAATATAATTAGTAGATATTTATCAGCTGGAAGATGGTACTAAACCTAGTCAAGTTCTAAAGAATTATAAATAGGAATTTACTGTAGGGAAGCAGCAAAATGAAATTCTACTTATATCCAAATATGCATTAGCGTATCTGAAAAATAAAATGAAGTGAAGGCAAACAAATATTTAGCATATACAAGTTTTTAAATGTAAAGTAATATAAATCTGGGTTTGTGATGTATTAGAACTGGTGTTAAGAGTTAGCAAGCAGGATTTTGGCATATTTCTAAGCTTTATGTGAGTAAACAGACATCTATTAATTTTGATGGGTTCATTATGTTATCATTTTGAGACTAAACTTAAAACATATCCTATTCTAATATCAGGAAACAAAAAGAGGGATATGGTCCAAAGAGAAATAACTAAAATAATCCACTTATGTAGGCAAATGACTTTGGATATTTGATTTCTTCTTAAATAAGTCAATAAGTCAATATGCATTAAGCTAACCTTATTTAGTTAGGGTAGAAAATGGTAGTACATGCTTTTGAAAACAACTCTCTTAACAGAGAAAAATAATCACCATGATACTAAATATTTACCAAGTGACAGATTTTAATTCTCATTGTAGCATGATTTTAACTAACACTACTTGACTCTTATTTCTTAAATATATAATTTAAGTATTTTGAAAAAGTTATTCCAGCAAAATCTATTAATGTCAATCATCCAATGATTTCTTAAACTAAGTACAATTTACTATTGAGCAACTTAATGACTTTTCCTAATGAAAACTTTCCACTCATTATTCACTTAGCTCTCTTCATTTGTTTAAATTGATGAAAGTTTATTGGGAAGGGACTTTTACAACATTTATGTTTATTTTGCATCTAAACCAGGGATTAGCAAACTTTTTTCTATAAAAGGCCAAATAGTAAATATTTTAAAATTTTTGCAGGTCATAGACTGTCCGTCACAACTCTCAACTTTATCATCATAGGGAAAAACAGCCACAAACAATGAGTAAATGATTGAGGATGGCTATATGCCCATAAAACTATTTACGGCTAGATTTGGCATGCAGGCCATAGCTTGCCAACCCCTGATCTAGGCTGTTGTCAGTTCTTGAATAAAAATGACAATTTTAAAAAGTCTTTAAAAATACTTAGATCCCTAATAGTATTGGACAGTAGGTATAATATAGGCTAGAATCTACGATGTAACAAGAAAATACTCATCAGAATTTTGTCTAACATAATCAAGTTAGTTATAGTTCTTTTGGGCTAGTTTATTAGAGAGACCTAGGTGGAAAAGGGAAGCCAAACATTAAAGAAATGTCAATTAAGCACCTATTTAATTTTTCTCTCATTATGCTATTTTGTAATGCCAGTAATTAAAAGGAAAAATGAAACATTTTTCTTTGGCCACAAGTGGATTCTAGTCTATTTGAAGACAGAGTTTCAAAATTGAGTTAGTATGGAAAAAAGTGCTAAAACTCCATAATCCTCATTATCAGAAATATTTTTTTAAGATGTGTTTTATGTGCTAAAAAGCTCTACATTGTTTTTCTCATTATTTGACATACTTTTATCCCTCTAGCAAGTGAAGCATTATGGTAGAGAAGCTGTAGGCATTCTGCTATTTATCATCTCTAGAGCAAACAAGATAAAGTTGACCCTTTCATATACTGGTGAATAAATATAATGCAAGTTCTGCATTTGTCTCCAACAAATGTACTAAATTCACAAGATGTGTGAATTTAGATTTAGTAATATAGCAAAGGCTTATGATAGCAGAAAAAATGAAAGAAAATCCTAAGAACAATCATTCAATGTATCTAAACTTGCCCATCCTATAAACCAAAATCAAATTCTGTATTTTCAAGCAAGTTGATGCCATTAGCACAGAATTGAATTAGGAAATAATCTAACACTTCTTTCCATGCCTCTGTAATCATCAGGGAAACAACACATCCATAAAAATACACAAAGTGTGATGGAAAGGAAAAAAAAAAAACAAACAAACCCCAAATGGTCGAACTAAGCATAATGAGCTGAACTTATTTTTTAAATTTCACAATATAAGTATTCTCCTAGTTTTTTAAAAAAATATGTAATTGTATAGCCATTTTTAATGATTGTTTATTACTCAGTAATTTGGCTATTGCATTATATTTAAGTAATCCCTTATTATTGGCCATTCATGTTGTCTGATTTTTCAGCTAGAGAAGCAATCCTGCTATGAACAACCCTTATTTTTACAATGCTTGTAATTTATTTTAAAATACCTCTTTAATATATTAGTTTCCTATTGCTGATATGACAAATTATCATGACTGTAATGACTTAAATTTATTACCTTACAGTTCTATAGGTTAGAAGTTCAACAAGTCTCAATGAGCTAAAATCAAGGTGTTGGCAGGGGTGTGTTCTCATCTGGGGTCTCTAGGAGAGAATCTGTTTCCTTGATTTTTTTCAGGTTCTAGAGGCCATCCCATTCCTTGGCTTATGGTATCTTTCTTCTTTCTTCAAAGTCAGGAACATGGCATCTCCGACCATTCCTCATAATCATCTGTCTTTGACTATCCTTTGATAGTTACTTCTCCCTCTCTCTGACCACAGCTATGATAGGTTTTCCAGTTTTAGGGATCCATATAATTAGCTTGGGTCCACTTGGATAATCCAGGATACTCTCCCCATCTCAAGTTCTTTAACCTTTGTCCTCTCTGCAAAGTTCCTTTTGCCATGCAAGATAAAAATATTTGTAGGTTCTGGGATTAAGACTTGAACATCTTTGGGGAGCCATTATTCTGCCACTACATTTATATACAGTAAGATAGTTATATATTCCTATTTAAGTCAACATCCTATATCTAAACAAGAAAGCTCTGAGTCAGTTAGCATCCATCAGGGATTCACAATCTACTGTAGCTTTGTTAATCAGCTTACCAGGTATTCCAAGTAGATTTTTTTTTCTTTTGCCAGAACTAGTGACTTGTTAATTACAGTGGTGAATGCTAATGTCAAACTCTCATTTATAAGTAGCTAATATTTAACCAGTAAGAGTCAACATTACCATGATATAAAGTTCCACTTCTCTTTAATAAAGTTTCTTCACATCACTCACACAAACAAAAACCTGTATGTATGTGTGTATGCTTATGTACATGTGAATGAAATGAATGGGTTAAGAACTAGTTGGATCTTTGTGTTGCAGAACAGGAAAAATAAGCACTGAAAGAAAAAATGCCCCTCATATAATTAGAACAATAATGTATAGTTTTTAGCATAAGAATTTGACTAAAACAATTGAGCAGAAGTGAAAACTAGATTTCTAGTCTTAAGGAGAATTTAAAGGATTGTAAAACCCAATGTTATTCATTTTAAATGGATGGTAATTCAATACTTTTAAAAATAAAACTTTGGGGACTTCTGCTTTTGATTAAGATATAGCAAGTCACAAGAGACTACTGCTCACACATGGACAATAAGATCAGACTAGATGAGCCATAAAATTATAATTATAGTTTTTTTAAACCTTAAAATATCTGAGTATACAAAGGGACCAAAATGCACTAAGTTCTTGAAAAAAGATGAGTCTTTCTAATGGGAGAGGAAAAATCATGGCTGTTGTCATCTCAGGCAGAATGTCAGAAGGAAAAGTGAATCTAGCAGAATGTTTAAAAACTTTTAACACTGGTGGGCGCCTGAGTGGCTCAGTCGTTAAGCGTCTGCCTTCGGCTCAGGTCATGGTCCCAGGGTCCTGGGATCGAGCCCCACATCGGGCTCCCTGCTCAGGAGGGATGTTTCTCCCTCTCCCACTCCCCCTGCTTGTGTTCCCTCTCTCACTGTGTCTCTCTCTGTCAAATAAATAAATAAAATCTAAAAAAACAAAACAAAAAAAACTTTTAACACTGGTATTCTGTGTTAAAAGATTAGATTAAAAACCCAAAGGGCTCTAAACCTAAAGCAACTCTGCCTCCAACTCTAAACTTTTTCCTGGGCCATCTGTAGTGCACAGAGGTTGCGGCAAGACTGGGGAGTTAAGAGAAATTCATTTCACATTCTGAGTTACAGAGGGCTATCTTCATATGCAATGCACTAACCCACTGAAGGCTGGGGTAAGTGGAAGATGAAAAGTCAAAAGAAGTTTCAGCCACCTAAGAAGCACAATGGAAAACAGATCTATTGGTACTGGGAAAGCTGAAGACTAAGTTTTAGAGCAGGGGTTGACAAATGTTTTCTGTAAAGGACTAGATAGTAAATTATTTAGGCACTTCACTAAAATAAATTATAAGAAAAGTTCTTAAGGGTGACAGGGAATAATACTAGATGAAAGGAATGCAGCACACTAAAAAGGATAACTATGAAATGCGTTCATATATATAATACTTAATATATATTTAATAGGTATATACCACATGTACAACTTTTATAATATGTAATATGCATATATACATGTGTATACATGTATTATGTATCTTATATAAATAATTGATTATCTAAAACAATAATAAAAATATTGTGGGAACTATAAGCACATATGGAAGAAAATATATCATGGGGCACAAAATTGAGAAAAAATGTAAAATCATCTATTTTTGTAGTGAGTGTGATTGTTTACATAGAAAATCTTTTGAATCTACAAAAATATAACTACTAGTGAATTTAGAAAAGGTGCAAAAATTTTTACTGGTAAATAAAATAAAAAAGTTTTAAAAGTACCATTTACAATTGCAATAATTTATTAGGTCACCAAAAGTAATAATCATTGAAGAAAAAATTGATAAACTGGACTTTATCAAAATGGCAATTTCTGCTCATCAAAAGACACCACTGAGATAATTAGTAGGTGAGTGACAGATTGGAAAAAAAAATATTACATATATATAAAATCACCCTCCAGAATGACTATAATAAAAATGACAGGTTATAATAACAAGGGTTAGTGAGAATGTGGAAAAATCCGAATCCTCAGACCTGGCTAGTGGGAATACAAAATGGTGATGCCACTTTGGAAAAGAGTCTGGTGGTGCCTCAAAATGTTAGAGTTTCCATATGAAATAACAATTCTCGTCCTCAATACATACATAAGAGAAATGAAAATGCACATCCACATAAAGTCATAATAGCCAAAAAGTGGAAACCATCTGTGAAATAGAAAATACATATTGGTCTCTGCCTCTGGTTCCTGGCATAAAGTTCCTAAAACTCATAACTTTCTAAGTGATAAGAGCACTAAGAACATCTTTTGCTCTGATATTTGGTCTTTGACCCTGGTTCTTGATATAGGTCTCCTAAATCCCTTGGAATTTCCTGGGTAATAGAAACATCTTTTATTCTAATAAAGTGACTCTGGGTGGGCTCCTGGATGGAGGGGATTACTCCCCAGAAAGATCAGACCACAATTAGAAGAAGCTTGGACATTTCAGCTCCAATCCCCACCCTCTGGGAAGCAGAAAGGGGATGGAGATTGAGCTACTACTGATGGATCACATCCACGAAACGAAACCTCCATAAATGCTCCCAAAGTATGGAGTTTGGAGAGCTTCAGGGTTAGTGAAAATATCTAGGTGCTGGGGCATTCTGCTATTTAACATCTCTAGAGCAAACAAGATAAAGTTGACCCTTTCATATACTGGTGAATAAATATAATGCAAATTCTGCATTTGTCTCCAACAAATGTACTAAATTCACAAGATGTGTGAATTTAGATTTAGTAATATAGCAAAGGTTTATGGTATAGGTTCACCGTCAACTTCATTGAGACTGAAGCTCCTGTGTTTAGGACATTTCGGACCTTTCCCCATGTATGTCTTCATCTGGCCGTTCATCTGTATCTTTTATCATAGGATAAGCCAGTACATAAGTAACTGTCTTCTTGAGTTCTGTGACCTGCTCTAGCAAATTTATTGAACCTAAGGAGGGGGTCATGGGAGCCCCACTTTATAGCTAAATGAAGCACACGTGACAACCTGGACTTGCAATTGTCTGAAGTGGTGGTGCAGGTGGATAGGGGAACAAGCTGTCTTATCAAGCTGTCAACCCTTAACCTATGGCATTGGCACTAACTCTGGTTAGTGTCAGAATTGAGTTGAATTGCACAATACCCAGCTGGTGTTGCAGAGAACTGCTTGGTGTGAGAAAGACCCCCACACATTTGGTGACCAGAGAAGAGGCATTCTGAGTATTTAGAATAAAGGAAAAAAATTTTTTTCCTAGACACCACTCAAACGCCCAATAACTATAAATGGATAAATATATATAATGAAATATTATTCAACAATAAAAAGAAACAAAGCGTTAGTACATGTTACAACCTGGATGAACCTTGAAAACATTGGGCTAATTGAAAGAAACCAGACACAAAATAATAGTATTATATAATTCCATTAATATAAAATGTCCTGGATAAGTAGGGAAGATGGGAGTGACTGCTAAATAGTATGAGTTTTTTGGGGGGGATGGGGTGGGGTGATGGAAATGTTTTAAAATTCAATTGTGATGATGATTCACAATGCTCAATATAATAAAAAACCAGTGAACTGTATATTTTAAATGGGGGTGTGCTCTGTGGTATGTGAATTATATTTCAATAAAGCTGTTTAAAAAAACAAAACAACTTCCTGACCAGTCCACTTGCCACCATAATTAAGTCCAACTTCTCAACCTGACCTTTGGGTTTCCTCAACCTGATCTTTGGGAAACCAGACATCCTGCCACTTCTTCGACATTCCCAGCACAGACACAGAAACCAAAAGTAGTCTATTAAAAATTCATCTAATCCATCAGACAATTCAAATTTCGTACCTGTGGCGGCCTGGTCAAAGGTACTTCCTTTGAAGAATATTACTGACAATGCAGTATAAATAATTAAAAATACACCATGCATTCGTTTCCTTTTAGGATGGGAATTATGCAGGGTCCCTGTGCTTTAAGCACAACCTTGCAGCAGTATGACAAACACTAAGGACTGTGTGGGAAGCTCTATGTTTTATGCATCCTGCCAGGCCAGATTAAGTCCAGGCAGGTCATTACAAATGGGCTGTGAAGCTGGAGGAATCTCGTCCAAATTATCAAGTCCAAAGAACAAATTCTAATCAACTCTGCAAGAGGAAACACTCTGTTATTTTTCTATTCTGGCTATAAAAACAGACATTACAAAATTATTGTCATATGAAGAGATAACCAAGGACAATATGGCCCAAAAATGTAGAAAAAAGTGTTAGGAAATTAATTATTCAGAATATCATACTGTTTGATTTCGTGTTGTTTGTAGTATTTATCAGCATTTTAAATTTAGCAATTTGTAGTGAATTATTTTATTCTAATTACATATTCACAATTATATACATATTATTATAATTAAATGAAGACAAGTTTGGCTTTAAGTCTAATCTGTCTTGATTTTGCTTGTTACATATGGTTCCTTGCCTTTTCTTTTCCCTTGTTAATCCACTTTTAACAAGAGCATTTTATAGTCTTTCTCTCTTTTCTTCAGTTGTGATAGTGACAGCTTTGACTTAAAATTAATTCATTGCTTAAACCAAATGCCCTCATCATCTGTTTTATTTTTTAATACACAATATTCATATAAATACCAAATGCATCCATGGTTCTCCACTGTTTCCTGCAGTAGTAAGATTTGACATTCTATCACATTTAGCATCATGAATTTTACGTTGACCTCTCTGCAGGCAGGGACACATTTTTGCTCCTAATCCAGACACAAAGCAGCCTGTATTATCATCACAGAATGAGAATTCAAGTTGTGAAATTGTGACATTGCACATTATCACTTTTTCCTGTTGACAAATTATGTCCAATACCATAACACAAAATTACACGCATTTAATCTACTGACCTCATATACAATCAGGTTATCCACCTCAGGCAATACAGCATAGCAGCATCATGCAAAGTATAATCTTCCTATAGATCAGAGATGTCAAAAGGGACAGATTTTTAAAACGCCACAGAAGTAAAACACTTGCATAGTAATTGGTTTTGGAAAGCTGTATTGAAATGCAATCATGGTTTTATCTACCCAGCTATAGCTTGCTGTACAGGAAAAAAAAAAAAAAAAAAAGAGTCAAGATAGAGAAAGTCAAATTTCTCTGTTTTCCCTTTCCCTAATCTGTCACAGGCCAATGATTGGGTTAATAGCCTGGAGAAAAAGCTACCTTGTCAAGGTAAACTGAACTTTCATCACAACTAGTGCCACCATCAATGAATTGTCAAAAAAAGTAAAAAAATTCTCTAATGATCTTTCTTTTTATCTTGTGGAGCACCTGCTGCCCCAAATGATGCCAAACTGACAGACAGCAGGTAGTTTCTAGGAAAAACCAGTGACTTTTCTCCCCCAAGGCTCTTCGTGCCTTTACTGAGCCCTTGGCCTGGGATTGTTCAGCGGGAAAAGTCAATAATGCCTGCTGTCAACAAAATGTGCCTGTGTGCAATTTTTAAAGGCTCTGCCTTCTTGAAGTTTAGTTGTCTGGAACCTCGCTTTTAAATAGATTTCAGTGTCAATATGTGCTGTTTCCCACTAGCGTTAAGAAATGGCCACAAAGAGCAGGATCTGATGCTGTGTCAGGATGTTGGCGCTGCTGATACTTATTGGCTGTTCACCCATCAGGAAGCATCTTTAGAAACTGAGGCTTGGATGAAAAGGAAACCATTTCAGCTACTTTTCTGAAGTTTCCTCATTATCACCAGAAGATATATATATATATCTTGGACTAGACATACATTCAAAATGTATTCATTGGCCTAGATATTGAGTGTCTATATTATTGAACACATGGGATGGCAAACTAAGGGCTACACGTAATAGTTTCAACATTTTAAAACACACATGAATTATTACAGAGACAAAAACATCAGGCTGTCAATTTCTGCAGATGATATATTTTTCCTGTTTCAAGTAGGCACCATTCTGTCTATAAACATGCTTCCCCCAAATTCGTGAATGGATAGAATTTTTTTGGAGGGAGGATACAACTTTGCAGGTTTATTTTTTATTCTATATAAGTTGCCAATTTCAATTTGCCTCATGTTTTTAAAGTGTAGATCAAATTAATAAAATAGAATTTGCGATAATTTTAGCAACAACCTTTCTGACCCTAAATGTTATTATGAACATTTACTGAAAACATTAAATTAGATGTATTTATTCTTTTTTTTTCTACCACAAAATATTTTAAGTATCTTAAAAATGCAATGCATTGTGCTGAGTACCTCGTGGTACTGAGAAATACATGAACTTCTTTACTAACCAAGAGTTTAAATTCTAGTATCCAGCTGGGGACAGAAAGTCACAAAAACAAGTAAGAATTGTAACAGGAATATAGCTGTAGCAATGGAGAGCAAACAATTGATTAATTCTGATTGAGAAAATAGAGAGCTTCGGGGGCGCCTGGGTGGCTCAGTCGTTAAGCGTCTGCCTTCGGCTCAGGTCATGATTCCAGGATCCTGGGATCGAACCCCGCATTCCCTGCTCGGCGGGAAGCCTGCTTCTCCCTCTCCCACTCCCCCTGCTTGTGTTCCTGCTCTCACTCTCTCTCTCTCTGTCAAATAAATAAATAAAATCTTAAAAAACAAAAAGAAAATAGAGAGCTTCGTGAAGGGAACGTGTTTTAATCTGAGCTTTGAAAGATGATCAGAGTGTCTGAAGTTGGAATTGGGATGGGGGATGGTAGAAAAAGCTTTCTATATTGAGATATAGGTATGAACACTGAAGTTATATTCTTGGCAAGTTAGAAAAATTAGAAGTAGTTCATGGCTATATGTGTATATAGAGTAAGGACGGAAATGACCATGCAATAGAGTTAGGAAAAAAAAAAAATACAACCAATAACTTATACTCTGAAGGATTCTTATTAAACATGGTATACACAATTATGACTTTTTAAACTTACTAATTCATTTATCCAGTTATTATTTTTAACAAACATTTGTTGCAGTCTTACTGTTGGACAGGTTGTGTGTTAGGCGCTGGGTATGCAGCATTAAAATTAAATCTTGTTTTTCATGCAGTCAACCATTTAGTACAGGGAGTCAGAAAATGAATGAATAAAAAGGTACACACGTATCACCTGCAAAGAAGACAAAAAGGCAAGATCACTGGATAGAGAAATTGAGGAGATGGATAGGGAAGAGTACTATTTTATACTGTGGTCATAGCAGACCTCTCTAAGGATGTTTGAGCCAAGATCCAAAGGTCAAGATCTACACAGAAGTAAAGGGAAGGATCTTCTAGGCAGAGGGAATAGTAAGTGCCAAAGCCCTGAGGCAGGAGGCACCAATCACTTTTTTCAGTTTTCTCATCAAATGAAGATGTACCATTACATAATCTCTAGAGTCCATAGAATAGTGTTTAGTTTCTACAGGTTTTTCTTTGAGAAGCAACATGATGTAGTAAGAACAATAAAAATATCTGGGTCTTTTTAAGAAAATGGAAGACTTTTATTTTTCCATAGAATAATAATCTTAAAACAGTTCTGAAAATGAGGTGGAACTTTGTGTTAGAGCAGAGATATATTAAAAAAAAATTCTTGCTGTATTTGCTTATATGTTATTTAGGGCTATATTGCCCATAGTCATATAATTTCATACACTCAGGACTTCAGTTCTATTTCAGTTAACTTTCCACATGGTGTTTTTTTTTTTTTTTTTTAAGTTTATATGAAAAGAAACAAAATGATAGAAATGCTCCCAAGTGGAAAAAATTTAATGAATACATCCCCATAATTGGCAAAAAATATTGTACCTTTGTCTAGTTTTTACTTCCTTGTAAAGAATAATGAGTAATTTTTACAAGCATGCCATCATTTTGAATATTTGTCAAAGCAGGCCAATTCCAAAGTATGGGTACTGCAGAACAAGGACACCCTGCAAGCTTTAATAGCTTACTTCTGAGCAAAATTCCCAACACAGCTAAATTAAAGAGAATTTATTTATGTTTTAGCTATCTAGGAGAAATTTCAACATATTCATAAATAAAGTCAAATTGATGGACATTTTTCTTTTATAAAATATTAAGCCAGTAATAGTTTTCACATTTTCCTTATAGTATGTTACAGATAAGTATGTTACAGTAAAAGTTTGAAATGATAGATTTGCTATGTCTTTGAAGTCTTGTTTTGCTAAAACCTAACAGCTCATTTTTATGGGTTATCAAGAGTATTTAAGGAGATGTTTCCATTTTGGGTATAGTCTAGTACTTTCCATGAAGGTCACTATCATTTGTTGATAAGTTGTTCCTGTAAGTTTCCTAGTAGGAGGCTGATACTCAGCAGAATATCAGCAGAGCTAAATAGTAGAACAAATACTGGACCCTCATAAGGTCTGAGATGTTCCAGTCAAGGAAGCTTTATGCAATTTAATGTTCCTCGGGCAATACATCATTAAATAAAAATGCACTCCAAGCCTCTCTCCAGCAGAAAGGAAGGAGTATGTTGATGAAGACCCACATTTCTGCCCGACAAATGGAAATACATTTACTGTTCTGCTCTGAATTAAAGAGTGATGTTTCCACCCTCTTGAGTATCTCCATCATGCAACAGAATGCAAACATATGGAGGGAAAGCACATGGATTCAGCTTGGAGTACTCACATTAGAGAGATGGGTGCCCCTCTGGGGTTGATAGTAGCAGGTATTTTGCAATTTATTAATAGAAGCAAACCTCAAAAGAAAACAGTGCTCAAGACTTGATACTTGAAAAAAACCTTGAGCAACTAGAATAGCCAAATCTGAAACTAGTCTATAAGAACTAAGAAGATCCCTGATTAAGACATTGCTCAATTTTAGGGGAAGTAAAGGGACACAACAGCATGGGACCGAATGGAAAATCTGCCCAAACTAGAGGAAAAAGCTAAATTGGGCCTAGGTAAACCAAGTGTAGTTACTATATCTTTATAGTGGAGAAACCAGAAGCTGACATCAGAAATCATTTTGTATACACTACAGTATTTGTTATTGTTCCTTTTTTTCTTACATTTCTTATTCAGGAACTTTGATAGCATCTTTAGTAAAAGTCCTACTTCAAACATCATCATGCATAGAGATTTGGGCTACCTGGACCCACAATCATATCTCTGGCTCTTGAAGAGGGTAAATATATATATGTATATATATAGATTACCCTTAATAATGCTTATATCTTAGGAAGGCTTAATCACATGTGTGGTTTCTATTTAAATCAGGCTATCAAGGATTTGTCCCTACCAGTTATAATTATTAGGAAAATAATGAAACATTAGGGACAAAGATATAAAATTTTATCTTTACCACTTGCCCCATAACTAATTTAGGATATTCTTATTCATTTGGTTTTCATACATAACCCTTCTGTAAATATATTTATGAATCACTTTGTAGTATATGCATTGTTTGTAGTATATGAAAGTATATGAACTACAACCTGC
This sequence comes from Halichoerus grypus, assembly GCF_964656455.1. Classification (NCBI taxonomy): domain Eukaryota; kingdom Metazoa; phylum Chordata; class Mammalia; order Carnivora; family Phocidae; genus Halichoerus; species Halichoerus grypus. The sequence continues at coordinate 40,699,900 of NC_135712.1, forward strand.
CCACAAAGATATTATAATTTATGAATGTTATAGATAGAAAAATTTCCCTTGGAGAAATTTTTGTTAATCGGCATTTCTAAATACAGAATTATACATGAAAGAAATATAAGAAATAGGTATAATTATAGTCAAATAGGAGGAAGTATGGAGAACATTAAAATCAGGTACACATGGTTGTAAATTCATGACTTACTATTTGGTAAGTGTATATAATTATTATAAATAATTTGATTATTCTATTAATAAGAATTATTACAAATTATTACAAATTATTCTGGAGTTTGGTTTTCAGATCTATACAATGGTCATAATATCTCCTCACAATGCTCTCAAAGGGTTAAATGAACTAAAGTAGGAAAGTGCTGAACAGAACTCCTGGTGAGTGTTCTGATATCAAGGATTAGTCCTTGTTATTGTAGAACACAGAAAACAACCCAGATAATTTAAGGTGTGTTGTAACTACATCCTTTAAATGGTTCTTAAGTTCTCCTGATATGAAATTCCTATAATACTTGCCTTAACATGAGGTTTTAAAATTATAATGATACTGATAATTATGAAAAGAAAAAAATAGCCATTATAGAACATTGACTCTTCTAGCCTCTATGCAGAGAGTGTTATGTCAAGTAATTCTCATCACTATACTAAAAAGGAGGTATTGTCCTCACAATTTTGCAGATGAGGAAATGAATGTTCAGATAGATCCATGCACTTGCCCCCAATTTCAAATCTAATAAATGGCACAATCAGGAAACAAATAAAAATGTTATGAATAGAATATGTGTTTGGACATTTTAAATAAATGTTATGTAAATTTGGCCTGATTAATATAGTCTGTAACACATATTTTTGTTAATAAGTAATTGGTTTATAATAAAAATAAAATGTGAAACATTAGAAAAATAAATTACATGTATGTATAAATGTGTGTGCATATATGTATGTATATATAAAAATTTTGAATATCTTGTGGGCAATTATTTAGGTCACTATAAGTTAATCATCTTTCAACCTAAATGATTCTATGGTGCAGAGATTTACCACTTCCCCAACAGTAAGAACACTCATGTTATTCTTATGTGAGCAAGAGATAAATTTCTATTTTTTTTAAGCCTTTGAAATTTAGAGTAACCCAGTCCAATAGAGACCATGATTGTTGAGTTGGGGGCAAGTTGCCATTCAAAGTTAAACTAGGAGGATTAAAATCTATCCTATATTATAATATAAAACAGAATACCTCAAGTATTCAGAAATTTTACAAGAAAGAAGATGATGGATTTCATGATACAACTGAAAAACCCAAAGGATAGTCTTCATTCTCCTTTTTATAAAATGGGTGGCTCGGGAGAATTGCTGTCTATGGTAAGAAGATTGGATAATTTTTAATTTAAGAAAAGTAAGACATAATAAGAACCATGAAGACATGATAAAATATAGCACAAAACCTCACAAACTCTAATATGGTGTGTACTCTCAGGCAAAGGCAAAGTCCTTGGGCACCAACAGACCTGGGCTTATGCATGGTTTTACCTCTTATAAGCTGTGCCTCTGTAGGAGAGGTTCAGAATCTCTGCACCTTATCTGTAGAAAAATGCCCTCTTAGCCTTTGTCTTTGTTGTTGTTGTTGGGGTGGTGGTGACGGTTGATGGTGTGTGTGTGTGTGTGTGAGAGAGAGAGAGAGAGAGAGAGACAGAGAGGGAGAGAATTGGAGATACACAGTCATGTGTTGGATACAGTGCCTGGAATATAGTAGCTTACAATACAAGTCATGTCATTTTTCCCCCTAAACTCATGAAGAGTTTAAGTGATACCTATATCTCTTTAGCTACTATATCACAATAAAAATTAAATTGATAAAATAAAACTCAATGAATTGGTTTTTCTTAGCAGGGTTTGAAAGGTGGCTGCTAGCATTTGTGAGCCAGGCAACATAAGAAAGGACAACTGGAAGTGCTTGAAAGAAATATTTCCCATGAATCACAGACCTGTACCTCTGAAACAAATAATACATTATATGTTAAAAAAAAATGAAGATAGCAGGAAGGGAAAAATGAAGGGGGAGAAATCGGAGGGGGAGATGAACCATGACAGACTATGGACTCTGAGAAACAAACTGAGGGTTCTAGAGGGGAGGGGGGTGGGGGGATGGGTTAGCCTGGTGATGGGTATTAAAGAGGGCATGTACTGAATGGAGAACTGGGTGTTATAAGCAAAGAATGAATCATGGAACACTACATCAAAAACTAATGATGTAATGTATGGTGTTTAACATAACATAATAAAAAAAAAGAAATATTTCCCATGTGGCTACAAAAAATAACAAGTGTAATGACAAAAGAATGTATAACTTGCATAAGATCACAGAGGTGGGATCAGCTAATTCTGCTTTGTGAAGTACAAGGAAGGAACTACATGGAATTAACTCAACAAAAAAATGATGGTAAAGACGTGCCATTCAGATGGAATAATACATGAATGTGCCCCATGGGGCAAGGGAAGATTGAACAGATCTTTGGGACCTTACACTCAAACTCTATGAAAAGCTCTCTGGGAGTTATGTAGCAACCGGAGTGGAAGCAGGGAGACTGTTGAAGGAGCCCAAGTAAGAGACAGACAGTTCCTGAGCAGGACCAAAGGCACTGGGTATGGAGAGACTCTGGGTCCAGCAGTGCTCACTATCCCCTCTACCTGGAAAGCTCTTCCCTCTCCTTCCCCCGACCAAGCTTATACTCTTCCTCCAGTTGTTGCTCAAAGGCCACCTCCTCCAGGAAGCTTTCCTTGACCATACAGACTGAGTTAGGTAACCCTTATCTGGGCACCTATTGCCCCTGGGGTTGCCTCTGTCACAGCACTTCTCCCACGACCTGATAAATGTTAGATTTTTTGAGATTGTTTTCTTATGTGAACATCCAATAAAGTGTCTGACAAAATGGAGGTAGAGACTGAATCAGATAAGAATCTTAGGAATAGATGAAACTGGATTAAACAATGGAAAAGGAAAAGAAATGTGAACTCAGAGCAATGGGGAGAACAAATTCATGCAAGTGGAAACAGCACAAAAGGCAAGTATGGCTGTTGGAAAGCACAGGGTGAGTACAGCAAGTTTTTGAGTTTAGTTTAATCATGACATGAGGAAGGGGTATGAACTGGAAAGCCATTTGAGGAAATAGATTGAGGTCCTATAGTTTAGAGCTTTTAATTCTAGATTCAGAATTTAGATATTTATTCTAAAAGGAATAGGCAGCCTCAGAAGGTTTTTTTTAAACATTTTTTTCCAGAATGTAAACGACACAGAGCTGTATCTAAAAATTATTCTGATAATGATGGGTAGGAAGGGTTGCAGAGAGGATTCCTTGTAGTAGGGAATCAAGTTGGGAAACTCTTGCATTGGGCCAAATGGATCTTTAATACTACTAAGTCAAGACACTGAGAGATGTTAACTCATTTTGGTGGTTGGTGGGGAAGGTTCTTACACTTACTGTAGGGTATACCAACTCCATCTTAGTACAAATGAATGGTATGTATGGATGAAGATAAAAGTGCATCTTAGAGATACGATCTGTGGAGTTAACTCAGAGTCTTGTGATTTGCCAGTGAAAGAGAAGCGAAGTCTGCTTTTGCTAAGTGAATGCTAACAGTACGAATTCGTGGCTTCACACTGATAGAGTAGAAAGTGTGCACTCTGGAATGCAGGTAAAGTTATGAAGCTGGACTGTATTAAAAACAAAGCGTAGAAATATCCAACTCCTTGATTCTCTGCTTTTCTCCCCAGGCATTTTCTGCCCACAATGTAATTATAGGAACGAGTAACGGAATCTCTCCCTCCAAGGTCAATAAAATTTAGAACATATTTTTCAAGGGCTCACTTAGGTTAAGTCAGAAAGCCTACAATGGGTAATGGCAAATTGGGATGGCAATTATTCTGATCTGACGTTTTCGGGATTATAATTAAGCAATAAGGCACAAGCCAAGGGTGTGTTACTTCAAGATAACACACTTCTTGGAAAGGGCTGTGAGGCATAAGGGGCGAATTAGAGCCTCCAATGATCTGGGAAATGCGTTATCTGTCTGTAGCACAGCCCTTGGGGTGTATTAGTGCCGTATACACGGTGTGAGATGCACTAGTTGTACACAGAGTGATTGTACCATGTAAAGCATACGGTTAGAACACGTTAGCTCTTGTGCGCTGACAATGGCCGCTGATTTGGAAACATTTGCCGTTATCAATTGATAGGTGGATGGGCGGGCTGTGACTTCACCCCCGTGAGCTTTTACGGAAGATGTGTGCCCAGGGAGATGGAGCCCATCCTCTTATAACAATCCTGATCCTATTCCTTTCAGTTGAGCTGTTTTAATGATTTCTTCTATTTGGCACTTAATTTCATATTTATGTAAATGAATGGAGTAAGGTAGTTCAAAACTGAATTTTTAATGTGGAGCTTTTTCCCCCCTTCTCTATCATTTTTTTCTGGTTTTCATAACATGCTGCCAGTTCCTGGGTTTGCATTTGATTGACGGAAAGTGATTTCTAGTTCAACCACCATCAGACACCTTGGCACTTCATCCCGGAAGATGTTTCAGTAGTTAAAGAGGCCATGTTGGACAAAGAATCCTTTAAAGCTGGCTCTTTCTTTCTCCTAGTGCGTCCACAGCGAGACACACCAGGCGAAAAGAAAGACCCATCTTTAATCTGTGCGGCTGAGGGAAATCAAAGGGAGTGAATTAAAACCAAGAGTAGCTTCTTATGCTCATTTGGAGAGCCTTTTTTCTGCTCCATTTGATATAACAAATAAGATCATCAAAGTAAGTCAAGCACAGGTTCGGAAACCCACTGCTCCTTGACCCCGGCGTCCTCCCTGCCTGCGCAGCCTTCCCTGGAATTTCGTGTGATGTCAAATCACAAAGCTACATGAGGTGCTCACACCCCAGGAATAGCGAGGGAATTTTATTTTTAGATTCTTTCTCTGCGACTCTAGTAAAATAACATGAAGTTCTTTTGTAGCTCTATCTAAAGGTTTTGATAAATCTGCTGCATTTCAAAGCATGAAAGGGGTGATACAAAATTTCTGTCTTGACTGCTTCTAGCCACGGGTCTTCTTAAGAATATCTGCAGGGTCCCAGTGGCAAGGTGCCAGCATGTGTGCACCGCTACGAGCTGTAAGGAACTTCACCCCACCCAACAGACATTTATCTCCAGATGTATTGCATAAAACATTTCACACAATAGGCATTTTTTTCCCCTAAAAACATATATCTTGTAATTTGGGGTTCTTATACCATCTGAGAAGATTTCAAAAACGTCTTCCCATGTTCCTTAAAATTAACGTTCTTTACTGAGCACTCTGATAAAACTATCTCAATTAAAAATTATATTCAGGAATGGTGATCAATAGTTATCAAAATCATCATCAATGTTATGAATAATACTAACAAATCATCCATATAGTAATGAAAATACTTTTCTTCTAAATTTTCTCATCCCTCGTTCTTCCATACTATTTAAATTTTTATCTATCTGGGAAAAGGCTCTTTTAGGTACTTAGATTTTCAATGAGACTGGACAGAATTATATATTTAGAAATACAAGGTACAAGTTGTGAGATTTAAAAAAAGAATAATGGGAATTAAATGGTTTTAATCATATGCTCATTCATTCACTTAATACATTTTAATTGTGTGTGTTCTGTATGCCCAGCATTCTTCTAGACACTGAATGCAGTGATGACTTTCCAAATGAATCATTTAGGTTTTCACACAAAACTTTCTAATAAATGACTTCTAAATATTTAGGCTTATTTAAAAATTAAAAAGCACACTTAAAAGACACTGTATCTTTTTTTTCAACTTTATTGAGGTGTAATTGACAGATAAAATTTTAATACCTTTCTATGTGAAGTGTACAATGGGATGATTTGATGTATGTTTACAGTGCAGAAGGATTCCCACAATGACATTGTGGATCATCTCACATATTTACCTTGCAACATCTTTACTGAGTGTCTACTAGTTACCAGGCTTTGGGCTAGAAACTTCAGGAGATATTGATACTTAGCATATACTTCTGCTTTCCATAAACTTAAACTCTAACAGGAAGAATAAAGCAGTTAACCAACACTCATAATACAAGAGAAAAATGCTTTGAAATGAAAGTCACAATTGAGTGCTAGGAGAGTTGAAAGAGGTCTTACCAAGCTCGAGGACATGGCACTGGAAGGCTTTGGATAATGAAGGCATGAGGAAGAGCACTGGCGAAGGCAAACCATATGGAAAACCATTTTTTTTTTTTTTTTTTTTTTTGCAGGAATAGTCTGCTTTGCCTGAAGCATGGGATGTGTAGAGAGGATCCCATTATGAAATAACACAAGAGCCAAGTTAATTAGTATATGTTATGCTGTTAGCAAGTGGCCAGTAATAGAAGCTTTCTGAGAAAGCCAGTGTCTTGAACAAACTACTGCTTTAAAAAGTAAGTCTATTTTTTTGGTGGATTATAATATTGAGGCAGAAAGAAAATGAAGGGAGAGAGAACGATTGGGAAATTCTTGTAATTATAATCCAAAAACACCGTGTCAGAGTACTTGCCTGATTAGACTGTGGGAGGATTGGAATCAGCACGTGCAGCACTCCCAATCTGCTCCTCATAACCGCAGCTACATCATTCATGATCTTTCTCAAAGGTTATATATCACTTCTCCAGGGAGCAAAAGCAACACACAAAAAAGAGAGGGTCTACATGCTGAGACATAAAGAATATCTGCTTGTTGTAAGAGTGATGAATAAGTGGAAAAGGAGATAAGAAATCCGTGGAGATGATGAGTGACAAAAGGCTCCTGAATTTGGCAAAAATCGCAGTAGTTGACGCATTCTACTACTGCCTTCCTGAAACATCCCTTTTTTGTATTTTAATATAATTTTTAAGATTTTATTTACTTATTTATTTGAGATAGAGAAAAAAAGAGAGATCTGGAGGGAGAGGGAGAGAAAGAATCTGAAGTAGATTCCCCACTGAGCACGGAGCCTGATGCGGGGCTCAGTCTCACCACTGGGCATCATGACCCGAGCCCAAACCAAGAGTGGTTCGCTTAACTGACTGAGCCACCCAGGTGTCCCTGTTTTTTAATATTTTATGTTGAAACTTCTTTTGTGCTCAGAAAAGCACTTTAGTAAAGTTGCAAGGTGTAAGTTATGCCACTTTGTCCCTCAACTTTAAGTAGTTGGCACTGATCCCCAATTCCCATGCTGTTCTTCAAACTAGTGTGTTGTCTTCTGTTTATTTGTTTTTAAACAAAGGAATTAAGGAAACCAGTATCTTAAACTTTTTTTTTTTGCAGTGGCATTTTTGTTTGTTTGTTTGTTTGTTTTTTGAATCATGTGATTGTATAGAATGATATTGCCTTTTGCCCTAGCACTATTTTCCATCAACTCCTGTGCATCTGTAATGGTTGTCATCTATGTCAAAAAGGGAGGGAAAGCTCTTCTGTATCATGATGCAACTCAACAAAAATAGGCCCACAGATGTCATTTAAAATAACAACACTAGAAGTAAATCATTAGTATTTTTATATACATGTGGCTTTTCCCTTTCAAGGAGAAGCATTGCAATTCTTCTTTTAATCATTATATTCCACTCTACACTGTAAACCCACATTGAGCTGTTTCACTGACGAAATTGTACAATTCAGACAAAACGGATTTTCAAAGTGGCATTTCAAGAAGCTGAACTCACCACTTTTAATAGATCAAGGCACTGGGGCTATAACTCTCATGTTTAAGAATAAAGGCTCCTCTGCCGTACAACTGTTCTTTATTTTAATTTGTGCCTGAGATGCTTTGTGAAACACAAGGTCATTTAAAATTAAGGATAAGGCATTTTTTCCATCATTTCCATTTCATCATATGCACTTCTTGATCACAATGTAGCTTGCTTAAAGCTGCAAATCCTCCAAATTATGGGGTTTGTTTCCAGCCTGCTGAGAGGGAAATTAGATATAGAACTTCTGTCTTCTGTTAGTGTTAATGGGAGTTGCATGCCTAATTCCCTTAGAAGCCCAGGACAAATGTATGCTTATGAGTCAGCATTACTGGGTTTTCTGGGTCTTTACCCTTTAAAAGTGTCATTAGTCTGAATAATAGCCAATTCCTCTGGTTACTCCAAACCAAGCCCCAGCTACTGTAGTTGGAAACTCTGGGATTTCATCTCTCACAAATAGCCTGCACTAGCCTCAAATCTGAACGTTCCCATATGTTACCCACTTTTGTTCCTTTGGGATAAAAGTCAAACTCCCAAACTGCTCAATATTTATGTTTTTAGCTTACATTTTGATATTGAAGGGGTAATACTCATTAGACATTGGGATAGCTTTTTGGGATTTGTTAAAAAAAAGTATTAATCTTTATTTGGGTCTTAAAAAAGTTATTATTTCTCTGCATTTTTTTTCTAATTACACTATCAGAAAGTATTATTCATTCCAGGCAAAATTATCTAAAGCAATTCTGTTTTATGTGTTCTCATTCCTGAAGTATTTGCTCCTAGTGATATACTAATATTTATTGCTTAGTGCTTAAAGGACTTTATATCACAAGTGGAGAAAGGGCGTCTTTTGGTAGAAGTAAGATTTTGTAATTGAGATTTTCAAAATCAACAAGAACTTCAAAAACACCTAATTTCCATTTTTTTCTTTAATCAAAGATCCTATTTTTTGATCTTATGGATTTGAAAGAGTTCTTAAATATTTTTAAAAGGAAGGCCAATAATATTAGAAGAGGTGAGTTTAAAAATTTTTTTTTTTTTTTACCGTAAGCTGGTTGTTCTTTATAACCCTGGTATTCAAATGTGACCTCGCCTGGGAGCTTGTTTGAAATGCAGAATCTCATCCCTGTTTTGCTCCTTTTAAATCTGCAAATTGTCCAGTTCCACAGCTAATTTTTATGCACATAGAGCTTGGGAAGCTCCGCTGTCTAACATGGACGCAAACTCTAAACACTCAGAATTAAGCCTCTTGTAATGCCAGGCTTTTCCTACAATATTCCACCTTGTGTAGAAAGTTGTCACTATATCTTAAGCCACAGAAATCTACTTCTAGTGGTAAATATATGCATTTTATCCTTACCACATAAAAAGAGCTCCTATAAAGCAATCGAGGACTTAACAGTGAATGTTCTGAAACATTGTAAACAAACACAGTTGTCCCACCAGATAACAATTTATTTATTATAGTGCTTCTCAAAAATGCACAAGAATAACTGTAGTGTTTATAAAATGTAGAATCGTGGGTCCCATCCCCAGACATTTCTGTCTTATTTGTCCAGATTGGCATCCAGGAATATGTATTTTTTTTAAATTACCCTCAATGATGTGAAGTTTCCCTGGAGAACATTTTGAGAAAAATTATCTAATATCTAGCTTATATGCCAAGTTTGTTCTTTTCATTCCTGAGCTGTGTGGCATAGTTCAAAGTTATCGCGATTTTGCACTTTGTAGATTAGGCAAAAAATATGAGAAAATAGAAAAAATACCATTGGGTCTTGAAAATTTTGTATTGCCTGCTGATAAAAATATCAAAGTCTCCATTTATGTAGCTAGGAGTAATGGCACAATACTATTTCAAAAATTTATAGCCAAATTGTTCTTATCAACAGTAGCTTGTTATTAAATGTAGATATTGACTTTGCCATTTTACTTAGGGAGGCATATTTTGAATAGTTAAAGAAATTATTAGGCTGTTTTTAAAATGTGTGTCATCAAAGTAAGGATTAAAATTAATTTTGTATTTCAATATTTAAAATTTTTTTTTTAAGATTTTATTTACTTATTTGACAGAGAGAGACACAGCGAGAGAAGGAACACAAGCAGGGGGAGCGGGAGAGGGAGAAGCAGGCTCCCCACTGAGCATGGAGCCCGATGCGGGGCTCGATACCAGAACCCCGGGATCATGACCTGAGCCGAAGGCAGCCGCTTAATGACTGAGCCACTCAGGTGCCCCTCAATATTTGAATTCTTGAATAAGTAACAGCTCAACAACTAAAATGTTATGTTGTCAACTTGTCTTTGTCTAGGATTTTTTTTTTTAAAGTCATCGCAGTGTTGAACATTTCAAAGACTCATTCATTTGAAAATATTTATTGGAGCTACAGAAATGAGTATATTGCTTAGGGCAAGTTGACAGACAAAAGCATGCCAAGTACTAAAGTTTACAAAGAAGGAATACATGAAAATCAGGAGATGAAGATGAAGCTACAAATCAACTTGAAAAGAAGTGACTAAAGCAATAGGAAGAAAGCAAAAGAACATTTGAAATCAAATTAGATTTCAGGCACAAAAATAAAAACAGTTACCCCTCCTATTGTCTAGGAAACATAAAAAGTATCTTTATAATTAACTCTTGAGCCAAAAAGAAAATACTATTGAAAATTGTGAATATTTACTATAAATATTCAGTCAATGAATACACTGGTTCTCACAGCCTGCGGGATACATCAGAAGGGAAACATAGTCTTAAAAAGCAAAAAGGGTGACTGAAAAATACATAAGTGTTAGATACATAAGGCTACAAATAAGTATACCAAATTAAAGCAAAAAGAAATAAGAAGGAAATAGTTATTAAAAATGTAAACAATGATATATTCATTGCATATTGATATTTTGAATATTGAATACCTTGATTTACCAGGTATAGTAAATGAGTACAAATTTTTGTAAGATCAATCAGTTACTTAACAAGACAAAAAAATTAAAGATGGCAGGATAGTATCATGTCATGGAAGTAAAAAAAAAAAAAAAAGGTGCTAGAAGAGGATAGTCAAATTCTCTATTTCTATCCTGCAAGCTGAGTGAGGATGAACATATCAAGAGTTGGGGTTTTCTAGACAAGGTTGACAGAAAGACAATGAGTGCAAGAAGTTGTGGACATTGAAAAAAGAATAATTGAAGTTGTGGGTCATGGGACCCAAGCTGAATGAAAAAAGAAGTGACTCACAGAGGGGTTTATATATGGGGCAAGGGGTGAAAGCCAATAGGTTTGGGCAAGTGGAAGAGCTAGAGGTTAGAATGTCAAATCTAGCAACCTTCTGGACAGCAAATAACCAATGATGACCACAGGGTTTAGGGTGAGGAAATCTTTGAGCAAAGTGCAGATAACCTGATACCTGATGATGCTTGAATAGAGGTTGAGTGGGCTAAGAGGATGTGGGGGTTTATAGACATACAGGAACGTGGAGGAATATGGATCTCTCCATCTTGGGGTTGATGTCATTCTCACCCTGAGGGGAGAGGCATCTAGAGAACAAGCAGTTTGGACTTGGGAATACGAAATTATATCTTCAGTGAAGAGCCAGGTTTTACTGAAGGCCAGCAGGTAGATAGAATGTTCTGAGAAGAGGGTGAGGAAGTAGATTGTTAACCAGGGAATGGGAAGTTTAAGATGCAATGGAGTAAATTCAGATGGTATGGTCAGTTCGGAAGAAAGAGCACAGGGGAAGAACAGAGTTGAGAACAGGTTACTAGGGAAGCTTACTGCTGAGGAGTGAACAAGGGGTCTAGAGATAGGAGGCATGGACGGGTTAAGCAGTAGACAACATTGCCAAAGAACTAGGCTTGGTCCATCCAGGGATTTTGTGGGAAGAGAGTTTTGAGGCATAAACTTAAATTAATTACATAGTTGCTTCTATTTGTCAGTGACATCCTAATCTCTGATGTAGAGACTTCCTGATTGACTTCTGGCTTCTAGGAATCAATTATTTCTGATAGATGTGTTAATTATCTTTCCTGCTATAAACTGCATCATTTTTCTGTGAGTAAGGAAAGATTAAGCCACCTGGAGTTAAATAATTTATGTAGGATAAAAAACTGAGGGAGCGATAAGGCAATTGGAGGCCTGGGGAGAGGGATAAGGCCTCAGAGGGCTTCTGTGTTTGGCGCTGGGTCTGGCCTGAATTTTGGGGAGGATTTTGCCCCCTGGGAGATGGACAGCACTCATGGTCAGAGGAGAGGGTGAGGAAATACTCAAGAATGCTTGGGTAAATGATAGTGGGTGTTTTGGGAAGATGAGCTTTACATATGTGTACACTGATTAATGATTTCTTAGAGGCTGTGATATCAGGAGGCATTAAGAAATACAAATGTGGAAGATGATTTTGGAAGCAAGACATTTAGCGTCAGAAGCTTCGCTCTTACTTTATCTCATACCACTTCTATTACTTGATACTTAACTATTAATAACATGGTCCATCTTTCAATTTCCCAATCAAGTCATGGTCCTTCTTGCTTCAGGCCCTTTGCCCATGTTGTTCCTTTTGGCAGGAACACTCTTGTCTCTCATTGCCTTGGACAACTCTCATTGTCTCAGCTAAAGGGTCACTTCCACATTAGCAACCCTATTACTTTTCCTCCTAGTACCGTGTACTTTTTCTTTATAAAACATTTAATTAAATCATTATTTGCCTTAATAGTACATTCACTATCCTCATTCACTCTTTTCTAAGTCCCACAAAGGCAGGAAACCTGGAGGGTTTTTTTTTTTTTCATTGCAAAATTTCTAGAACATATGAGAGCACATGGCACAAAGCAGGTGATGGGATGGTGATTGAATGAATCAGCACAAAAATGCCAAGTGTTTTTAATTGTGCAATTATGGAAACTCACCAGTATGACAACCTCATGTAAATCTATTGTAAATTGTTCATTACTGTACAAAAATCTTTATTAACTAAAAAGATGTTAAGAAATGAAATATTATTTCACATTAAATAATGTTTCCTCACTCAAAGTAAGCCAGTTTACTATTTGATGACAGTAAGGACACCTGAATTAGTATTTTCACTGTATAGAACGAAACAACTTCTCTGTAAAACTAAGGCTTGTGTCTGCATATTATATAATTGAAGAAATGTATATCAATATAACCTTACACCTATAGGGTTTTACTCAAACTGTGTAGAAATAGTGGTTCTTCCCAAGGGGTGGAGGGCTGAACACCACTTTATAGACTATTTCAGAGGAACTGTACATGACATCTCGTTCTCAGCAGCAGAAGAAAAATTATTATTTAAAATGAAATTAAATATGTCTTAGAAAGCTTCTCCTTGATAAATACGGAAGCAGTTCCCATATCTAAGTATGAGAAGAAAATCACGTAAAAAATCTATAAGATGTAATGCTTGTATAAGTCATAATTACTTTAATAAAGTCCATTAACTAAAAGCTTTAGGAAAAAAAGTCAGTTGGGAAAAAGGCAGTTTGGTTTACTAACAGGAAACACACAGCGGGAGACTTGTGTATTAGAGAACCAAGTTTCAGCACAGTTAGGGCTGATTTTTTTCCAAATCAGCAATACAAGCAAAATGTGAAAACTGCAGTTACAGAGCAAAAATAAATAAACATGAGAATTCAAGAAAATAAAAGCTAGATGGAACCTCAGATGACTCAATGCATTGATTCCCAACCTTGGGCAAGAGACTACAGAAAAAAAGAAATGAAAAGAATCCTTAGAAAAATTCTCTTCCCAAGCACCTAACCAGACACAAAAGAACAGGGAAAAAAAAATCGGGTTTTTTATATTGTTTAATTTTAATTTTTTCCAGAAGGAAATTTTAGAGAACAGGCCTTTTTTACAACCACTTATTCTAGACTTAGTAGAAGAGACTACGTACAAAGTAAGAAGATTATATTACTGAATGATTAAAAATATTGTTTAGGATATACTTATATATATATTTTTAAATAGCATTTATTGTTTTCTGGTTACAACATCATATATAGTTATTGTAAAAGTTAGTAAAACCAAGATAACAAAGGAAATAAAACCACATGTAATCATTTAGTTCCACATGAAGATAACTAATTTACAACTAAAACCAGAATTTGCCATGGCAGTCTCCTAATATTAGTATTGTGAGTTGTTCAGAACAGAAGCAATAAGGCAAAAGGGCCACTTGTAATGTTAGGATGACACAATAAACATGTGGAAAATAATTACACGGCTCAGATCAGGAGTAAAACCTGTCAAATTCTTTCCTGATTACTACTCCAAATTCAGGCAACTACAGAAGTTACTGGAAAACAAACATAACAAGGAAGGGATTAATAAAAATGAGTTAAAAACACTATATACAAAAGAAGACAAAAAAGGGGTAGATTCATCTCAATTCTTTAAAAACTATAATAAAATACTTATAACAGTAATTTTAGGTACGAAAAATGGAAAGAATTCCAAATGCACAATACTGTGATTGAGAAAATGAATGTAACCACAGATTTTATATCCTTTATGGACATCAAAGACCATTAAATGGGATGGAGTAGAATCTGCTTTTTTTTTCAGGCTTGCATCTATTCTTCCAATTATTCTTTGACAAAATACCTATTGCCTACATTTCATTCAAGGAGAGACAGTTTCCATCACCAGCTCCAGCTTTTGACATATGGCGCAAGACAATAAAACACCTCAATTTGCCTGAATTTCCACCTCAGCCTCCCAAATTACTTCAGGAATGAGGAATGTGAATCAATTTAGGCCAATGGGAATCAGGCTGGGGTTTTTACGGACACAGGAAACGGTGTTTTTTGTTTGTTTGTTTGTTTGTTTTTTTTGTTGAATTTGAACCAAGTGTACATAAATCTAGAATTGTCCACCTTACTGAAAGTGAAACCAACCCAGATTACAATAGTTGAGACCTGGATCTTGTGCAACTAATGTTACTCATGGACTTTATAATTATACATCCCATTGCATTCTTTTTTTTTTTTTTTCCCCTTCAGAATGGTTGAAACTGAGTTTTCAGTTACCTTCAACCAAAGCAGCTGTGTTGAATTGTTAGCCTATGGGTAACTTTATGCCAATACATTTTTTAAATCTTTATACAGAAAAAAAAAAAAATAACCAAAATAGATTTAAGAAAACCTGAAGAGGTAAAAGAATAATCACACTTCCCACAGGTACCTAGCCATTCCCATCAAACTTACCAGACTCAATTCGTTTATTTTTTCACTGTTTAGGAACCAGTTTGATCATTCCTGTGAATTAACTTGCACTAGAATGATGCCACAGGATGGTAGCCACTGGCCACATGTGACTACTGAGCACTTGAAATGTGTCTTAGTTTGAATTGAGATGGACACTAAATATAAAATATACTACTAGATTTCTCAGACATAGAACTAAAAAAAGAAATGTAACATTTAAAAATAATTTTATATTGATTATATGTTAGTATTTTGACATGTTGGGTTAAATAAAATAAATTAATGTATTTCTTTTTACCTTTTAAATATAACTACTGAGAAAATTTAAAATCACATATATGGCTTACATTTGTGGCTTACATTATATTTATACTGGAGTATTTGTCTGGAGTATATAAAAAAGGAAAATCTTAAAACCTAATATATAGGACATTTTTCTTTATATCAGTGTTTTGATTGTGATTTTGCAAATGTAGCATCACCTTAATATGTAAACCCCGATAAGAATGTAAGATAAACAGACACACCCCAGCTCTGTGAATATGGACTACTATCTTGTGTATATTGGGCCTAGTGGAAGTTCAAAAATCTTGACAAAATTGACTTGTCATCATGAAAATCTTGACAAAAATTGATAGACATCTATGTCTGTCTACTTTATTGACACATAGAGGTAGGACTGGTTCTAGGCATAGTTTGATTCAAAGCTCAAATGATAGCACCAAGACTACATCTTGGCTCTTGATTAGCCCTGTTCTCAGGTTCTGATCAGTAACCCCACAGGCCTCAGGTCAGAGCAAGATGATTTCAAGTCCAGCACATGAGAGTTCTCAGCTGGTAGATCCCATGGAAGTCCTGGGAGTCATTCTCTGATGTTGGCTTGAATTGGGTCACTTGACCCTTTGTGGAGGAAAGTGGAAGACTAATTTTTTGTCCAAATGTAAGACATATAATTATGGCCTTCTGGGGTAGAGATTGCTAGTTGTCCCCCAATAGCTACTTTCAGTTTCTTTCTCAGTAATGGGACTCTGATTTTTACCAGACACAATAAATATATTTCTCAGAGTCCCTTGTAGCTAGGTGAGTACAGATGATTAATTCTAGCCAATGGGAGGTTGGGACATCTGGCAAGTACTCTTAACAGGGATGAGCATCCTTGTTTCCTTCTTTTAGGCTGAAACATGTATGCTGAAATACATATGTGAGGGTCCAGTTTAAGCAGCTTCTTCTGACCATGAAGTGTAACCATGTGCGGAGGATCACAGGACAATGTTATCAAAGGAATCTGAAAACATAATGATTATGAAACTTATTTATATAAGACTTCAACTGGTTTGGATTATATAAAAGATAGAAACTTTCTTATTTAAGCCACTGTTATTTTGAGTTTCTATTGCTCAAGAAATAACATAATTTTTATCAGTACAATTCCAAACTATTTATGTGTGTATGATTCAGGTTATGAATTTTGTCTTTTTTTTTTTTTTTTTTTTGAGAGAGAGTGCGAGTGAACAGGGGAGGGAGAGGGCAGAGAGAGAGGGAGAGAGAGAATTAAAGAAAAAAGATTTATTTATTTATTTTATATAGAGAGTGTGAGCAGGGAGAGGGGCAGAAGGAGAGAGAGAAAGGGAGAGAATGTCAAGCAGGCTCTGTGCTGAGTGCACGGAGCCCTGGGCGTGGCTCCATCTCAGGATCCTGAGACCACACGACCTGAGCCAAAGAGTCAGACACTTAACCGACTGAGCCCCCCAAGCACTCCATTTTAAATCACATTTTATGTACACTTTTTTTCTGCAACTATTTGGCTTAATTATTTCCCATTATTTTGCTGTATATTTCTTTAGACATATTATTTTTCTTTACATTAATATTTGATTATAGTTAATGTCGAACATGTTTTTAAAATTCCAATGTTCAGGAGTTTATTAAGATTACTTAAGTAGTATTATGTGAACTGTAATTTTGCAGGATATTTTTACAAAGTAGTTTATCATTATGTAGTTTGGGAAGTGTCAGCTTGATTCTTGAACTTCACATATATTCTTGTCCCAGTGTTTCCTACAAACATCTTTGCAGTTATTAAATCAATACCCAAATTCCTGTCTGAACCTGAGATTTCACACGTCCCATGAAGATTTATACAGACATAATATTTCTCATATTAGTGTTCTTGATAATATCATAGTAACCTATAAAAATGCATTGAAATAAAGATGCGTGTAAGTGGGGGTATATAAATACAATTAAAAAAATTAAATTACTCTGAAGGACAGAGTGGATTCAGCCATGCCAGAGGTCAGAACAAAGTGAAATAACTTTCTGTCTCCCACTTAGAAAAGAATTCAGGAATAGAGCAAGATTAAAACAGTCGCTTGAGTAAACTAGTGCTAAATAGGCTTAGAGAAATACATTTTTCAGGAAAGAGAGGATAGTGAATCCTGGAGAATTGAGGGTACAACAGTGATGAATCAACCTGGGTGTGTAGAGAGGGAGCCATGGTCCAAGGTGCTGGTTGTGTGATATGAGTGTTGGCAGTGACATGAAAGATCCCCGAATGGGGTACATGTGGCTTCAGCAGGAGAGACTTGCGCTGAAGCAGAGAATCCTTCTGAAGGAGGCTGCAGCAACCCACAGGTAACTGTAGGGGTAAAAGTAGAGAGCAGATTGGGGAGAGCTTAGGAGCTACATAGAAAAATCTAACAGTCCATGTCTGTCTTCCCAGCCAGGGCGGGATTAAAATTCCCATCAATGCAATTTACTGAGGAGTAATGGACTGCTGGAATGGGAACCTTAAGAGAAGTAGGAGAAGAAGGAGCAATTTGGGTTTTATCGAGTTAGTGAGGCGATCTCCCCAAACACCCTTAGTTAAATCAATAGGGGAAGTTCAGAGGTGGATAAACATGCTGGGGTGAATCCATCAATTGAGAGCAATGGGGTTTAATGAAATTTAAATGTTCTTAGAACTTCAAAACATGCATTATAATGAAATGATTTCAAATCACCGCATAATTTTACAATTATTTTGGGTGACAGCATAGCAAATAATACTGAATATGGGTATTGCTCTCAAATTTTTCTTTTTCTTTACAAAATGGGTTATAATTTAAATTTGAATTACATTGGGGATAAATGTAGTACCCTGGTACTACTGAAAAAGTTTCCAACCATACATTCAAGAGGACTTAATATGGAAAGAATGGGAAGGAATTGGACTGAGCCACCTTGATAGGAGCATCACACCAGCTCGTGACAAGGATGTAGGTTTACATTCTGTCTGTGTGCCAGGCACAAAAGAAGAAAGCCTCTGCCAAGTGGCTCCCAGAACGTTTTCTATGTTCTAGAGCTGTTAAGGAGGAAAAAGCCAATGCTTATGAGAATAATTTTGTTACACATATGAATTCTGTTAGGTTTTCTGGTATGTTGAGGTACTAGAGATATGTGCATTTTTTTTTCCAGGTGGTACAGTTTTATTTCAATTCTGCCATGGTCCAGGTGTTTCTACTGCATACCTGTGCACACATATAAGGGGTCAATGAACCCAGGTATATATTAGAGTGGAAATAGGTTTTGAATTATTGCTTTGATTATGTTTTCAAATGTTTTGTATTAAGAAGAATGTAAAATATGATTTTAAAAAATACTTTTGCATTTTTATGCTCATGTGGACATTTTATGGCAAAAATTAGATTTATATTAGTATAATTTCTAGATTATATAAAATACATAGAGTTAGAGCTGTTTAGTTGTTGAAAAGGTTTTGGAACTTCTTTAAGAAAGTGAAGTAAACCAAACTGAGGGCTACAGAAGGCAGGGGGTGGGGGTATGGGGTAATCCGGTGATGGGTATTAAGGAGGGCACATGTGGTGATGAGCACTGGGTGTTATACGCAAGTAATGAACCGTTGAACTCTACATCAAAAGCTAATGATGTACTATATGCTGTCTAATTGAACATAATAATAAATCATAATAAAAAAATAAACATGTATTTGCCTGGAAAAAAAAAAGAAAGTGAAGTAAATAAAAATCAAGGAGCGTGTGGCTCCTTTTTCCAAACAATTCAAATTTATGGATGCCCAAGTTCTCATTGCAAGTAAAGCACCCAGACTTTCAGAAATTAAGTTATTTCTTTTCTTATCTGCTTTGAGAAATAGGTACCAGGAAAATCCCCGTGATATGCAAATACTGATCCTAGATGGGCTGGGGAAGAAAATGAAGTAATGCATTTACTGAAGTATCCTACACTATTTTATTAAAAACTAAGTAGCACCTTCATAGTGCCATACAGAATGTAAAGTGCTTTTACATACATTATTGCATTTCAATTCTCCTGAAAATCAGCTATAATTCTCCCCAACTTGTACCCTTGTTAAAACTAGTACATAAAGCTATTTATGATATATGTTATTTGGCCTCATTCCTGGCTTCCTTTTATATATTAGTTTGTGTATTTGTCATTCTTTTCTCCCTATAAATTGTATCTTCCCTAATTATGTATTCTTAAAAGTTTCCTTAACATTTTCCTGAACAAGGGAGGTCCAACTAATTTTTTTTAAATTAAAAGTGAAAGCAATAATGTCATTTTATGAGAACAAAAAAAAATCTACTGAGGTTTAAGGTGATTCAGTCTACTTGCCTATATGGTAATATAAGTAAGGCCTAATGTTAGACAAGTAGTTTTTCCCACCATAGTTCCTCCGTAGTTCTTTGTTCCTTGTGGTTGTTTTCATCAGCCTATGCACACATTAACGCATTCTTTAAAGCTACTTTAGATAGTGGAAATGGCTGCAGGAAACTTTTAATAATAACATCAGTGGGTTTTAAGAAGCCAATGTCTCATAGGCTTTTACCACTACAGAGCGCCAAGTTCATGACCATGCAGGAAAAGTCAATCCAAACATAATGGCAACCACCACCACAACCAAACCCAATTTTCAGTCTCCTCTTCGTTCACTTTTTCTGCTTAGGGATTCCAAGTCTCTACCCTCCCCTTGGATAACTTGCTCCCTCCTCCTCTGTCTATTCTCTTTCTACTGCCATTTCTGAAAGAAAGCCTGTGCCACCATTCAAACACTGTTAAACTGTAAGAAAAACTGGAATGAAGACGCTTTTTTCCCAAGTTTTTATTTAAATTCCAGTTAGTTAACATATAGTGTAATAATAGTTTCAGGTGTGGAATTTAGTGATTCATCACCTACATACAACATCCCATGCTCAGCACAGCAAGTGCCCTCCTTAATGCCCATCACCCATCTAACCCATTCCCCCACCCACCTCCCCTTTGGTAACCCTCAGTTTTTTCTCTAGAGGTAAGAGTCTGTTTCTTGGTTTTTCTCTCTCTCTCTTTTTGTGCTTTCCCTTTGCTCATTTGTTTTGTTTCTTAAATTCCCCATATAAGTGAAATCATATGGTATTTGTCTTTCTCTGACTGACTTATTTCACTTAGCATAATACTCTCTAGCTCCATCTACATCATTGCAAATGGCAAGATTTCGTTCTTTTTATGGTTGAGTAATATTCTATCTATCATCTATCTATCTATCTATCTATCTATCATCTATCTATCATCTATCTATCCATCTATTGTAAAATATATACCACCTCTTTATCCGTTCACAGTGGATGGATACTTGGGCTGTTTCCTTAATGTGGCTATTATGAATAATGCTGCTATAAACATCGGGGTGCATGTATCCCTTCGAATTAGTATTTTTGTATCCTTTAGGTAAATACCTAGTAGTACAATTGCAGGTCATAGGGTAGTTCTATTTTTAACTTTTTGAGGAAATCCTTACAGTTTTCCAGAATGGCTGCACCAGTTTGCATTCCCACCAACGGTGTAAGAGGTTTCCCCTTTCTCTGCATCCTCGCCAACACCTGTTGTTTCTTGTGTTGTTAATTTTTAACCATTCTGACTGTTGTGAGGTGATATCTCATTGTAGTTTTGATTTTGTTTCCCTGATGGTAAGTGAGGTTGAGTATCTTTTCATGTGTCTGTCAGCCATCTGTATGTCTTGGAATGAAGACACTTTAAAAAATTATTTACTTAAATGATTCTAGGTATCGGTAAGGTTTTATGTTTTCAGACAAAAGCCTTTTTCTGGTATTTCTGAAATTATTTTACTTTGTATTTTTGTTTGTTTGTTTTTTTGTCTGACAACCTTTAAATTCATTATCCCACAAATTTGTAGAAGCTTAGCTCCCTACACCAAAGAGGTAGGCCCAGTCTTAGATTAACAACAATCCCAAAAGAATAACTCATTTCTAGAATACAGGGGAGCCATGGGGCATTGCTAGTCATCAGTAGAGGTCACTGGTCCTTAAAATGCCCACTTAGGAATCTAAAGTGATAATAGCAGGAGTAGGAGTAGTAGCCAACACTTCTGACTACTGTGTGTCAGGTCATATTTTATATGTCTTTAATTATAAAACACTATGAGTGAGTATTATATTATCCCCATTTCACTGAGGAGATAGCTGATTTTGAATCGTTTTCTTTAGAGAAATTTGGTGTTTCATATTACATCTATATTTATGTCTCTCCTCTCTCTATATAAGTACATATGTATATGTATAGGTAGATAGACTCACACATACACATTTTTAACTAAAACGTTTGTGTATAGTCTTAGAATTTGGTTCCATCACCCGTAGCAGAGCATCTTTGAGAAAAAAAATATACCTTTCTTGCTGCTTCCATAGTTTAATTTAAAAACATATGTCCTTTTGAAACCTCCTGAAGAAACTGGCAAACCAAATGTGAATCTTTAAATGATTGCATTGTGTTCAAATATTTATGGAGTGGCAGAGGAAGTTCTAAGAAAGCAAAAAACAAGAACTCAGGCAATAATTGGATATTTCAGTTTCTGAGAGGTTTGAAGCTTCTGAAGGCAGTAACCGGGTTCCCTGTCGTTTACAAATGCCCAGGAGAGCCTAAAAAGGATTTAAAGGGTCTTGGACTTAAAAGAGATGGCAATCAAAGGGAAGAAGGCAAGCAGGTGTTGAAAAAGGCTCACATAAGTTTAAGAGGAGTTGCAGGAACCAGCACGTAACTAGGGTGTTAGGTTATCGAGGAAAAGAGAAGGAAAACAGACTGATAAATTCAGTCTAATTAGGAATTCACAATGCCTTTTATAATGATAACTCCTCATTAATATGCTCTGAAAATGTGTCACTTAGTTTAATAAAGAAAAAATTGTTTATGGAAGGAAGAGTAGAAATTAAAAAAATTAAGATTGATTTTAGATTTCTGAAGCCTTTTACCCATTTTAGACACTAATTCAAATTCTTACCTGAGTTCCTCCAACATAACTGTGGGAGGGTGAGTAAAATAAGAAGAGAAAGCCCTTTTATACTTTAAATTCCCAGTATCCAACAAAAAAGAGTAATTTATATTTACTTTAAGCATATTGTAATAGCTAAAGAAGCAATTCTTACAGTGTGGTGCCAAGGGCAGCATATGGTAACTGGTTAGAAATACAGATGTTTGGGTCTCACCCCAGACCCCCTGAATCACAAACTCTGGGGTGGGACCCTTTGATGTGTTTTACTAAGCCCTCCAGGTGATTTTGAGGTATGCTGAAGTTTGAGAACCCCTGTAACTCAGGAATAAGGTAACACTAGGTGCTGTAGCAGACAGACCCCCATCTTAGCCTAAGATGATGAGAATTAGTTTCTGTCTAGGTAAAAGTTCAAAGCTAGTAAGAGGTTGTCCTTCGAGGATACAGTCATCCATTTGATGCCTCTCCACATTAACCACATGGGACCACATATCTTTTTATTTTTTCCCAGTTTTATTGAGAAATAGTTGATGTATATCACTCTATAAATCTAAGGAGTACAGCATGATTGTTTGATTTACATACATTATGAAATGATTACCCCAATAGGTTTAACTAACATCCATCTTCTCATGTAGATACAATAAAAATAAAAGAAAAGAAATAAAGAAAAAATTTTTCTCCTGGTAATGAGAACTCTTAGGATTATTCTCTTACAACTTTCCTATACATTATACAGCATTGCTAACCATAGTCACCATGTTGTACATTACATCCCTAGTACTTAGTTATCTTATAACCAGAAGTATGTACCTTTTGACCACTTTTCTCTAATTTCCTCCGCCCTCAACTTCCACCTCTGGTAATGACAAGTCTGATCTCTTTTTCTATGAGTTTGTTTGTTTGCTTGCTTTAGATTCCACATATAAGTGAGATCATGTGGTGTTTGTCTTTCTTGGTCTGACTTATTTCATTTAGCATAATGCCTTCAAAGTCCATTCATTTTGTTACAAATGATAGGACTTCCTTTTTTATTACAGCTGAATAATACTCTATCCTATAAGTATGCCACAAGTTCTTTATCCATTCATTCATCAGTGGACACTTACGTCACTTTCATGTCTTGGCTATTGTAAATAATGCCGCTATGAATATGGGAGTGCAGATATCTTTTCAAGTTAATGTTTTCATTCCCTTTGGATATATTTGCAAAAGCAGAATTGCTGGATCATACAGTAGTTCTATTTTTAATTTTTTGAAGACCTTCCTACTGTTTTCCAAGGCAGCTGTACCAGTTTGCATTCCCACCAACAGTACATAAGGATTCCCTTTTCTCCACATCCATGCCAGGATTTGTCTTGTCTTTTTGAGGATGGCCATTTTAACAAGTGTGAGGTGATATCTCATTGTGGCTTTAATTAGCATTTCCTGCATTCAGAAACTAGGGATGTTGAGCATCTTTCCATTTACCTATTGGCCTTTCATATATCTTCTTTGGAGAAATGTCTATTCAGGTCCTTTGCTCATTTTTAAATTGGGTTGTCTTTTTGCTATAGGGTTATATGAATTCTTTATATATTTTGGATATTAACCCTTTATCAGATATACAGTTTACAAATATCTTTTCTCATTCCATAAATTGTCCTTTCACTTTGTTGATGGTTTCTTTTGCTGTGCAGAACATTTTAGTTTCATATAATCCTTTGTTTATTTTTTATTTTGTTGCTTGTGCTTTAGGTGTTACATCCAAAATTATTATTACCAAGACCCATGGTCAAGAAACTTTGTTTTTATGTTTTCTCCTGGAAGTTTCAATGTTTCAGCTCTTACATTTTAAGTTTTTAATCAGTTTCAATTTAATTTTTGTGAGTGGTATAAGATATGGGTTCAGTTTCATTCTCTTACATGTCAATATCCAGTTATCCCAGCACCATTAATTTAAGAGACAGTCTTTTTTTCTCCATTGATTATTCTTGGCTCTCTTCTCAAATATTTGCTGACTGTATATGCTTGGGTATATATCTGGGCTATCAATTCTGTTCTATTGGCCTACTTGTCTGTTTTTATGCTAGTACCATACTATTTTGATGACTACAGCTTAATAGTATAGCTTAAAATCAGGAAGTGTGACGGCTCCTACTTTTTTCTTTCTCAAGATTTCTTTGGCTATTCAGAGTCTTCTTTTAATTGAAGAATTTAATCCATTTATGTTTAATATAAATCAATACCATTGATGGATAGGGACTTGCTAATGCCATTTTATTAATTATTTTCTGGTTGTTGTAGATCCATTGTTTCCAACCTGCTGTGCTGTGTGTGGTCTGTGTGTTTGTATGTGTATTTTGATGTCTTTTGGTATCAGTATGCCTGACTTTTTTATTGTGTTCTTTTTTATAATTACTACAAATTTCCCTTTGTGGTTACCATGAAGCTTACATAAAATATCATAAACTTATAATACCCTATTTTAAATTGATAACAACTTAACTCTAATAGAATTTATAAACTTTAAACTTCTACCTCTCCTCCTCCTGACATTTGAAGTTATTGCTGTTACAATGTATACATTTTTTATATTGTGTAACTAATAACAAATTATTATAATTATGGTTATTTTTACTATATTCATTTTTTTAATTTTAAAAAATATTTTATTTATTTATTTGAGAGACAGAGAGAATCTGAAGCAGACTCTGCACTGAGCACAGAGCCTAATGCAAGGCCTGATCCCAGGACCCTGAGATCATGACCTGAGCCAAAGTCAGCTGCTTAACCAACTGAGCCACCCAGGTGCCCCTCATTTCTTTAATTTTTAAACTAGAGTTTAAATGAGTTATGCACCACTGTTATCATATTGCAGAATCTAACTATGACTATATATATATATACCATTATCAGTGAGAGTTATGATACTTTTTAATATTTTTATGATGTTAATTAATGTTCTTTTATTTCCACTCAAAGAACTCCCTTTAGTATTCCTTAAAAGGCAAGTCTGGTGGTAATGGATTGCCTCAGCTTTTGTTTGTTCAAGAAAGTCTTTATCCATGCTTTGTTTTTGAAGGACAGCTTTGCCAAGTATGGAATTCTTAGCTGATGGTTATTTTCTTTCAATATTTTGAATATATCATTCCATTCTCTCCTGGTCTGCATAGCTTCTGTTGAGAAATCTGCCAACAGTCTGATGGGGAGGGTTCTCTTGTATGTAACTTTTCCTTTTTCTCTTGCTGTTTTTCAAAATTCTTTTTTTTTTTTTTATTGCCTTTGGACAATTTTTTTTAAAGATTTTATTTATTTATTTGAAAGAGAGAGAGAGAGAGAGACAGTGAGAGAGGGAACACAAGCAGGGGAAGTGGGAAAGGGAGAAGCAGGTTCTCCGCCGAGCAGGGAGCCCGATGTGGGGCTCGATCCCAGGACTCAGGGATCATGACCTGAGCCAAAGGCAGACGCTTAATGACTGAGCCACCCAGGTGCACTGACTTTGGACAATTTAATTATGATATGTCTCAGTGTAGCCTAACTGGGTTCAACCTATGTGGGATCCTTTGAGCCTCATGGATATGAATGTCCCTTTCTCTCCCCAGGTTCAAGAATTTTTCAGCCAGTATTGCTTTAAATATATTTTCCGTCCCATTTTCCTTCTCTTATCCTTCTAGAAATTCCATAATGTGAATATTTTTTTTTTTTTCTTGTCATTGTGTCCCATAATTCCTGTAGGTTTCCTTTACTCTTTTTCATCCTTTTTACTTTTTGCTTCTCTAACTGGGTAATTTCTAACATCTTAAACTCCAGGTTACTGATTCTTTCTTTTGCATGGTTAAGTCTACTTTTGAAACTCTTTATTGAACAGTGTACTGAATCTCTGTTGGGATCCTTCAGTTCAGTTATTTCCTTTTTGAACTCTAAGATTTCTGTTTTTTTTTTAAATTTATTTTTAGTTTTAAATTTTTTTTATGGTTGCTATTTCTTTGTCAAACTTTTTATTTTGTTCATACCTTCATCATGTTCCTAATTTTGTTTACTTATCTGTCTATGTTTTCTTGTAGTTCACTAAATTTCTGAATTCTTTGTCTGGTAGTTCATAGATTTTCATTTCTTTAGGCTCAGTTGTTGGACTTTTATTTATTTCTTTGGGTGGTATCACATTTACCTGATTTTTTGTGATCCCTGATTCCTTACATTGGTACTTGCACATTTGAGTAATTGGGCACCTTTTCTAGACTTTACAGGTTGCTTTGGCAGAAATCATTCTTCACTAGTCAGCTCCATTTGGGTTTCTGGATGAGTCTGCTGGTAATGTCCTTGGGCAGGTGGCATCTACTATTACGGTCAACTTCTGGGTGAGTCATCATTAGATTCTCTGCTTGGCTGGCCTGAACCCCAAGTTCCCTGCTGAACTGGGCCAATTTTGCTTTGCAAACTATTGGCTCTGCCTACCTTTCTTAGGCTTGAGCTCCAGTGGTTCATATAGCTTCCAGGAATTGTCACCAGTCCTTCTGGTCAGATGGGGTCAGAAGATACTCTCCACAGTGGGTAGAACTATGACTTCACTCTTTGCTTGGGCATGGGCAAGTAGGCTCTAGGGCCAGAAAAACTTATTTGAAGATGTAAATCAGACAGGGCAGCACCCTGCTGAGTTCCCTGGTCAGAGTGTGTCCCTGACTTTATTCTACAGATGGGCAAAGCTGCTAGTTGGGATTACCACTTGGGCCCTGCAGATATGAACTCAGTCCACCAAGATCCATATGCTGTTTGCTGCAAGCCCTCCCCTTTCTCCATCACAGTTAGATTTTCAGTGTTTGAGCCCTGCAGATCCCCTGCAATCCCCGTGGTGCCAGATCAGAGTAGTGCCACGTGGTGCTACAGTAGCCTGGAGGAGGGACAAGGTGGTCTATGTGTAGCCACTTCTCTTCTCCTTTTAATGCAGTCTGTTTGGCTTCTGTGGTGCAGGAGGGTGCTTTAGCCTTACCTCTGTGTTCTTTCAGTGGTGGCTTGTCCTTAAATAGTTGTTAGTTGTTGTTCTTGTGAAGGGGAGTGAAGTCAAGAATGATCTATTTTGCCATCTTGCTCACACCACCACTCCTCCACATATCTTGGGTGTCATTTCCACTGTAGTCACCTAGAATGGGAAAATAACATTACTTTAGCTACCATCCTTTTGGCCACATTTAGCTACAAGGGAAGACAGGAACTATAGTCCATCTTTGTGTTTAAAAGCATGAGGAAGCCCATGCTAGCAACTAGCTGACTTTGCCAAGTACATACTTAATATCAATTCTTTACTTTAGTTCTTCTTTGATATACATATCTATATCAATATCTATATATAGATATAGGTGTATATATATACACACACACACACACATACATTTACTCATAACTTCATTTATTTATAACATACATTCATAGCCTATTTACAACTTCAACACTCTACTTGATCTTGGATACTGTAGAATATCCTTAAAAATTTCACAGTTAATGATTAAAAATAGCCTTTTTTAAAAATTTTGTCAGTTTCAACTTTAACATAAATTCTCATGCCCATTCAGGCTACAGAGGGGCTACATGTGTCTAAATTACTGTAGTCAATAGAAGTTTGCATTCTACAGAAATAAAAAATATATATATTTTTACCATTTTTTGTGTGCTAAGAACATAAAACTGGGAGCTAGACACCTTCATCTGAGATGGAAGAGCCACAGACATACTTTAATAAACATTAATGTCATCACAAATGTTAGAAACACTGTCTTTAGACAACCTCTCAACTGCATGGTTAGGTCTTCTTCTGTTCCTTCAACGAGCTCTCTGCTTTTACTTCATTTTTGGATTTTTGCCCGAAGATAACAAGTATGAGTTATTCGAGTGAGTCTTGGAGTGATACAACCAAACTGGCAGATAATTTAATAATTCTGCTCAACTTCTTTGTCATATTGATTCATTTATTTACTTATTGCTGAGGAATATATACACTGGACTGTCCTATTAAGTGAGGTTATGGAATCATCCCAGGAATGTGTGTGTGTGTGTGTGTGTGTGTGTGTGTGTGTGTGGTGTGTATCTCTCTGAAGTGGACATTGGATTAGTCTAGATAATACCCTGAAGATTTAAAAATCACTATGATTTTGTGATTTTATTCTAAAATGATTTACATTGCTCATTTAGTGTCTATGAAAATATGTCTGCATTAATAAACTTTAAAATATCACTAATTATGAACCAAAAATAATGTCCAGGTTTCTGGAATTCTTTTGACAGCTCTGTTCTGCATTTCTAACTGGCATCTGTCTCTTTTGAAGTTATATACATTTTAAAATTTGTTCCTGGTTTGGTTGTTTAGATTCTTAATTACACATATTCAATTAAAATTGGTAACTATTATCTCTGATTTTATAAACTTAAAAAATTCACTCCAGAATATTACAGAGTTTTGAAAATGCAGTAATTTTCTTTAATTCAAACGTTAATTCATTACAAAATGCTCTTTTATTGAAGTTCAAGAACTGGCACATTTCTCAGAATAAGAAGGCATTTCTCTTTTTTAATTTTACTTTAGTTCTGGTATAGTTAACATATAGTGTTATATTAGTTTCAGGTGTACAATATCGTGATTAAACAATTCCATACATCACCCATTGCTCATCCCAAGTGACTCCTTAGTCTCCATCACCTATTTCACCCATCCCCTGACCTGCATCCCCTCTGGTAGCCATCAGTTGGTCTCAATAGTTAAGAGTCCGTTTCTTGGCTTGTCTTTCTCTCTTGCTCATTTGTTTTGTTTCTTAAATTCCACATATGAGTGAAATCATATGGTATTTGTCTTTCTCTGTCTGACTTATTTCACTTAGCATTATAATCTCTAGATCCATCCACGTCATTGTAAATGGCAAGATTTCATTCTTTTTTGTGGCTGAATATTATTCCATCTTCTTTATCCATTCATCTATTGATGGACACTTGGGCTGCTTCTATGTTTGGCTGTTGTGAATAATGCTGCTATAAGCATAGGGGTGCATGTATCTCTTTGAATTGTTGTTTTTGTATAAGAAGGTATTTCTTGAAGTGTTATAATACAAATAGCATCAGTAAATATTAAATACCTATAAAAGATTGTTGTTCTGACATTGACCTTACATGGCTTATATTACCCACGATTTTGCTGCTTGAAGACAAATACATTATGTAAATTAAAATATTGAATAAATAAGTATGTTTACTATATTCAGGGTAAATTTGACACTGTTCGAGGAATTAATCTGTGGCCAAGTAGCACAATACATATGTGACATCTACCCTAATTTTTTTTTCTACCATCATTTTATATTTTATCACTTTTAGGGCTAGCTTTCCAGACATGGTTTATTACTTCCTGAGTATTTTTTGTACTATTTAAGTGACCTGCCACTAATTGGACAGTGGTAAAAGCTTAAAATTGTGAGCTATAATGATCACATTTATGTATATTGTCAATTATAATGAAGAGTTTAGACCAAATTTGTATTTGTAGGCAATTCTTTGATTTTATGCTTTCCTCATTTTTCTTAATGCAATCACTTATTGTGCAAAGCCAATCATAGCTTACCTTTGCATTCTTGACTTCCTCTAAGTAAGGAATATTTTTTATCTGTATTTTCCTCAGTAGTTCTCACTTCATTAAATCTCCAAAGCATGATCTAATTAGTCCTGCCTCCAAATGAAGTTTGAATCCATCAATTTGTATGATATGTGAATGCCACTTCTTATTTTTCCACTACTGTCTGTCTAACAATAGTGTTTTTGTTATCCTGCTTACCAGGAAGCAGAACTACTATTTAAGATAGACAAAAGTCCCTATGTTACAAATATCTTATTCTTACAATGTTCTAGGGAAGTAATACCTCTCCTTCTTTTGGCCGTTTCACCGATGAGGATTTTGAAGAATGGAAATATATCAAATAACATGTCCAGAGAAGGCATATTTGGTCGGTGGTAGGATATCAAAACTCTAAATTCTCAAGCTGGGTCTATTTTAGTTAAATCTTGTGATGACTTCATTAAAGTTACATCTCACCTTTTCTCTCTCATTATTATTACATTACTGAAAATTATTGTAAATTTTCTCTCTCAAAAAACACTCTAAATTTTTATAAATTTCTGAACAAAACAATTTGAAGACAAAGAGGAAAATGAAAACAATAATCCCAACTTCGTAAATAGAAGACTCTAGAAATGAAAATTAGTTCCATTTGTAAAGTATGATGCCCAGAAAAGAATTAGAGGAAGATTTTAAGCTGTATATATTAGCAGAAAAGTTGACACTAAATATCCAACATTTCTGCAATGTTTAGAATAGTTTATAACTATTGGACATTTGAAGCAAAAGCTTTAAATACTCCTCAAAGCTTATGGTATTGAGGAAAACTTAGATTTCAGTTACAAGACTTTTTTTTCCTAAGTTGCTTTTAACTTGTTAAAAATTCAGCCGCAGGTAACAGACATATTTTTGAAATTTAAAGACTTATTCTAACTTTATTTACAGGTTTCAAGTCCTGAGAAGCACATATTTGAAACATATATATGGTTTTACACTTTATTGAGTGAGCCCCACTTAATTTTAAAAGAGAGACATGAAAAAGACCCTACTTTTCCACTAGATTCTATAAAACATCAAGTCTGGATCAGATATGTGAAACTCAATATAGAATTTTAGTAGTTTAAAATACCTAGGGGCACAAAATAGAGGATAAGTGTACTCATTAAATATACATTTAAGGTACCATTTAACGGGATATATTTATAAGGAATTGAGCTTTTTATATTCAATGCAAATTTGTAATACCCAACATCATAATAGAGTTGTAAGTGGGGATATTGGCTAAGGAATGGACTTGGAA
The DNA here is from genome assembly GCF_964656455.1 of Halichoerus grypus. Classification (NCBI taxonomy): domain Eukaryota; kingdom Metazoa; phylum Chordata; class Mammalia; order Carnivora; family Phocidae; genus Halichoerus; species Halichoerus grypus. The sequence goes on from NC_135712.1 coordinate 40,731,008, forward strand.
AGGAATCATTTTCTGATGATCTGATTATCTCATCCTAATGTTATACATGAAACTGAAGAGCACATAGCTCTTACTGAGGCCAGCACAGGGTGCTTTGCATCTTGATTGTGTTATGTTAGTTATTTTGAAAGAAAAATTATCTATCTATCTGTCTATCATCATCATCATCATCTATCAAGTCTAAGAGGTGACAAAACTTTATTGATACAAATCTTTTGTCTCAATATTTTTGTCTCAGAAAAAAAGTTAACTAGAAAATATTCTATTAATTTCAAAGTGGGTAACTATAGCCATCCTCTTCTTTCTTTTCTTATCTTTTTTTTTTTAAGCCATCCTCTTCTTGATAATCACTTTAGAAGATATATTGCAACACATTAACTTCTCTGTTTTCTCAGGGCAGTGGCTTGTATTATAGTTATCTGACAGTTCTTCCTTCAAAAGTCCCTTTTGAGATAACTAAGTCTAGTTAACTTAGTCTTTCATTAGTATTAATTTCATTAATTTAGACTTGTTTTACTCTCTGAGTACCATACCTAGAAAAAGAAGACTTTTAAGTTCTGACATTAAAAAACTGTGAATGAAAAGTTATTCTTATAAGCCAGAAAAAAAATTTGACTTAGAAAAAAGTGAACTCTTTTCCAGTTTGAAATTGATGCTCCCTAATTCCCAGGATGAAGTGGATAGCAATTAGTAGCTGAATTCTTGAGCATATTTATAAAATTATACATATTTCTAGCACCTAGACGTATGCACTAGAAGTTTTGTGAAGTGGTACACATTTGCATCATTATTTGTTTGAAATGTTTTGATTTATTAAGAATCAGTCATATCCATATTCAAATATAAATACAAAAATTATTTCAAAGTCATATATAAATAGGACTGGCACATCTACCATCTCCATCTGTAAGGTAAGTGATAATTGTTGCCATGGGCTGTACTTATGGCAAGATGCAAGTGCTTTATAATTGTGTCAGTAAAGGTAGTATTCTATAACTTTTTGTTGAATTTTTTCAAGCTCCTGCTTGCATTGTTCAATTTGCTTATCTGCAAAATGGGATACATAAGCTATTTCATATCAGTTGCACCCCAAGATGTTACAAGTTGATATTTGGATAATCTATTACTATGTCAATTATTATTGGAGCAATTCATATGAGTTTATGTACACCACTAGGGTTTGTGTTAATAATAGAATCCAATTACATGAAATGATAACTTAGTGATTTGAAGAAACAGATTTTTCTCCAAAGAGCAGTTTTCTCTCTCTGGAGATAAAACTTGTTCTAGCATTTCAGAATTTATAAAATCTTTTCTTTTTTAAGATCCACAATAATGAACATAAGGCAGGGGGCAAGCCCTGAGGGCTGGCAAGACACTACAAACCTATCAATGACTCATTAGTTTAAAGAAGTGTTTAATCACTTTTATATATGTTTCTAAATATATATGTCCTTTTCTGTCACTAACTGTAAATTTATTAAGGAAGTGTTTGTCTCTTTTAATAATAGAATAGAAATAACTATAATAAATTTGAGATTAATACAAAATTGGAATGCTAGTAGGCATATTTTAAGTGCTGAAGAAAGGATAGCTGCCAAATCATTGGCTTTTTGGTGGTCTCTAATCTTTATGTTACAGAATTCAAAGCTACTTGTGCAGAATATGAGATTTGGGAAGAGAGACAGGACAATTTACCAAGTGTGTTTTTTTTCCTTTATTTTACAAAGTCAAGTAATTTCCCCATCCCTTTAATATTACGATTTTGTGGACATTATATTGACAGCTCTAGATAAATTAACTTCTAAAATAAAACAATTTTATGACATTTGAATGGGTTTCCTTGTTGCTAAAGCAATAAGCTTCACTGATACAAATCTGAGCGTAACATATGGTCTCAGCCTTAGGCCAGGGTGTTCCATTTGAATTATTCCAGGCTTTTCCTTATAGTGCTGTGCTTCAAACATGAATCCAATTACCAACTGCAGTCAGGCAATTGAAAGGCTGCAGGAGAAATACTCTAATAGATGGGGAGGTGGGTAAAGGACTATGATTTGTGTGGTAATCAGCAAGAGAAGGTCAATTGTAATAGAATAGACTGGTTTCCAAGACAGAGCTGATGTAGGACGCCTTCCACTCCATTGAGGGATGCTATCAATAGATTTGTTGTTTTCATTACCAAGAATGTCACTTACTGACAAGATAAATAAAGAAAGTGTGAAGAGGCCTGTTGATGGATCAGGTGATTAAAACCTAGGTCTTGGTGAGCAATTAGCAAACTGATGACCTGTTTGCAGACTGGGATTAGGAGGTTAAAAGAAAGTGTTATGCAAATGTTTACCTGAGAAGAATAGACTTGCGTTCTTTAAGATTTATGTTCAAACTCTAGGATTCATAAGAGGAAAGCTGAATAAATATGCTTCTCCCCAAGATGCACCATTTCTCTCTAGTCTGTAAATTATTGAGTTTCTTCTTCACAGAGAAAAAAGAAATGCAAAAGAATGCCATACCACACATATTATTTTTAAACAATCTATTTCCTGAAACTTGTAGGACCCTGGAAGCTTTAGCAACAAAAGAATACATTAGGTTCATGAGGTCTCTATTTTTCTTTAAGAGTCTTGTGACGAGTCAGTCACATAGCCAGATGATTCTTCTTATGAATTATAGTAAAAGCAAAACAAATGGCACTGTGAATCTAATAATCCAAAAGGCTTTTACCAGAAATATCAAATATATTTTTATAAAGATAAATCCTAGGCCCAAGGAATGACTTACTTCAGGCTAATCTTATCCAAGTTCTTGTCTCCACTCTTGATGATAATCCATCAGGCTACAAGAGAGCACTCCCTTATTTTAAGCTTATTCCAAGGCTCTACTCCCTCTACCCACTCAGTTGAAAATATCCAACAGGGCATTTTGCTTCAGGTATCAGGCTACCAGCAGATTTACTTACCTTCAACTACGACCTATGTATAAATTGCTATGGAAAGAAGTAGAGAGAAATTGAAGCCTTATAATTTAAATATAAAGCACTGCAACTTTAAAAAGCTTACTTTATTAAAACTAAAACAAGAAAAAAAAAATGCTCTCCCTCATTTTCTTCTGCAGCATACCTTTGTGGCCTTTTGACTTTATAGGAAAGTTCAAATCCTAATGGTAGGAGATACTTTCAAAACAGCAATAACTTCATTGAGTGAGGCTCTCTTTGACTGCAGGCACTCACTGATACCTACTAATCAGCTAAAACTCAAAGTGAATGGCTGAAGATGGAAAAGGAATTTGAGATTCAGTCGGGATTAAGGATCTTATATTGAGAAGACTGATTGTTAATAGGACCAAATATGCCTGTGCAAGCTCTCTAAAATTTCTGTTAAATATCAAAAGCCATTTGACTAATAATAAAAAAAAAAAAACGGCACTGTGTTAATAGAGCCATCCGTGGCTTTTTGGCACATCCTAAATGAAGGATGTCTTTGGTGGTAGCCCTTACAATGTGGAGCAGCCATCTGCTCACCATATCTGATTGCTGTTTATTCTGTGAGAGCTCTCCTGCTTCCAGCACTTAGGAGCGATTAGCTGATGCCCAAGGATCTTGATGCTGCACTTTATTGGGCAATTAGAAGAGGCTAGAGTCCACGAGCACTTCAAGAGGCAAAGATACGCTTTGTTAGCAGCTACATTTGAGTCAAGCTTTGGAGCCCAAGACAGCATCACATAAATACATCTCTAGGAAAAAGAAAAAGGTTTTTAAGGCTGATGTCAGAGGAAGATACAATCTTTTCTAGCACAACCTTTTCCTACTGCCTTCTCTAAAAGTTTAGGGAATCAGTTTCCACATTTTTCTGAGGCCAGACTTTTCATGGTTGGAAAAAGAAATGTTTTTAATTGCCTTTGTCACATGCCTCCCTAAGCAATTTATTTTCCCAGCAGTTACAACTGTCTTTTATTGGTTATTTGGTGAGCATAGCCCCTGGCTCCAGTGCAGATTTTAATTTTTAAATATTGGGCTGCTGACGATGCTTCTTCTGTTGGTGTGAAGGGGCACTGTCTAGAATTCTTTGACTTCCTCAAGCAATTTTATTTCCTGTTATAAATTTAAGAATATGTTCTTATTAAACATTTTGAATTGATTATTCGGTAGACTTTTATGTTCAAAGAGTTTTTTTTTTCTTAACAAATGAGTTAAAAAGACAAGGTTTGTGTATAAACTATCTTTTCTTTCTTTTTCTGACCTAGTTTTTCTTCAAGATGCACATAGGTTTTGTTAACTATGGTAAGGTAAAATTAGTGAAAATGTTTGTTCTACAACAAAAGTCCACATATTTTCAATGAAATCCTGTTTTTGTCCATTATTTCTTCTTACATCAAACTTTTTATATATGTGTGTTCAGCTAGACAAAGCTTTCTCTTTATAAATCTTAAGTAAGTAATGAACCATGTTCATGATAGTTTTATAAGTACCTGTTTGCCATGAGAAATTATAAAATATTAATTAAACAAATCAATTCCCTATTTAAGTAATAAGAGGTCAGCAAACTCAACTACAAACATGACCAAGAATTGTTCATGACCCAAAAGTGGGCACTCCACAAAGGATGATCTGTGTGCTGCTGAATGCTGACATCAATGCGTCATAACGACTGCACCCATTTATGACAGCAAAAGGAAATCAGAATTTGTAAGTGAACTCTGAGAAAGTCAAATCACTAATCAATAACACCATGCATCTCAAGTCCATTGAGTCAGCGTCATACAAGAATCTTCAGGTTTCACCCATTGCAAATGAGGTTTTCACAGTGATAGTGTACAGTTGAAAAGTCCTAAAAAAGACTGATTAGTTGTGAAAGAAAAGTATTGCATAGGGGAATAACAGATACACAAAACTATCTTGGTGTAAGTTGTATAATAAATCTTATTTTAAATAATTCTTCAGCACTATGATGATATTTTTCCTCTTAACTGTATATTTGCACAATTCAATTCCTCCTCCAAAAATTGAAATTTAGATTCTTTTACCTAATTTCTAATTCTGGCACATTTTGTATTGCTTAAAGCCAAGTGGCTTAATGTTAATCATCAACTGAAATCAATCAAAGCCCAGGAAAAAATGCCAATTACTTGGGCAATAACCAAAGAAGTTTTTTTTCATCTATTGTCCTAGCAGTAGAGCTTGGAGGGGAGACTACAAAGCTACTAACTTTTATAATGAAGACTCTTCAAAAAAGGCAGAATAAATTTGAGTATTGATTACACACTGCAAGGAAAGGACTAACTGGATTAAAATTCTGTAAGAGAGGGTTTAAATTTGAAAAAAGAAGTTGTCATTATGATGTTTGCTCAGGGAAGTAAGAAGTCAGAGGCCAAACTTTCCAGGATATGAATGCAGATCTTCAAATAACAACATTTGAGAAAGGAGATGAAAAAGTTCTAAAGGCCAGCACATATCAGGTATAGCAACACCTCCTTGGAAGATTCTGAGTCAAGAAAAAAACATTAATGCCAAAATAGTTAGCTCCCCAAATTACTGACCATTATATAGACGTTGAAACGATTTATATGAGCTCAACCTAGCTCCATTTTTAAGTCATAAAGTCAAGTGTTCTCTAAACACCTGATAATTTGCTCAGCATGGGGGAAACAAGACTGTATAAAGCCTGATTCTGATTGCTAGGATTTTCAGTCTAGCTATAAGGGCACAAAGGAAACTGAAAATAAAAGGTGACCTGTACTAATCCAAGAGAAAGCTGTAGAAAGGAATGTAGAGTCAGATTGTAGCAGTCACTTCAGAAAATATAATTTGTGATTAAAAAAAATATTTTTGAAAGCTAGAACTTCCAAATGCTTGGCTTCCTTTCATGTGCTATTTGTTATCTTTATTGTTGCATAGAATATTTTCCTCCAAGGTTAAGATTAAACATTAGCCACACATGATGCGTATGTATATATATGACCGTCAAATGTAAATTAATCAATAATCAGGCAGAAAGCAGCTTCTACTTTTGATTCTCTGGATGGTAATGGCTCATTTCTAACTTTCATTCTGGACATGATTGATCCTTTTCTCCATCAGAGGTCATCTGTGCTGCTGAAACAGAACGTGAATTTATTTATTCAGTTGTTGCATATTAGTTCCTCAGGAGTTAAAAGATCTGAACAAATACAGAGTCTTGCACTACATTACATTATCCTTTATTAGTGGGAAATTCAAGTCTGGAGATCAGTATTAAGCTATTCCCTAAAATCTGCTTGTTCTATGAGAGGGACCCCAAACTGACCTCTGATCAAGTTGTATTAGAAGGATTTTACCCTTGTTACTAATTAAATAAATAGCTGCATTTGCACTATTTTTCTTTATAGTCAAGTTATGACATCAGCCCTCTCAAGGAACTTAAAGACAAACAGAGTCAAGTTCCTTTTTAAGCAAGAAGAATATATTTTGCATACTAAGGTCCTGACATTTGGCATCTAGTGTGCAGTAGCTTATTGCAATTAATATACCAGTATATCACATGTCAAAGGGCTCTTCACTGAAGCTTGAGGAGGGCAAAAAGAAAGGTTTATTAAACTCAAAATTTTCAGATGTTGTTACCTGCTCTTCCTAAGGCAATTTACCTAAGATCCCCAAGGGGAGCAAGAATGGTGGCTCAAAACATCATGTTGTTTGGGTCCTGAAGTGTCTGAATATATACCGGCAAATATGTAGAAGGATTTGGTATGTTCATCCACCTTGGAGGCAATGTTTGGGTAATCCTTTTTTGCTCATCTCATATAATACATCTGCTGCTTCTGCCCTATTCTTTTTGTATGTACATTAATAAGTGGCATCCTATGCAAATATATTCCCTCACTGCGTGCAAAAGGATGATTACCATAATGATTCTGAAAGTGTTCATTTCAGAAAGGAAATTCTATTTCTCAAGGGCACAGTTTTGCCCCTACATATATGTTTTTGAATTTCCAATATAAATATATTCATCTCTTCCCCCCTGAAATTATTAATGACACTTTTGCAAAGCTAAGCTATATTTGCCTCTTCATAAGAAGTCTCAATAATTTCCTTTGTTACATCACAGCTGCAGAGTAACCATAGCAACTGACTTAAGTCACAGAAATAGTTATTACTATGTGCCTTCTATGTCTAGAATGTGCAAATGGTAAAAATGCTATTAAAGTACATTAAAGCAAAGAAGTTGTCTCTGTTTTACAAGTATGTTCGTTTTTGATGATGCTGATGCCTTTGCAACCATTTTGCTTGGGTAAATCATTATTAAAATTAAAGTTAAACTTGTCTAATATATATACTGTATCATTCAAAATCAATGAAGATTATATCAGACTCACAGATAAGGTGATCAGTGGTCAGATTTTGTGATCACAGTCTTCACTATTGAAGGATTGGGTGATTTGGGTCATCTGCTATGGAAGAGCAGTAGATATTTGGGTCTCCAGATCCACTCTCCCTCAGCAGTGTTAGAATATCATACTCTGATTATCTTAAACCAAAATTTGTCAAGATCCCCTTCCCTAGTTTCTCTCCTACAGTTACAGGTGATGGTCTGCTTTCTTTTCTTTTTTTTCTTTTTTTTTTCTCTTTTCTTTTCTCTTCTTTTCTTTTTCTCCTTTTCTTTTCTTTTTTTTAAAGATTTTTATTTATTTAACAGAGAGAGAGAGCACAAGTGGGCAGAGCGGCAGACAGAGGGAGAGGGAGAAGCAGGCTCTCTGTCGAGCAGGGAGCCTGATGCGGGGCTCGATCCCAGTACGCTGGGATCATGACCTGAGCCGAAGGCAGCCGCTTAACCGACTGAGCCACCCAGGCGCCCCTCTTTTCTTTTTTCTTAAATAAAAAATATTTCGGAGTAATTTCAAATTTACAGACAGCTTACAAAGTTAAAAGATACAATTTTTATATCTCTTTCCCAGTTTCAGTTTCCCTTTCATGTTTTCACCTTAAATTATAATATTACAAATATTGTCAAAATTGGGAAAACTTTGGTATGTTACTATTGACTGAACTCTGAATTTTATTTGGAGTTCACTAGTTATTCTACTTTTTATGTTCCAGGATCTATTTCAGGATATTTTTCATGTCTCTTTTTATCTCTTTGAGCCTGTGACAATTTATGTCTTTTCTTGATTTTTAATCTTAAGGTTGATTGCAGAGAATGCTCCTCAGTTTGGCCGTGGCTAAAGCTTTCTCATGATGGGGTGATGTATTTGGGGATGAATATAACAGAAGCAGTGTTCTTTTTACCACATCATGTCAGGTGGCTCATGATATCAATATGACTGAGCACTGTCGATGTTAACCTGATTATTGAGTGAAGGTAATGTTTGCCAGGTTTCTCTTCTGTAAAGTTACTATTTTGCTCTTTCCATAATTTGTTCTTTGGAAGCAAATGACAAAGCCTCGCCTATACCCAAATGAGTGGAGTTTAAGCTCCACCTCTAGAAGGAAAAATACATTAAATAGATCTCTTTATTATTTGGAATTCCTTTCTTTCCCATTTATTTATTTATTCAATCATTTATACATATTAGCATGGATTCATGCATATTTGTAATCCAATACCACACTCTTTATTTTGTTGCTCAAATTGTTCCCAGTTTGGCCACTGGGGGCTCTTTCAGGTTAACTCTATAGAGTGTCTTTGAGATGACCTTATCCTTTTGATTTTTGAGCACTTCCTTTGTGTTCTAGCACTGCCAAATGCCCCAGGCTCACCTTGTATTTGCCCTGACTCCGCTCTAGAATTAGGCTATTTCTCCAAGGAGCCTTGGTAACTTATACTGGAGAATGGTATTTCAAAATCCAGATTTGGAAGCTAGGTAGATATTGATTTATTTTTGGAGTTAAATCCATTTCTCTTTTAACGAACATTATTAGCATTAACCTGCTTGCTATGGTGAAAGGAAAACTACCTAATCTAAGTTTTTCTCTTTCAATTGGCCTCAATTCACAATGAGTAACTGGAAACAGAGGCGTATTGCCTTGAAATTACTGAAAATTCATATTTTGTCTCTCATAGAAAAATCATACGTTTATAATGATAAAACATTAGTGGGAAGTGATATTTTAACAGTTTGGTTGCTTCCAACTTCAAGTAACAGATTTACTGAATAAAATTATAGTGTTATTATCTTGTACTATGAGTAGTAGAGGACTGGTTAAATTTGGCAGCTGGGTGATATGAAGGTTCTGGTTGGCTTCATTGTAAATCTGTTGGCTGCCCTTCATGGTTGCAAAATGTCTGATGCAGATCCAAACCACATATCCTCAAATAACTATCTCTAAAAGCATGAAGAAAGATATATTTCTCCTTGGGCATTTTTTGCCTTTTATCGGGAAAGAGAATCTTTTCCAGAAGTCACCAAGAAACTTCTCCTTATGCCTCACGAGGCAGAATCGTGTTCTCTAACCCAAAAACCAAAAAACCATCATTGGTAAAGGGGGATGGGATCAACACGACTCATTTAAAAACCCATCATGATTTATTTCCTGGAGTTTGGGGAGGGAGTAAACTTCCTTAGACCATTGCTGCCCAACTCACATCAGAAAAAAATGTAAGCAAGAACCAGATGACAGATGGTTGCTGGGCATTATGTCATAACATTATAAAACCTACATTTACACAAAGTAAATGTCAAATATTCTTACTGTGGAAAAAATTTTGAAGTATTTTTTGTATTCTAAGAATATTTCTTATTATCCCTGAGTAATGGAAAGATAAAGCAAAATTATGATCTTGCTGTCCATTAATCCATTTGTCAAGGTGGTGGGATGGCTGTGTAAATCATTGGTGGAGATGCAGCTGCACTATTTGGGACTCAGACTGAGGATAAGTTAGGAAATGTAAATAAATCAGAGGAAGGATATTAAAGTGGTGTTTTATCAATATAGACCTTCAGATAAATAATAAAATGAGTGACATCTGCTAATCTTCTCTTGAGTTCGTTGTGTGTGTGTATTGGAATTTTTAGTTTACAGTGTTCTGAAAAACTCCCCAACATTGGAGGGCATGCTGACTATGTTTATCTGGGCACTTCAGTGCGTTGTTCTGGTGTTTCATTCTGCCCTTTAGAAAAGTGCATGAATCATAGACTTTCTTGGAAAACCTATTATCTTTAAAAAATACATTAAAATGTACATTAAGACTCAAGGATGGGAAAAGCTCTGTCAGTACAATTAATATTAAGCTGATTAGTGAGGAATAATTGGCCATTTCAGTCAAATTCAGTAGGAAAAGATACTCATGATTCCATATACATTTATTATTATAATTGTCAATTTAGTAATATCTTAGGAATGAGGTATAAAACTTAAGAGAAATTGATTCACTCTTACATTACACCTGCAGTGACTGAAGGAAACGCCCTTATTTGTAATGTCTGGGTTATACCTGTAAAATTTGCCTTTGTGATGAAAGTCTGTCTTCTTTGTATATTTTTTAATGCCACCCAGAACAAAATTCACCATAAGAGCAGAAAATATAGTATTAAATAGTTATGGTTCAGAAGCCTAAATCTACCACTAACTAGTTAAGACCTTGGCTAACTTAACTTAACTGCTCTTGCCTCGGGTTCCCCATCAGAAAAGTGTGAATAATAATAATATTAATAACAACAGCAATAACAGCCATCTATTTTTGGTTTGTAATCCTCATAACATGATTCAACATAAGCTAGAATCAGCTTCTGGGACAGCGTAATAGTTACAGTAGTGGTTGTTATTATGATTAAAATGATCTATTTGAGAATTTAAAAACAAAATCTTTCTTTTTAAAATTGTCATTGCAACAAAATACATAGGAAATACCAAAGCATAAGCGAAGAAATATGAAAGATAAGAATTCATTTGTGTGAAAGTGAGGTGAAAGACTTGTTTCTATTTTGTAGTAAATGATTCCATTAACATGTGAGGAAACCTCTTTTGAGTTTTGGGTTGGGAGGAGGAGGGTGTTCTTTAGCACAGATGACTGAAAGTACACGGAGGAGATTGTGGAGGAACCAGTGATGGCAGTAGTGGAGGGGCCGTGGCCATGGCAGCAGTGAGGTTGGTCAAATCTAGCTTGGAATCCTGGAAATGCTGCCGGGGCAGAGTATGTGGCCAAACTTCTTGACCACCCTTGGGCAGTGACTTGAATCTTTCTTTCTCAAATGACTCAAAACCCAAGAGCAATACTCTCAAATGTGGGGTGCTTGGGGCCAAGGTGGTAGTAATGCTTAATTTCCGAGCCTCTAGTGTTTTGAGCTCTACTGTCATTAATACCATTTTCGAATGATAAAAGTAAAATATTTGAGGCTTTTCTTTAAAGAAGTTCACCTTCTGAAATAAAATTCTTATTTGGAAGAAATACTAGAGAGAGAGCTAAGTAACTCTCTCTTGCCCTCAGAAGACTATTCCTTGATATCCCTAAGAGGAAAAATAATTTATCATTGCTTATGAAATGAAAATGTAAAGTAGCCAGCTATAGAGATTTTCCTATTAAAAATATGATATTCTATTCATTAAACATATTTAAATACATGTAGGCACATATGTATATATGTACATGCATATATACACACACATGTTCAAAAAGACATGCACTAGAGTCTAGTCCCAGACTCAAAACAATACAAATACTCATCAACAGGTTAAAAAAAAATTGTAGTATATTCATATAATTAAATAAATAAATAAAAAAAGAATATTGCTATACCCAATAGCATGGCAGAATTTCATAAATATTTTGTTGCATAAAAGAAACCAGGGGCACCTGGGTGGCTCAGTCAGTTAAGTGTCTGCCTTCGGCTCAGGTCATGATCCCAGGGTCCTGGGATAGAGCCCCACATCAGGCTCCCTGCTCAACGGGGAGCCTGCTTCTCCCTCTCCCTCTGCTGCTCCCCCTGCTTGTGTGCTCTCTCTCTCTGTCAAATAAATAAATAAAATCTTAAATGAATAAATAAATAAAAATAAATAAAAACAAACACAAAGGAGTCCAGAGTAGATGATTCTGTCTATATGAATCTCATGAAAAGAAAGGAAGACTAATCTTTAGAGACACAAAAATAGAGGTTTCCTCAGTGGCAAAAGACAGTGAGTGTAGACTAGGAAGGAACACCAGGGAACCCCGAAGATGAAAGAGCTATTCTTTATCTCAATCTGCATAGCAGTCACATGGGTGCATACATAAGACATCATCAGGCTGTATATGTAAAATTAATGCCATTTATGCCCTTTACTACATGGTGTGTGTGTGTGGGTGTGTGTGTAATTTTGAAGAATTTTTCTAAATAGTTTTCAAGTACAGTGAGACAGGAGAATAGTAGGGTACTAAGAACCACTAAACAGACCTTAGGAAGAGAATAGAGTTGTAGATAAAATACAGGATTCTTAGTTAACTTTGAAGTTCCAGTAAGAAAAAATTTAGTATAAGCACCCCACCCCCTACATTTGTTGCTTATCTGAAATTCAAATTTAACTGGGCCTCCTTATTTGCTAAGTCTGGTAACCTTGACCTGAGATGAAGCCCCGGGTCAAGAAACACTGCTGCACTGGATGTGTATCACTGTGACTTCCACTGCCATTGCCAGATAAATCCTGATGGATGGTGATTTCTTGTGAGACAAATAAAAGTTCTCTTGCTAATCTTAAGCAGGAAGAAGACTTTCCTTTTGTGGAGGTTAATTCATTAATTGTAGACTTTTCATCTTGTAGAACTGGGAAGAAGCAAAACCTCAAGATAGAGGAAAGCTTTCCTTACGATTAAGAATTGAAATACACCACCATCCATTCAAGCAGGCACTGTGGGTGTTAGGGCCATCTCTGAGCCCTGTGGGAAAAATGGGCACCGCCAACAGATGGCCACACTTTTTTCAAGATTGATCTTGCTTTCTGGCACCAGGCTCCTACTCCAGGTTTGCCAAGAACGGTCAGCATGCCATGTGTTAATTGCTGGAAGGGGCTGCCCAATGACTTTATAGCCCAGCTCACAGTGGGCTCTTGATTAAGGAGAGTATGCAGCTCCCAGCTCCAGCAGGACTGTCGTCCATAGAGTCACGAGGCAGTATACCTTTAATATTACTTGCACAGTAGGTAGGAAACAAGGGTTATTTTTGGCTCCGTGCCTGTGACTATAAAGCTGGCATTGAGTGGCTTTTAAGTGGCCCCTTCTCCATCAAGCAGAGCAAATTAAAGGGGGCAGCGGATAGCTAATGGTATGTGAGCATGAGCAAAGTCCAGTCAGGTCTGTCAGTTTCGGGTGCTAGCAAGGTGAAGAAGGTAGGAACGCTACTGGACAACAATGCGGTAACATCTATTTCTCAGTAGGAGCAATTTGAGTTCAGGTGTTGACAGATGGCGGTCTCCCAGGATAGTACTAGGCATTTTCATAAATGGAGATTAACAGGTTGTTTCCAGATATTCACGTCTGTAGCATTTTATGAATGAGAATTTGTAAAAACATCAAAGAAAATTATTCAACATATCTTCATAAAGAGATAGATGAATGACAAGCCGACTGTTGACCCAAAGAATGTCTCTTCTGCAGCTATTTCTTACAACAACAGCTGCTAAAAATAATAGTAGAAAGTCTATAATAAAAAGCCCAGGTTAAGATACACAGTGACAAATTAAAGAGAAGTATTGTGCTTTGACAATACTTATTTAACCTAAAGAAAAATAAATGTATCTTTACAGAAAAGTCAGACATGTATTACACAGTTAAAATGATTTTTAATTCAAACACAGAGGCCTGGAATGAAAATTTAGGAGTGACCAGGCCCCTCAGGATGTTCATATTTTTAAAGAAATTTGTTAACTTTTATCTGAATATAAAATTTGTGTATATTTACAATAGAACATTTGGAAAGATGAGCAAAATACACTGGAAATATCACTCAAACCAAATCATTCACATGTGACTTTGTGAATTCCCTTCAGATTTAATTTTTTTAACATCAATCTGTCTATACTGAATTTACGTGATTCCATAACTTTATAAATAAAAATAATTCAAAATATTCACAGCACTGTATCGGAATTTAATATTGTATCTAAGGGTGTAATGAAAGTCCCTTTTCATTTTTCTGATCTTTGGTAGCAAAGGAGAAGAGGAATCCAACAACCTAAGGGCAATATTATTCCATGCACATGAACAACATTATTTATGTCTATCTTAGCTTTGTATTCTTTGAGGTGAATACTATCAATTCTTAGAGACCGAAAAATAACAGGCACTTGGTAATTAATTATCAAACTGATTTATCATCCAACAAGACCTTGTTCTACTCATCCAACAAGACCTGGTGTTTGCCACTCTGTCAACTATCAACTATCAACCATCTATTCGAAAAAGAACCAAAGTGATTTTCTTAAATATTCTTTCTTCTTCACTCACCACATTCAATTTTCACCAAATACAGGTATTCCTTTCCTCCAAATAGTTCTTGAATATAGCACTATCTTAGTACTGGCCATGGAAACCCTTACCTGGAATTGTTGTACAGGAAACAAATGCTTTTCCTGCCTCCAGTCTCCAATCCCTCAGGCTTCCCCAACCTCCCCACCCCCAGTGCAACACACACACACACACAACTACCAGAGTTTTCTTTTTAATATACAAACCTTAAAGTGTAAGTCTCTTCTTAAAACTCGTCTATAGCTCTCTGTGCTGTCAATAACATAATGTCCAGATTTCTCAACAAGATGGATCTGGCCCCGCCTTACTTCCTGCCTCTTCCCCAACTCACTTAGAGCTGCTGTAGCTGCATGCCTCTGCATTCCTCTGCTGTTGTTTCTTCTGTCTGTCATGGTCCTTCACTGAATCCACTGATTTCCACTCATGTTTCAGAACCCAACTCAGCTGTTACTTTGGTGACAAACCTCCTTAATTTTAGAAGTTCTAATTAACCGTCTTACCCATAACTATAACCCTCATCAAGGTACAAACTTCATAGATATTTTGAGATCTAATAGTGACAGAAAATCACAAAATATTGGCAATTGTTTTTAAGAACCTTTTTTAACACTAGAAAAAGAAACATAGTTTACATAAAATGGGTAGTTGAAAGTATAACAGTACTACTGTTTTAGGATTTGACAAATTACTTTTAGCTAGTTGTCATTTCTGGCTCTAAGGTATACTGTGTACCTGGACTAATGTCATCACTAAAAGCAACTAAACATGTTAGATCAAATATTTTGAAAAAGTCATCTTTTGGGCATCCATAAGCACTTTGGCTATCTAAGTGGAAAAAAATGAAATTAAATTTATAGCTCATACTATATACAGAAATCTACTAATCTAAGTAGAATATAGATCTAAATGTGAAAAGCACAACTTTAAAACTTTTACAAGAACATATTGAAGGATATTTTTGTACTCGGGGTAGGAAAAGATTTCTTAAATCCAAAAAACATGGATGAAAAACATAGAGGAAAAGATTTCTTAAATCCAAAAAACATGGATTTAACATAAGATAAATTTGAACACACTAAAATTACAACTTTCTAGCTCTAAGAAGATATGTTTAAATGGAGAAATGACATGCAAAGCCTGGGAGGAGGTATCATTAGTCATATAACTCAAAATTTAGTATCTAGTACAGAAAATTACTGAACATATTAGTAAGAAAAAGGTAATTAACCCAAAACCACAACTGACAAAAAATATATGAACTGGGAATTTAAAGAAGAAACATATCAATGGCTGATAAACCCACACATGCACACAAACACACACAAACATGCACATGTTCACATGCTTCCAGAGAATTTTAATCACAGGAAGGCTGGAAAATGTTAAAAAGTCATAAAATCACATTAGCTGTGGTGTGGAAAAATGAGAACTCTATTTGTTGAAGAGTGGTGGGGGAAAAAAGTTAACTAAAATAACTATATTGGAGAGAATTTAACAGGTAATATCTTAAATGAGATTTTCATAATCATAGACTCAGAAATTTAAATCTCTATAATAAACCCCAGAGAAACTCTTATACATGTGCATAGGGAGATATGTCCCTGGATGATAGTAGAAACAATATTTTATTTACTCCATTATATAAACTATTTAGCAGTAAAAGTTAATGAACTAGAGCTATTTGTGTCAATATCCTCCAAGTATAATACTGGATGAAAAATAAGTCGCAGAAGAAAATATCCAATATGATATCACTCATTTAAAATTTAAAGTAGGTTAAACTATACCATATATAATATTACTGTAATAACATAAAATATATATGATCTGGAATATGGATAAATTTGATCTGAAATCATGCTTGAGAATGGACCAAAAATAAATTTTCAGGATTGTAATTGCAACTGAGAGTAGGTAAGGTAACCATTAATGGAGAACTACACAATTTTTGTAATGCTATTTGTTAAGCTAGTTTACAAGTGCATGAATGTTTGCTTTACTATTCTTGTATCACTTTTTTGTATGTCTGAAATATTTTAGCATAAAATTCAAAACGTGTATTTTGTTGAGACAATAGTTGGTGAAGAAGTTGTGGTCCACTAATTACTAACAATAAAACATAGTTTGTGAGAAATTTCTCTCCATTTTTGTTTACTTTTCTAATGTTTCTATTTTTGTATTTTTGTGAATTAATTCAAATATGCTCAACATATTTCCTTTTTATTCACTTTTCTAAGGAACGCTTTGCTGATATGCTCTCTGCAAAGCAATTTGCTGAAAGAATCAATTTAATTTATTTCCATTTATGTTTCTTCAGTGATGACTTAGCCCCACTTGAAGGACTTAAAGAGATCCAAGGAGAATGTCAGTCATAGACTGATTAGCATGAACTTCTTCAAGTGATGCATAATCTTTGACAACCACGGTAGGAACTTATTCTTCCAAGAGTATCCAGAGGACAGGCACCTATAGATGTCGTCTGTCACCTCTAATTTATTAACTGACTTATAACCTGCTTTCATAAGCATTTGTTATGTTCCTTAAACTTGACCTTCCCTTTTACAGCTTGATATTGTTATTACAATAAAATGCCCTTCCTTACTTTTTGCTCCAAGTAAAGGAATCAATAAAAGCTTTTCTCTGTGTGTGTTGAACGGAAAACAGAAGTGCTGAAAGCAGAGGCACTTCAAAGAACATAGGTCACAAAGGGCCCATTGGTGTAAATGTTTTCAATACTATTGCTCATGTCCATTAATTACTCCCTGATATTTGAAAGTCACATGATCTTTTAGTAAAATAAATGGCATTTTTATAGTGTTTAGATCTGCCTGGTTTATCTTGAAAATCTGACTCCAGCACCATAGCATAGAATACCATTGTAATTGGATATTCAGTAAAATTATAGAAATGTTTTAGGGCATTCAGCAAACTTTTTCATAAAGGGCTAAAATATAAATATTTGGAGGGGGGCAGGAAACACAATAGAGAATAGAATATTGGTACTTGTATGCTCTTTTATAAGGTAACTATTTATAAATATAAAAAGCATTCTTAGCTATAACATAGGTGATGAGCCAAATTTGGTATATTCATGAACACATATGGTTTCTGGTGACACCTCATTTTTTAGTAAGACTATCTGCTTACTGTATAGGCTCAGGAAGACCAACTGTGTAGCAGTGTGCAGAGGGAACATATATCTCTTGCCTTTTTCTCCAGTCCATCCTGGCTGAAAAATTTATAATATATAATGAGACTCAGAGTGTTATTTCTATTTCATAGAAAATAACCAAAATTTTTGTTTACTGATTTCAAGTTAAAAATTAAAGTAGATTTCATAAGAATACATTTCCTTTGGTACACTTACAAATCTGAAGGTTTCCAAATGAGTTTCTAGAAAATGATATAATAGATATTGTTTTAGCTAAATATATGATTTCTCTATTCCTACAAAACATGCCTTTTAGTCATTTGCTATTCTTTAGTCAATTGGAGCAGTATTTAAGAGGCCCAGGCTATTAAATGTGAAAAGAAGTTGCATATTTTTCTCATTTATATTTATATATTTTATGTTATAATATATAAGTATAAATTTATATATACGATCGTAATGATCAGTATAGGGAAAATGCTCAAGGTCATTAACAAAAGAGAAAATACAAATTGAAACAACACTGAGATATCATTTTCTGCCCAGTGTATTGACAAAAATGGAAATGATTAATAGCATTTTAGGTTGGCAGATATGTGAAGAAATGAACGCTACTTAATTTTTGGATCTATAAATTACTAAATTATTCTCTTACTTTTTATTTTAAAAAATAGCTGTACTCATTTTAACACACAGGATTCCTTTGACAGTGAGTAAGAAAAATTAATTCAAATTGGGTGAACTCCTAAAGGAAATTTATTGGTGCATCAGATGAAAAGTCAAGAGTTTCAGCTTGAGCTTGATCCAGGAATCAACAATGCCAAAAGTGGTCTCTCTCTCTCTCTCCCTTTCTCACTTCTATCTCTGTCTTCTATGATGATTCAATTTCCAGAACGGTGTAGCATCTCTGGAACTCATATGCGGGAAGCTTCATAATACAGAAGAAAGAGCGCCAGTATCTGGTCCCAGAAGTCTCAGTAAAAGTCTCATAAGATCTCATTATTTTGATGTTCCCATGGCCATATTTTAACTACCTTCTGTGACTAGGATGACAATAACATCTGATCAGAGATTTCTGAATATACGATATATTTGAATCCAAGTAGATACAACTTAACTAGAATTATATCAACTCTGTAACAAATGGTTCCTCAGAAAGAAACTAAGATATAGTTACCAAGAGGATGCATGATAATTTCCTGAAGAAACTATATCTCCATACACTTCTTTTGTATATACAACTAACATTCAGACTATTTGCCAGTGCTTAAATATCAATGGTTAAAAATAGAAGAACAAAGACATTTATTGCAATTGTGTTTCAAATACAAGGACAAAGAAACAAATAAAAGAAAAAGAAAAAACCCTAGACCATTCAGAAAAATCTGGTTGACTAAATTTTGGTACATAAATACTAGGGAATATGATACAACTATTTAATAAAAGGTGGAAGTCTTCCCAAGAAATATTGTTAAGTGAGAAATGTAAACAGAGATCACATGAAGAATTTGATCTATTTTTCCCAACAGAAATAAAAATATAGAAAGCCTTTATGTATTAATCTTTATATTAAACAAAAGAAAAACTCTTGATTGATGCATATCATGGGAAAGATATGAGAAAAAATATATTATAAATCCATCTTTTTATTTATTTGGGATTTATTTGATAGCAAGTGACAGACAACATATTTCAAGCTGGCTAAATCCCAGAAAGAAACTTATGAATCTCAAATGTAGAGGGTTTTAGGTACAGCCTGATCCAGATAAAAATGTCAATAGGAGTGTGTGTGTGTGTGTGTGTGATCTCTTGTTATTTGTGATTACTTCTGCCTTCATGTGGCTGTATATTTGAATATATCTATATCTATATACAGATATATATTGCTTTCTATATATTGTTCTATTTAGGTCTCAACAGATTGAACAGTGCCCACTCACTGGTGAGGGTGATCTTCTTTGCTCGGTCTACTGATTCAAATTCTAATCGCTTCTGGAAACATCCTCAGAGGTGTACCCAGAAATAATGTTTTACCAGCATCCCTTAGCCCAGTCAGAATGACACATAAAATTAACCACCACACTCCTTTTCTTTGATGTACCATTATCTATACTGACTGCATCTTAAGCCAGATGTAGCAACTCCAGTATTTACATCATAGACATTTTGCATCTTGTAAATAAAATGGATGGAGTCTATTATTTTTATTTAGATTTTCCTGTATATTTAAAATGACTACATTGAGCAAATATTATTTTAGATAATATGCATAGTTTTTAAAAATATTAAATTAAAATATATCAAAACAAACTAATGAGCTAGGCAAGAATAGATACTAAGCTCAGTGTCTAACCAAACAGAGGTAAGGCAGAGTCTTAATATTAAGTCCAAGTAGAAGTAAGTGGAGAAAATTTGAATAATTGGCATTTGGAAGTTCTGGTCACCAACAGTAGAATTTTATCCATGGGGCATTTATGTTCCATGGCAGAAAACATAGTCCATGAGGCCAGAGAAGGATACCTTCTAATGGTTTTAAGGTATCCCGCAGATTCCATAGAAAGGGTATCTCTTTTGCTGCTATGGTTACTTCTGTCTTCGTTTGGTTGCACATGTGAATCCCTTCTGCAAATTACTTCATGGTTGAAATCAAGTAAAAGTTAAGAAACACAGTTACAATTCTAATAGAAGAAAATTATCTCAAATTTGCAGAAACTGGAAATATTCATGATTTTACAAGGAGTAGGAATCCCGTGGCTTGGTGGCTGGTTATTGAAGTAACACAGTGATTAGGGTTAAGAGGAGTGTTTTATTTAGAATGGGTTTGACTCTTGCCCTTGCATGTACTAGTCATAGTCAAATCTACCTTTCTTTGCTCAGTTTCCTGATTCTGGAGCTGGCCCCAGTAAATATTTCTCTTTTTAACTGGAGCAATACGAGGCTGTGCCAGAAGACGTTGGAAAGACATTGCAAGACACAGCAGACAAGGGGTTTCCTAGCTCTCGTGTCTTGCTCCTATGTCAGGATGCCCATGCTATGCGGAAGACCCTATGGCACTCTCTCTTATGAGGTTGCCAGCACCGCAGGAAGTAGCTTTCTGTCTCCTGGTTCTGGCTCCCAGAAATCTAGTGGTCAGCTTCCTGCCTGCTGCAGGATGCTCAGCACTGCAGGGAAGCTCTGGGCTGTGCCAGGGGCTGAAGCCATAGCTTCTTCAGTGGGGTCTGAATCTCAGCCTTGGCACTTCCCACGTGTGCTCTTTCAAAAGCAGCAGCTGCTCCTTGCCCTTGCTACTCCTGTGTTCTTTAAAGTTTTATGTTACCTCTGATAGTAATTAACCATGTGTTTCTAATAAGTAATTCTTTATATTCAATTTTTCCTCTTTAAATTACTAATAAGCTTTTGGTTTCCTGATTGGATCCTGACCAATATAGTGAGGTAACAAAAATAACGCCCTTTGAGGGGTTGTTGAGAGGTTTAAGTAACACAATCTATGAAGTGCTCAGTCAATACTAGCTATAATTGTTATTGAATGGTCATTATAGTAATCTTTAGTAAATTCTAAGAAATGAAAGTTTTGCTCAGATATTAGACTATTTTATTTATAGTTATTTTACTTTCTTAATTGTTCGGGTTTAGTAGTATGGCAAGGTGCTATGTTTGAAGTGTGTAGCTATCTAACCATCTATGATGTTGACCGAATGGGGCAAGGCATACAACTTTGATGGGAAAATTACATAGAAAACAACAGTGAGATACCACTACACACTATTGGATTGGCCAAAATCCAGAACACTAAGACCAAATGCCAGTGAAGATGTGGGGTAATAGGAACTCTCATTCATTGCTGGAGGGAGTGCAAAATTATGCAGCCACTTTGAAAGATATTATATTAAAAAATATAATTAAATGTTCTCTGACTCTATGTTCCAGCAATCATGCCCCTTGGTTTTTACAGAAATGAACTGAAAATTTATGTCTACACAAAACCCTGCACACCCATATTTATAGCGGCTTTATTTATAATTGTCAAAACTTGAAAGCAACCAAGCTATCCTTCAGTAGGTGAATCGATACACTGGTACATCCAGAAAATGGGATATTATTCAGTGTTAAAAAGAAGTGAGCTATCAAGCCATGACAAGACATAGAGCAGCAAACTTAAATGCAAATTACTAAGCAAAAGAAGCCAATCTGAAAAGACTACATACTATGTGATTCCAATTATATGATATTCTGGAAAAAGCAAACACTAGGGAGACAGTAAAAAGATCAGTGGTTGCCAGGGGCTTGGGAAGAGAGAGGGCAGAATAGGTAGAGTGTAAAGGATTTTTAGTGCGGCAAGATTACGCTGTATGATACTATTTCAGGGGATACATGTGATTATACATTTGCCCAAAGCCTACAGAATGTACAATATCGGGGCGCCTGGGTGGCTCAGTCGTTAAGCGTCTGCCTTCGGCTCAGGTCATGATCCCGGGGTCCTGGGATCGAGCCCCGATCGGGTTCCCTGCTCCATGGGAAGCCTGCTTCTCCCTCTCCCACCCCCTCTGCTTGTGTTCCCTCTCTCACTGTGACTCTCTCTGTCAAATAAATAAAATCTTTAAAAAAAAAAAAAAAAAGAATGTACAATATCAAGAGTGAATCATAATGTGAACTATAGATACTGGTTGATAATAATGTGTCAGTGTCAGTTCATCACTTGTAACAACAAATGTACCCTTCTGGTGGGGATGTTGATAATGGGGTAGGCCACGTATGTGTGGGGACCGAGATATATAGGAAATCTCTGTACTGTTTGTATATTGCTGCAGATCTAAAACTGCTCTAAAAATAAAGTTTATTCAAAAGCAATTACATAGACATCACCTCCGATTTCTTCATTTGCCTCTACTAGATTGTTATCTAAAATAAGCCTAACAAGAAAGATTTTTTGATTTGTTTGTTTTAGAAACACCTTTAAAGTGTCTATGTTTAATGTTCTACCATAAGAAAATGTTCTTTTAAAAATGACCTTTATTTTTTTTTTTTTTTGAGCCAAATTGAAAGAAAGAAAGAGAAGTAGACGGTGTTAAGGAATTTAGATATTTTATTCTAGTTTGTTTATAAATAGCTAAATGGAATTATCCTACTATATTATAATTAATTTTCCACTTATTGTTTTGTATAAACCCAATAGGAATTCATTTATTCTAAACACAAAATGCTGTGATTTCATTTATTTGGAGGAGAGTATGATATTCAGAATGCTATTTCAGGGATACATTGTTTTTTTTTCCCCAAAGAGGTAATATATTTCATTTTATTTTCATGTTGTGTGCTTATATAATTAGAAGAAATTTAATCAGCTACAAATACCACCACAAAAAAGACTTCCAACTTGGGTACTGGTAATTGAAATTGCTTTTCAACTACAAATTGCTCACTTCCTGAAGATTTCATTCACAGACCTTTTCTTAATACAGCTCAAAACAACACTTGAAGTTCAATTTATTTTACTGATGCATAAAACATGTTTTTTTGGACAGAAAAATAGGAAATTGGTGGAAAAGGATAAAAGTTATGGATAGTGGGAGTCGCGAAGTGTATCTCAAAATAAAAGGGAAACACACATGAGTAATCTAAATTTATTAGGAAGAATTGGGGCTGGGAGTGGGGGTGGGTAATCTATAATCAAGAGAGCCAAGATAAAAACCTATTTGTGTAAGTCAGGTTCTGAGCAGAAAACAAATGGCACACACAAAATACGATACTCTTTTTAAGGAGGGTTTATAAAGAAATTATTTACAATGATATGAGCAAGATGCAGGGAAACCACAAAGGGTAAGGCCATACCCAGTGGGCTATTATCCGCAGATCAGTTACCACTTCTAAGCCAGAAAAGGAGGGTGTGGGGAGCTACCTGTTACAGGAGCCTAGAAAGAGAATAGTGTAGAGAGGGCTTCCTTAGAGAAGGTTGAACCCTGGGACAGAGTAACCCTGCAGAGATTCAACTGGGGGAGTAAACTCCAGGCCCTCATTCTTCTTACTCCCTTTGATCACCTGTAGAATTTCCTATTGACCTAAAACAATGGGAAGCCAGCAGGGCTTAACGGAGCTCACTGATGTACTCTAACAAGTCAACCTCCTGGGATGAAGAACAGGGTGGAGAATGATTGGGAATGGATTTTTAAGGAGAAAAACAATATATATATTTAAAAATTTTTTAAAAGATTTTATTTATTTATTTGACAAAGAGAGAGACAACGAGAGAGGAAACACAAGCAGGGGGAGTGTGAGAGGGAGAAACAGGTTTCCCGCTGAGCAGGGAGCCTGACGTGGGGCTCGATCCCAAGACCCTGGGATTATGACCTGAGCAGAAGGCAGACGTTTTTAAAATATATTTTTTTAAGTTTTTATTTATTTATTTGACAGAGAGAGACACAGTGAGAGAGGGAACACAAGCAGGGGAAGTGGGAGAGGGATAAGCAGGCTTCCCTCCGAGCAGGGAGCCCGATGCGGGGCTCAATCCCAGGACGCTGGGATCATGACCTGAGCCGAAGGCAGATACTTAACGACTGAGCCACCCAGGCGCCCTGGGGAAAAACAATATAACCAGGAAACTTTTTAACAAAAATAAAACTTTAAACCACCTGTGTGGCCAGATAAGAATCAGAAAATCAGAATAAAGGGTAGATGAAAATAAGGAAAAGCTGATATTTTCTAGCATTTCTTACTATTTGAAACTCGACAGCCTACTTTAAAGTCAAACATTATATATTATATGTAGTATATAAAATAAAAAGATCGAGAAGATAGGATAGGGAACAAATTGATTGAGTATAGTAAAGAAAATTGATTGCAAACATTTTTCTACCTGGAAACTTAGGAGCTGCTGTAGACATACCCATGTATGTTTAATCTAATAGATATTCTTGAAATGTTTAATGTGTATCTTTTTTTTGTTAATCTCCAAAAAACATTTCATATATAAAAGACATGTGGTTCAGAAAAAAAAGCTTTCTTTATACTGAGAGAAAATTAAAAAAAAAAAAAAGATTTAAAATATATTAATTCATATGCTTAGAAATGTGTATTTTTTACGGATTTGGTAATGTGGAGTGCACATTTCATTTCATGCTTAATGCCTACTTGAAGTTAAAAAATTAGTCATGTCATACAGACGACATCAATGTTCATTAAATGCCCCGGGCCATTTTATTTTAGTTAAATAAATTCTGCTGTTATCAGCCACACACTCTCTGAAAGGACATACAACCTAAAACCAATGCTGCTTTATTTCAGAATATTTCGTGTTTTGGATTTCTTATCAGGATTTGGAATGCAGCTGGCTTTACCTTCAAAAAAAAAAATGTTTAGATTGTACCAATGTTAACATATCTAAGTGAGAGGCAATAGCCCAGAGGCAGACAGAGTGTCACTAGGGATTAAAAAACCTTTCAGCAAAAAATCATAAAGTGTAAAATGGGTTTCCAGATAACTGAGAGTTAATGGCCTTTCTGTTTACCCCACGTAGGCAGGGCCGGGACAAATCAAAGGAAAGCCTCTAGAGGCACTGTTGGGTTTCATAAAGCCCGTGAAAGGTGCAGATTTACACAAGGGATTCTGCAGGGTGAGTGTTTGGAAAGTAGATTTCTCAGCATGTTCTGGCATGATAAGGGTTTTAAGGAGGATGGATATAATGTGAATATAATTAAACTCTGCAGATAATGGCGTAACAATACTACGTTCTCTAAGGATAGGCACGACTGCAGCTCCGAGGCCATTTCATCCATTTATACCTATGTGTTCCATTCTGTTCCAGGGTTTCATTAGGAATAATTATCATGCATATCGTTTCCAAGACCTCACTTTATTGTTCTAGCATCACCAGTGCCTTCAATAAAGATCCACAGTGTTGAGTAGAAAAGGGTTAGAGAGTCAAGGGAATGGAAGGGGGCTGGAGCAAAATAAATGAGAGGAATTTTCAGACAATATTTTTATTTACACATTTTTATTACAATTTTTTCAGTAAATATTTAAAGGATCAGTGCCTTTGAAGGCTCATAGGAAAGTAAAAAAAAAATGAACATTAAATATTGATGGGACGAAAAAGAAAACCACTTAACTTTGATTTGGTTCAGAATGATTTTTACCCTCCTGCTACTCATTATGTTTATTAATCTTCCTCTCACTTGCTTTTACCTGATTTTCCCCTTTTTCCTTTTCTTTTTTTTGGTCAGAAAGGGAGATTTTGCCAACTTCCTTTTTCGTGTTTTGAATTACATAAGCATTGACTAGTTGTCCTTATTTTACAAAAAAAGAAAATCCTTAATATCTATAAAACTAATTTGTGTATATTCTCATCATCCTTAATTGAAAACATAAGCAATAGAGCAAAAAGTATTTCAAATTGATTTAAAATTGAGAGAAATTTGTTCCTATTTGAAGTAGGGCTCTTCTACTGGATGAAAGGGAATCTTGTTAGTTCTTTCACTAATTATGAACAGAAATCAAGAATAAAGAGAGAAACCCTTTTGGCAGGAGAGAAAGATTTCATTATTTATATTATAAAATAATAAACTGTGTGTTATATTTGTTTGTAGTTCACATTTGGTATATAGAAGTCTAGATAAAAATATAAGCACATTTGAGAAATGATTAGGTCATATTCATCTTTGTATCCTCTTCACATTTCATTCCTAAATTCCTATCAAGACACTTGGCATATAACAAGAAGTCAAAATATATTTGGTAAATAAGCACATAAATAAATAAATGCAAGAAAGAAAGAAAGGAAGGAAGAACGAACGAACGAAAGAAAGAAAAAAAGAAAGAAAAAGAAAGAAAGAAAAAAAAGAAAGAAAGAGCCTAATCTAGGAATTATAGTTTGAGAAACAAGCAGAAACTGTGATAAATTCATAGATCATATCATCACTCAACTATAAGTCTTGGGTTCCTTTATTCATAAAAAGAAGAAGTGCCAATTACCAGGGACAGGCATGGTATAATAGAAAAAGAAACCATCTGAAGAATAGGAAACCTTGGGTCTGCCTCACCCATTTGAGCATAAGTAAAACACATATCATAGCTGAAAGTCATTTTCCTTATTAGAAATTTAAATATTTAATTATATAATTACTAAGATTTCCTTCTAGATCTAATATTCAGTAATTCTCAATGTTAACAAAAAACTGATATATTCCTCTATAGAGACGTATAGCGGTGGAAAGAACAGTAGAATGCTCAGCACCGCTTGTAGTGACAGATTTTTAGATGCAAAGAGTAATTAAACAGGCCTTTTAGTCCACACATTAGAAGAGTGAGAGCCAAGCACAGTCAGCCCTTGTGGGGCACACACACACACACACATTCACACATACACAATCTCTTTGGCTTCTTGCCCTTACAATCTTCAGCTTGCTTTCTTTTCCTCCCTTCCCTCCTTCCTTCCTTTCTTCTTTCTTTCTTTTTTCTTTCTTTCTTTCTTTCTTTCTTTCTTTCTTTCTTTCTTTTTCTTTCTTTTTCTTTCTTTCTTTTTTCTTCTTTCTTTTTCTTTTCCTTCCTTCCTTCCTTTCTTCTTTCTTTTTCTTTCTTTCTTTCTTTCTTTCTTTCTTTCTTTCTTTCTTTCTTTTTCTCTTTCTTTCTTCTTCTTTCTTTTTCTTTTCCTTCCTTCCTTCCTTTCTTCTCTTTCTTTCTTTCTTTCTTTCTTTCTTTCTTTCTTTCTTTCTTCTTCTTTCTTTTTCTTTTCCTTCCTTCCTTTCTTTTTTTTTTTCTAAGATTTTATTTATTTATTAGAGAGAGAGAGAGTGAGCAGGGGAGGGACAGAGGGAGAGAGAATCTGTAGCACACTCCACACACAGTGCCTCGCTAGATCCCACAACCATGAAATCACGGCCAGAGACAAAACCAAAAGTCAGACACAAGCGGCAGAGCCACCCAGGCTTTCCCACTCTTCCAGCTTCCGAAGTAACGGCATTGAACAACCACATGTAAATAATCTATTTTTATACAAGTCAGCATCTAAATAAGATTAGAGCAAAGGACAACAGACAGGTGCCTACCTATCTTTTCTAAAAGTATATTCTTATTTGTTGTATGATAGAAAGATATTTTAATGCTTAAAAATATTGGAAAATCAGAACGACATCAATCGATGAACCAGAAATTTTAAGACATGTTTAAAAAAACATTAAAGCAGATGTGATTGAACTGAGGTAGGAAAAGATAATCTAAAATACATAATAAAGACTTCTTTTATGAAAGGGGAGCAATTTTGTGAGTGCTTACTGGTTAGAGGTGATGCTACAAGGGGATTGTA
The DNA here is from genome assembly GCF_964656455.1 of Halichoerus grypus. Taxonomy (NCBI): domain Eukaryota; kingdom Metazoa; phylum Chordata; class Mammalia; order Carnivora; family Phocidae; genus Halichoerus; species Halichoerus grypus. The sequence goes on from NC_135712.1 coordinate 40,758,855, forward strand.
TCAGAACCTAAATTCAGAATAGTTAGCCTGGGAAATCTTTTTCACTTACTTCCCTCTCTTAGATCCATTTGTGCCCAGCACTAGGCATTGTTTTCAGGCGGAGGTTTTGAGTGGGACTTCAGATGGAGAAGGAAAGGGAGTGCCCTCCTGCTTCATGGTGGTGACTGATGGGAAGAAAGAACTTCTCCAATATCTAGAACATAATGACTGGCAAACTTCTCTCAGGTCGACCTTAGTCTCCAAAATTATGGGAGGAATGCATAATAAACCCAAACATCATCTCAAACATTATTTTTTTTATTCTCACTGGGAAATACATTAACTCAATTTCTTATGTATTCCTACAAATTAAAAGGTGAATCAACAAAGAGATTGAAATGAACAGTTTGTTTTCCAGTCAAGGTTACAGTGTACATACAATTTTTTTCCAGCTCTTTTCCTTTGTCATTATAACAAATTGTGTTCTTCTGTTATTATATTTGTAATCAAAATAGTTTTTTCTTATAATTTTATTTTATTTTGTTTTCATCATGTTAAGTGTACTCTTTACTCTCCATTCCCTATTTCCTCCATCCTTCTATCCCCTTCCCTTCTGGTAACCATCAGTTTGTTTCTGTAGTTCAAAGTCTGTTTCTTGGTTAGTCTCTGTCTCTCTCTCTTTTTTCCCCCTTTGCTCATTTTTTTGTCTCTTAAATTCCACATATGAGTGAGATCATATGGTATTTGTCTTTCTCTGACTAGTCGCTTAGCATTATATTCTCTAGGTCCATCCATGTTGTTGCAAATGGCAAGATTTTGATCCTTTTATGGCTAAATAATATTACATTGTATATATATATATACCATATCTTCCTTATCCATCCATCTGTTAATGGACACGTTGGCCACTTCCATATTTTTGCTATTGTAAATAGTGTTGCAATAAACATAGGGGTGCATATCTTCCTCTGAATCAGTGTTTTTGTATATTTTGTTTTGTATTTTTTTGGGTAAATACCCACTAATGCGATTACTGGATCATAGGGTAGTTCAATTTTTAATTTTTTGAGGAACTTCCGTACTGTTTTCTACAATAGTTCCACCAGTTTGCATTCCCACCAACAGTGCATGAGTATTTCTTTTTCTTCATATCCTCACCTGTTGTTTCTTGTTTTATTGATTTTAGCCATTCTGACGGGTGAGAGGTGATATTTCATTATAGCTTTAATTTGCATTTCTCTGATGATGAGTAATGTTGAGCATCTTTTCATGTGTCTGTTGGTCAGTTGTATGTTTTCTTTGGAGAAATGTCTGTTCATGTCTTCTGCCCATTTTCAATTGGATTATTTGTTTTTCCAATATTGAGTTGTAAGAGTTCTTTATATATTTGGATACTAATCCTTCATTGGATATGGCATTTGCAAATATACTCTCCCATTCTGTAGGTTGCCTTTTAGTTTTGTTGATTGTTTCCTTTGTTGTGCAGAAGCTTATTTTGATGTAAACCAATTGTTTACTTTTTCATTTATTTCCCTTGCCTCAGGAGACACATCTAGAAAAATGTTGCTACGGTGGATAGCAGAGAGATTACTGCCTGTGTTCTCTTCAAGGATTTTTATGGTTGCAGGTCTCACATTTAGGTCTTTAATCCATTTTGAATCTATTTTTGTATATAATGAAAGAAAGTGACCCAGTTTAATTCTTTTGCATATGGCTGTCCAATTTTCCCAACATCATTTTTTGAAGAGACTGCTTTTTTCCTATCATATATTCATTCCTCCTTTGTCCAAGATTAATTGACCATATAATTGTGGGTTTATTTCTGGGTTTTCTGTTCTATTCTATTGATCTATGTGTCTATTTTTGTGTCAGTACCTTAGTGTTTTAATTACTACTGCTTTGTAATATAACTTGAAATCTGGAATTGTGATGCCTCCAGTTTTATTTTTCTTTTTCAAGATTGCTTTGGCTATTCAGAGTCTTTTGTGGTTCCATACAAATTTTAGGATTATTTGTTCTAGTTCTGTGAAAAATGCTGTTGGAATTTTGATAAGGATTGCATTAAATGTGTAGATTGCTTTTGGGTAGTGTGGACATTTTTTTCTATTTTACTTTTTTAAAAGATTTTATTCATTTGTCTGAGAGAGAGAGAGAGCATGCAAGCAGGGGGAGGGAGAAGCAGGCTCCCCGCTGAGCAAAGACCCTGACATGAGACTCGATTCCAGGTCCTTGGGATCATAACCTGAGCTGAAGGCAGATGCTTAACCGAATGAGCCACCCAGGCATCCCTAGTGTGGACATTTTAATATTTGTTCTTCTAACCTATGAGCATGGAATGTCTTTCCATTTCTTTGTGTTGTTCTGAATTTCTTTCATCAGTTTTATAAATTTTCATACAGGCCTTTCACCTCTTTGGTTAAGTTTATTCCTAGATATTTTATTGTTTTTGGTACAATTCTAAATGGGATAGTTTTTTTTTTTTAATTTTTTTTTTACATTTTTAAAAATTTTATTATGTTATGTTATTCACCATACATTACATCATTAGTTTTTGATGTAGTGTTCCATGATTCATTGTTTTTGTATAACACCCAGTGCTCCATTCAATACGTATCCTCTTTAATACCCATCACCAAGCTAACCCATCCCCCCACCCCCCTCCCCTCTAGAACCCTCAGTTTGTTTCTCAGTGTCCATAGTCTCTCATGGTTCGTCTCCCCCTCCAATTTCCCTCCCTTCATTTTTCCCTTCCTACTATCTTCTTCTGTTTTTTTAACCTATAATGTATCATTTGTTTCAGAGGTACAGGTCTATGATTCAACAGTCCTACACAATTCATAGCGCTCACCATAGCACATAACCTCCCCAATGTCTATCACCCAGCCATCCCATCTCTCCCACCCCCCACCACTCCAGCAACCCTCAGTTTGTTTCCTGAGATTAAGAATTCCTCATATCAGTGAAGTCATATGATACATGTCTTTCTCTGATTGACTTATTTCGCTCAGCATAATACCCTCCAGTTCCATCCACGTCATTGCAAATGGCAAAGTTTCATTCCTTTTGATGCTGCATAATATTCCACTGTATGTATAGACCACCTCTTCTTTATCCATTCATCTGTCAATGGACATCTTGGCTCTTTCCATAGTTTGGCTATTGTAGACATTGCTGCTATAAACATCAGGGTGCACATACCCCTTTGGATCACTACGTTTGTATCTTTGGGGTAAATACCCCAAATTGCTGGGTCATAGAGCAGCTCTATTTTCAACTTTTTGAGGAACCTCCATACTGTTTTCCAGAGTGGCTGCACCAGCTTGAATTCCCACCAACAGTGTAGAAGGGTTCCCCTTTCTCCACATCCCCGCCAACATCTGTCATTTCCTGACTTGTTAACTTTAGCCATTCTAAATGGATAGTTTTTTTTTAAGATTTTATTTATTTATTTGACAGGAGAGACACAGTGAGAGAGGGAACACAAATAGGGGGAGTGGGAGAGGGAGAAGCAGGCTTCCCGCTGAGCAGGGAGCCCGATGTGGGGCTCGATCCCAGGACCCTGGGATCGTGACCTGAGCCGAAGGCAGACACTTAACAACTGAGCCACCCAGGTGCCCTAAATGGATAGTTTTCTTAATTTCACTTTTTGCTGTTTCATTATTAGTGAATAGGAACACAACAGATTTCTGTATATTGATTTTGTATCCTGTGACTTTTTTGAATTCATTTATCAGTTCTAGTAGTTTTTTAGTGGAGTCTTCAGGGTTTTCTATATACAGTATCTCGTCATCTGCAAATAATGAGAGTTTTACTTCTTCCTTACCAGTTTGTGTATCTTTTATTTCTTTATGTCATCTAATTGCTGTGACTAGGACTTCTGGTGCTATGTTGAATAAATGTGGTGAGTGGACATCCTTGTCTTATTCCTGACCTTAGGGGGAAAGTTCTCAGTTTTTCACCATTGAGTATAATATTGGCTGTGGGTTTTTCATATAGAATCTTTATTATGTTTAGGTATATTCCCCATAAACCTTTGCAGAGGGCTTTTATCATGAATGGATGTGTCAAATGCTTTTTGCGTACCTATTGAAATGATCATACGGTTTTTATCCTTTCTCTTATTGATGTGATGTTTCATGTTGATTGATTTGCAAATATTGTACCACCTTTGTATCCCAGGAATAAATCTCACTTGATAATGGTGTATAATTTTTTAGAATATATTGTTGGATTCAGCTTGCTAATATTTTGTTGAGGATTTTTGCATCTATATTCATGAAATATATTGGCCTGTAGTTCTCTCTCCCTCTCTCTCTTTTTTTGTGGTGTCTTTATCTGGTTTTGCTCTCAGGGTGATACTGGCATCCTCAAATGAATTTGGAAGTTTTCCTTCCTCCTGAATTTTTGGAATTGTTTGAGAAGAACAGGTACTCTTTTTTTATTTTTTATTATTTTAAGATTTATTTATTTATTTGAGAGTGAGAGAGAGTGTGGGGAGGGGTAGAGAGAGAAAGGGAAAGACAATCTCAAGCAGACTCCCTGCTGAGTGGGGAGCCCGACATGGGCTCAATCTCACAACCCTGAGATTATGACCTGAGCTGAAATTGAGTTGGACACTTAACTGACTGAGCCACCCAGTGCCCCTGAGTATTAACTTTTTTTTTTTTTTTAAATGTTTAGTAAAATTTACATGTGAAGCCATCTGGTCCTGGGCTTTTCTTTTTTGGGGAGTATTTTTATTAACTGATTCAATTTCATTGCTGGTGATTGGTCTGTTCAAATTTTCTATTTCTTCCTGCTTTAGTTTTGGAAGGTTATATGTTTCTAGGAATTTATCCATTTTTTCTAATTTATCCATTTTTCTAAGCTGTCCAATTTGTTGGTGCCTAGGTTTTCATAATATTCTGTTATAATTGTTTGTATTTCTGTGGTGTTGGCTGTTATATCTCCTCATTCATTCATGATTTTGTTTATTTGGGTCCCCTCTCTCTCTCTCTCTCCTTTTTTTTTTTTTTGATGATATAATTTCAAACATTTGGAGAAAACAAATACAATGAATGAGAGATATAAAAAAACAAGAATTAGAATATTAAACGTTCAAGATTTCAGCTACCATAACACAAAAAGGAGATTTTGAAAGAAATATAATACATATATGCAAAGAGATAAAAAGATAATGCATTCATGAAATAAACAGCTGGAAACAAATGCAAACATAACAAAATTCTTAATTAATGTTAATTATAAATTTCTCTATTTAAAACCACTCTTTCTGATTATACAAAAAAAATTGTTATATATTGATAGTCTTACCTAAACAAAATGATAAAATAAGGTGGAAAATAAAGAGTAAAATGATATATGGAGAGAAGGATATTCTAATAAAATGTGCATAAGTATAGCAATGTTATTATCAGATATTAGAGAATTCAGCTCAGAAGGTATTAGTTAATATGAAACAAGGTAGATTTCATTTTGCTAAGAATAAAAATTCACAGAAATACCCATCATTCATGAATCTATATGGGTATATCATAGTAAATTTAAATATATGCAGAAAAAAACTGATAGAACTTCAAGGAGTAATGGGATATTTCATAATCACAGGTTGAGAGCTAAGTACTTTTTAAAATGAAATCTATGATTAAAACAGATAAAACATAACAGATTTAAATATCACAATTGATATGTGTGAGCTTTATAACCAACAGCTAGGAAATGCACTTTAGTTTTAAAAACACATGAAACATTTGAAATCTTGTACAGCAACTTTGGCCAAAAAGAAAAGTAAATAAATTAGAAAATGCCCCTAATTTTCAGGCTACATTCTCTGATGACAATGTAATATATTTAGGAAAATTAACAACAGAAGAAGAGGCAATGGATTTCTCAATGTTAGAACTTCATGGAGGAAGATAATGGAGTATTATTTTAAAAATTGTGAGGTGGGAAAGACTTCACACCTCAGTATTTATATTCTTCATTAAAATGTGAAGGTAAAGTAAGTAAAATTCTCAATCTTGCAAGGTCTCAAGTTTTACCATATAAATATCCTTCTGTACATCACTATTACAGGAAGTGTATTAGTTACAAGAAAAAACAGAAAAATACTAAAACATAAAGAAAGGATGATTAAAGAACTTTAAAAATTGTCTCTACCCATATGCATCTGCACAAATATATTTTTTATATATTTCATTTTTCATAACAATTAAAATTCTAACAGAATGTCACAAAGAAGGTAAAGTAAGCAGGGCAGATAATGGAGACAAGAGAGGTCATTGAGAAGTTAAGAAATTTATGTGGAAGCAAACACAAGTATGGGTTTTAATAAGTTCAATCATAAATTTAACAGCTGTTATTTGTGTGTACCTACTATATACTAGGCACTAGTTGAAGAGCTGGATATGAAACTGAACAAAATAATCTCTGACCCATAAAGCTAAGAGACAGGTAAAAAATAAGTAAATGAATGTATAATAATGGTCAAGTGGTTAGAAATACTATAAAAAAATTAAGGCTAGGGTAGGTCCTCTGGTAAATGACATTTGTATGGAGAACTGAAAAAAAATAAATAAGTGAGTTGGTCATGTGAGTAGTGAGAAAAGAGAATTTCAGGGAGGGGCAACAGCATGTTTCGCTGCTTACAGAATAGCAGGGAGGCCACTGTGGCAGAAGGAGAGTGAACCAGATGCAGACAGGAAAGAATGAGTTAAAGGGGAAACCAGATATTAATATAGAGACTAATAGGTCATTGTAACTATATTGCCTTTTTCTCTAAATGATATGGAAAACCATTGGAAGGTTTTAAACAAGAGAATAACACAGCCAATATTAGGTTTAAAAAGAATCACTTGATTCTGGTTTCTGATCCGGACAAGATGATGTAGACCAAGTTTTCTCTGCTTCTCCCCCCCAAGCACAACTATAAACCCAGGAAATGGTATAAGAGACAACCAAATAAAAAGTCTGAAACATTGTAAGAAGAAGGTGAGATGGTTTGGGATCCTAGGACTGGAGGAACCACACAGCAGTCTGTGTCTTGCTTCCCTCTACTGAACAGGAAAAGGTGAGACAGACCCTGTGTTTCCTGACCTAGCACAAGACAGCAGTCCAGGTAGTCTCTTCCCTTCAAGCATAGAACAGGAGTCTCTCTAACATCAGGTAGGCCCAACCCCACTGCAGGGAGAATCCACTGGGAGAACATTCTCCTTCCACACCAAGCTTGAAACTTTCCTTTTCTATGGAGAGAGCACCTTGACAGGCAGAACTGTAAATGAGAACCAGCTGCAGTATGCAGCCTGATCTGGGGACCTCTTTGTTTGGAGGGATCTGATGCTCTCCTCCTCTGCCCAGAGAGAGCAGGCAGGCAGAGCAGGGAAAAGAACTCACAGTGTCCTGATCCAGAAAGGCTTAATAGGCCTGAGACACTTCATTACTGCCTAGGGGCAAGGAAGTAGGCAGGCAAAACAATTAAAAGTAACCCAGTCCCAGCAAGTGATCTAGTTCAAGAAATCTCTTTGTCCCTGAGACTCTTTTCCCTGAACGACAGACACCAGGGCTGTGTGTAAAACCAGAGAACAGAAATGGGTCACAGCACGCTGGCCAATCCAGAAACTTCATTGTTCCCATTGGTCTAGGAATCTCAAGAGATACTGGGACAGCCTGGACAGCACGGGTAGAGGGAGGCCACTGCTCTTCACCACTAAGAGACAGCTGGTATCCTGCCTTGGGGAAATGCTTCCGCCACTCAAGCAGCACCAGCAGGGACCAATGGGAGTCCCAGATGACACCAGATAAACTAAGCGGACAGAAATAACACTGCAAAGTTCTGACAGTTAAGCACTTGGAACCACAGTTCACAAAAATAGGCCAAGATCAAGATGCTCACCTTAAACAAGGTGCCTGGCTCCTAAAATAAAATATTTAAATAGGACCCAGAGTCTCCTAACATGACAACAAAAACAAAATGTCCAGGATACAATAAAAAAAAGTCACCCATCTAACCATGTGACTTGGCAATTGTAATCTTGTGAATTCATTCCAAAGAAATAAAAACTTGGGGGCAGATAATTACTGAGGTGGGAAAGGCTACAGAAGTACAGGCTTTGGTGGATAGAGTATCAGAGATTTAGTTAAAGTTAAATTTGAATGAACTATTTTATAACCCAATAGAAATGTTATATCAGCAGTTGGATAGATGAGTGTAGAATTCAGGGTAGTGATCAAGATTAGAGATACACATTTGGAAGTCCTGGCTTATAAATTACATTTTTTCATTTTATTTTATTTTGATTGTTTTTTAAATTCCCAAGTCCAGTGTCTATTTTTAATCTTATGTTTGGCAACCTGAAACATTTATTTCTAAAATTAATTATTTAATTATATAGCATTTACATGGCTTGTGATGATGACATCAATTAGGTAGACTAGGATCCAACTCTTAGTGTTTTTTTAAGAGTAAATAACTTATTATTTTTTTAAATTGGAGTATTTTGACACATGACATTACATCGTTTCAGATGTGGAACACAGTGATTCCACAAGTTTATCATATAAGTCAGACAAAGAAAGACAAATACCATATGATTCACTTATATGGGCAATCTAAAAAACAAAACAAATGAACAAACAAACAGTATAAACAGACACATAAATACAGGGAACAAACTGATGGCTGCCAGAAGGGAGGGAGATGGAGGGATGGGTAAAATGGGTGAAGGGGGAGAGGGAGATGCAGGCTTCCAGTTACGGAATGAGTAAGTAACAGGGATGAAAGTTACAGTACAGGGAACATGGTCAACGGTATTGTATTAGCATTGTATGGTGACAGATGGTAGCTACACTTTCGGTGAGCATAGCATAATGTATAGATGGCGTTTAAAACTATGACACTCAATACCATTATTAAAGGATTGACTATAATTAGAAAAGTATTCCCCAGGACACTTCAATGCTATACAGTTGGAGAGAAAGGTAGACTGAGGCAAAATGACCAGTGAGGGAGGGGGAAAAGGAAATCATATGTATGCTGACTTCCATTTTTGAGATTATGCTTAATGTTTGTACTTAAACTATTCATTTAGTGAACTACAGTAGTTTATTTCATATGAAAACAACCTTGAATTTCTAGAATAAACACAACTTGGTCATGAAATGTTCTATTTTACACATTGCTGAAATTTTAGATTATGAAAGCATACATTGACCTTTCCCCCCCTAAATTTTAGCATCCAATAAAAAATTCTATATAATTCTTTTCAGTATGTATCCAACAGATTATAGTGATCTCAAGAACATCGAAAAGCCAAAGTATTAAAACTTGAGTATTTGTGAAGGAACAAAAAATAAACTATGGAAGAGAATAGTGAGCTCAGAAATAGATCCATGTACGTATGGCAAGTTGGTATATGATAGAGGTGCACCCACACATATCTGAATAAAAATGAATCATTCAGTACATGATATGGGGAAAACCAGTTTACTGGATGAAAAAAAAAATGAACCTGGTTCTTTATATCTTACCTAAATAAAATGATTAAAAATGCAAATACGAAAGACTATGTTGAAAGGAAGGCAGACAGAAGAATATTTTTGTCATTTCTTCAAGGGAGTGGGGGAATGATTCATAAACAAAAATCCAAATATAGAATATATAACTTTAAAAAGAGATGAATTTGACAACATTAAAATTGAGATTTTTTTTTCTTTTAAGGTTCATTGAAGGATACCAACAAAAAAACTAACAAGTGACATATCAGAAATATATTTACAATATTTAAGATTTATAAAGGAATATTAGGTAGGTTACATAAGAAATTGCTGCTTAGCAACCAGTAAATAATTATAAACCCAATTTTAAAAATTATAAAGACATTATATAGTTCTACAGGAGAAATTCAAATAGCTAATAAAATGCTCACATTCACTGGTAATCACAGAAAATTAGATTAAAACAATGAGCTGTATCTCTTACCTACCAGATAAGCAAAAATTTTAAATGTCAGATAAAAAGGAGCATTTGCAAGAATGTGGGAAAATGAGAATCTTTGAGAATTGCTACTGCAGAGTAAAACTATTATGGCTTTCTGGAGAGCAATTTGGTGGTGCTTAGCAAAATTAATTATGTGTATATACTGTGACACAGCAATTCTGTGCCTGTGGATATATTCCTGAGAAGCTCATATACAGGTCCACAAGGGGATATGCACAAAGCTATTCATCACTGCGCTTGTGAACACGGCGGCTTGAGGCAGCAGAGGTGGCTAATGGGTAAGCAAGATGCGATGGTTGCTTAACCTGACACATTATGCAGCAGTCAGAAGCAGTCAACTAGGTGTACAAATAACAACGATAGATCTTAAAACTTTATGCATAATGAAGTAAGAAACAGATGTGTTCTGTAGTATACTATTTATATATAAAGTACTTATATGTAAAATCAGTAACATGCTTTTAATAGATATTTACAAATCCAGAGACACATATTAAAATACATTTTTTTAAAAATTTTGGTGGGGAGACTGTAGGTAGAAGCAAAATGAGAATGATCGTGGAGAATAACGGACAAATAATAGTGAAATTAAGGGAACAAAGAAAAGGGCCTTACAAGGATGTGTGATGTACCATGGACCAAACAACTTGACTAATTCAATTCTTTGAAACTGAGATCTCTCCAAAATAATAATAAATATTTACTGAATGATACAGAATTATTCATTTATCAGAATAACATAAGCTAAGAAAAAAGGTAGATAATATCTAGGACTCAAGGGGTGTGAGGAAATTATTATTTTCAAGCAGTGATGGCTGGAATGGGTATCGATACAGCCTTTTTCAAAGGCTTCATTATCTTGAAATATTGAAAATATATGTTTTGGAGAATTGTTTTTTATCACGTCAAAGGCTAAGTAATGAACCATTCAACTCTTGTAGCACCCATCTTCAACACAAGTGTTAAGCAAATGTATTTCCTACAGCTTGTTTGCAAAAGACAAAAAACGAAATATAACCAAATATTCACGAATTTGTATGTCGCTAAATAAATTGAGATACGTATACACTGTATAGTAATATGTGACAATAAAAATATAAAGTTAATCCGTGGGTGGTGACATGATATATCAATCAACATATCATTAATTGCAAAAGAAGCCAATCACCATACAGTCATCCATCTAGTATGACACAAATGATGTTAAAACAACCGATATAAGAAAAAACTTTTTGTATATACATATGTAAGATGGATAGCAGCAGTATAAATGATTATCAACTTGATATCAGTAGCTATGTATAAAAGGTCACAAGGACTTAACTGTAAATTTCTAGTGTGTCTCACTGTAGTTTACATGCATGTATTGTAGCTTACATGCATGTCTTCTTGTAACTTACATACATGTTTCCATGTGTAACTGAAAACAAATCTTTCTTTCTTTCTTCAGATAATATCAAATGTGTTGTCCTAAATCTTGTTCTTCATATTCTTAAAAAGAGGTTCTTGGGGGCACCTGGGTGTGCAGTTAGTTGGGCATCAGACTCTTGGCTACAATCTGGTCGTGGTCTCAGTGTCTTGGGATCAAGCCCTGCGACACGATCAACACTTAGCTCAGCAGGGAATCTGCTTGAGATTCTCTCTCCCTCTGCCCCTTCCCCCCATGCTCTCTCTCTCTCTCTCTAAAATAAATAAATAACTTTTTAAAAAACAAAAAGAGGTTCTTCAATTAAATAAGGTTGAAAATTAGTCCAAAGTACTTTTTTCTCCTAGAAATTCAAAATATACATTAGCACATTCGAGATGGGAGGTACTACACAGCCAAACAATATTTTGAACTTTGTCTACTCAGTGTTTCCCCAAAACGAATATCCTTTCTCCCCTAAAGAACACCTAACTACCATCTTTCCTGTAGACAACAATGTATTCTAAAAAACAGTTTGAGAACACTGAAATAGGAATAGAAGGAAAAAAAATAAGAACTGGAGGGAAACAAAACACAATTCTTAAATTGTTGGTATGTTTCTGCATAAAACTTTTGTCTGAGCTTCGTGGCAGCTGAGAGAAAATCAGCTAAAGATGAGGGAATGAGTTCCAGGGAAACAAAGTTTATTGTAACACTAAATTCTGAAAGAAATGTCAAATTTGGTGGATTATGTAGATGTCCTTGAACCATGTAGTTGACAACATCTTCAGCATCATGACATTTGGTCAGGTTTGAATATATAGTTAGATGGCAACTCAGAAAAAATGTTTCATTTATGCAAAAGAAAGACTGATGATCATTTTTAGCTTTCAGGAGTCAAATTATAAATGAATAAAATTTAAAATTCCTGGAGGAATGAGCAAACATCATTCTTCTTATATTTTATACATCATAATGCATGAGGAGGATGTTTTTGATTCACCATCCATTTATCCATTAATGGATAACTTATCCATTAATCCAAGACAAGCATTTTTTCACTAAGCAATCTGTATCAGGCACTGTGTGAAGAACACTTGGATCTGATATCTGATGTTAAGTTGCTCTTAGTCTGTGTCGCTCTCTGATGGTAAGCACTAGTTGTGAGAAATAAGCCAGAAACATCTGAAAGCCCCAAAGAGACTAACACAGCCTTACTCTCAAAAGTAGTACATTTTGAAATTTTTTTTTTTTTTTTAGACAGAGAGAGAAAGCATATGCTTGGGCTTATGTGAGGGGGGTGGGGCAGAAGGAGACGGAGAGAGAGACTCCCAAGCAGACTCCTTGCCCAGTGCAGAACTGCAGGCAGGGCAAGATCTCACAACCCTGAGATCATGACCTGAGCCGAAATCAAGAGTCGGGGTCCCAACTGACTGAGCCACCCAGACATCCCTTAACACTCATGCTATTAAACATTAACATTGTTACATTCTTTCTACGGGCTAGACACTGGATTCATACCTTTATGTTCACCTTCACTTCACTCTGAGCAAGGTGCTATTTTTACCTTCCCTTTAGAGTGAAGAAAAATAATACATAGAGAGATTAGGTAGTCATAGAAACAGTGAATGAATGTTGGCAAACTGATCTGAGAACTCACACACTTACCTCAACATTTGCAATTATATCAGTCATTTCAAATAATAATAATGACACAATACCACACTATGATGCCATTACCAGAAATAGCATCCACAAAGTCAACATTGGAGAAAACAATGTGAACTCATTTCTGTTTGCAACCAATGAGGTTATATATGTGATGGGACACTGAATGTTGGGGGAAGCATAGGAATAGAAGACGTCTTTGTTATTGGTGCATTCTTGACATTACCCCAATATTGGTTGGCCCTTTGGGGTCCTGTAGCTCAACTCTCTCCTGGCATTGTGGAAATGAAGCCTTGTTCTTGCTCTCTCTACCTGGAGCCTGCTTTACTTTTTCTCCTCATTGTTCCAAAGATAGTAATATAATCCTGTAAAGTCATGCCCAATTTAAGCTCTAATTTTAGACCTTGGAGGTCCTAGTGTCTCAAATGTGGTATTCACTATGTTTTCTGTAACTGGTAATTTTCCCATAGACTCACGGGGATTGACTTTATCCTGTCATCTGCACTGCCCTAGGAAATGATAAACTATTTTTCCCCTTAACCACTAAGGCAACAGGAAAATATTTGCTGGCTCCTTCCTTTGAAAGTAACTAAAGAAATGCAAATGAGAATTAAAAACACCACCACCACCAACAAAACCACCTTAGGCTGTAAAAATGCAAAGTTTTATTTATATTATGTTTTTTTTTTCCTGGTAAACAGTTGGTAACCACAAAAACTAGATATATTTTAAGTGTTTTATTTTCAAATATTCATCTGGTTCTGTTGTTTAATGTACTTATTCCCCCCCTTGTGGCATTTGCTCTATAACAATGCATGGATAATTGCATCCATGAGGACTCCTGCAGTGCTGTAATAACTATACAAACTAAAAGATGGTTTTTCAATGGAATAAAGCAACCTAAGGATCACATAAGAGCTCTGTAATCAATACTGTACAATTTTTGAATGGGGCACAGAAGTGACAGAAAAACTCTTGTTGAAAACAGGACACATGAAAGGCCCTTTTGTTCTCCCTATGGTGGAAAGACTTTCTACAATTAGATAGAGGTAAAAATATTGTCCAAATTCTGTAGGCAATGTTATGGTCACTTGATATTTTATGTGCAGAACAAGGATTGGCAAATGGAAACCCTAATCAATGTCATGACAACGAATTGCATCTTTACCCAGCAAAAATATAACTCTATGACTAGAAGCAAACAAAATAAAATGTATGCTTTATTTTTGCTTATTATTTATTATTCTCTCAAGTATTTCTTAGGTTTCATACCATAAGCATATTATTTTTCTTTTAGAAGTAAAAGTAATTTTTAAAAACAAAATGAATAAAATAAAGCTCCTTCCCATTATTTTCTGCTTCTGAGCTCTTACTCCTCTCTCAACATTCAGTTCTAGTGTTGCTATCTCTGTGAATTACTTGTTCCCTGCCTCCTAACCCCCTTTTTTGACTAAATTGGGTGTTTCTTTTTCGGTAGTCTCATAGATTCTTACCAAATTAGTACAATAAATAAACAACATACTTTCTTCTAGCTGTTTGTTTATATACCTGCCCCTCTGTCTTTCAAACCCCATTAATTCATGGAATATATTCTATTCGTGATTGTTTTCTCTACCCTTCCTTGTATGTCACTTCACATGTAGTAAGTGTTGAAACAAGGCTGTTATCAGAGTAAAGCAAATCATCTCCTGGATAATGATACAGCATTAATGACACTGTTGATATTCAAGTCCATGTCCCCCAAATATTGAAATAATTTGGATTACTTTTCATTATTTTAAAAATCATCAGTGGCATGGCAAATAATTATGATTATACTTTATATGATAATGTAACTTCCACATAGAGATTCTCCTGTGTTGTAAGTTAATCTTTCATGTTGAGACACCAAACTTTTTTTTTATTATTATTAACATAATGTATTATTTGTTTCAGGGGTACAGGTCTGTGATTCATCAGTCTTACACAATTCACAGTGGTCACCATAGCATATACCCTCTGCAATGTCCATCACCCAGCCACTCCATCCCTCCCACCCCCCTCCACTCCAGCAACCTTCACTTTGTTTCCTGAGATTAAGAGTCTCTTATGGTTTGTCTCCCTCTCTAGTTTCCTCTTGTTTCATTTTTCTTAAAATGACAGAAGCTTTACTAAACATTTTGCAAAACCTAAATTTTAAATGTCATTTCTTTGAATAATTCCCATAATCAGCTTTTCTCCAATCTTACCTAATGCAAGTCAACCTTTAAGAATAGATTTCTCTGATAAAGCATTGCCATGACTATGCTACTCCCTCACTTGATAGGCTATTTGAAAGTATTTTATCTATAGTGGACTACTAAATGACTATTTATAGCAAAGTCATATAAAACCAGTATCTGCTAGTTCAAAATAGTGTGCAGTTGGATGCAGTAACATTTTCACAAGAGGCCAAATAGAACTTTCTTATTAAAATTTTTATTCAAGTTATTGCATGGTAATATAGCATTATGCATGGAAATACAGTCTCAAGAGATTCTGGGATTACTAAACTTCTCAGTCAATTCTATGTAAATGTAGCAAAGTGGTTGTAAGTTAATGTGTGTGGTGACAATAAATATTGTTTGGCTACTCATGAGCAGAAACAGGAAAAAATAAAATATTCTGCATCTTAGTAAAGTTTTGCAATGACATTGACCCATGTCACAACCATCTTCCTTTTTACTTTAGACTTGAATGTGGTATACAGAGTTCATAATGTGAAAATCTAAATTACTGAGAAACTCTTATTATCAAAGCACATTCAAATGTGTATATCATAAGGCTACCATAATGAAAACCTGATGTTATTGGTATAGATAAAGATAAATATAAATAGACCAATGTAACAGAATAGTTCAGAAATAGATCCTACTATAAATTTGAGGTTGGGATGTGATAATGGTGGTAAGATAAATCTGTGGACAAAGGATTCATTTTTAGGCACCTTTGTGGAAAAAATGAACTTACATCTCTAACACATGCTATATACTAGAATAAATAAGTTAAGTGATGAAATGCTAAAGATGAAATTATAAGGCAAATAGATAAAATTGTAGAATATCTTTTTGAACTTGGAGTAGTGAAAATTTCTTAGCTGCACTCCAAAACCATAAGGAAAAATTGAAGATATTTGACTAGGTAACATGTAAGATTTCTCTATACTAAAAGGTGTTAAGAAAGAGAAATTAAGGAGTCGATCCCATTTACAATTGCACCCAAAACCATAAGATACCTAAGAATAAATCTAAACACAGAGGCAAAGAATCTGTACTCAGAAAACTATAGAATACTCATGAAAGAAATTGAGGAAGACACAAAGAAATGGAAAAACATTCCATGCTCATGGATTGGAAGAACAAATATTGTGAAGATGTCAATGCTACCTAGAGCAATCTACACATTCAATGCAATCCTTATCAAAATACCATCAATTTTTTTCAAAGAAATGGAACAAATAATCCTAAAATTTGTATGGAACCAGAAAAGACCCGAATAGCCAGAGGAATGTTGAAAAAGAAAAGCAAAGCTGGCGGCATCACAATTCTGGACTTCCAGCTCTATTACAAAGCTGTCATCATCAAGACAGTATGGTACTGGCACAAAAACAGACACATAGATCAATGGAACAGAATAGAGAGCCCAGAAATGGACCCTCAACTCTATGGTCAACTAATCTTCGACAAAGCAGGAAAGAACGTCCAATGGAAAAAAGACAGTCTCTTCAACAAATGGTGTTGGGAAAATTGGACAGCCACATGCAGAAGAATGAAACTGGACCATTTCCTTACACCACACACAAAAATAGACTCCAAATGGTTGAAAGACCTAAATGTGAGACAGGAGTCCATCAAAATCCTAAAGGAGAACACAGGCAGCAACATCTTCGACCTCAGCTGCAGCAACTTCTTCCTAGAAACATCGCCAAAGGCAAGGGAAGCAAGGGCAAAAATGAACTATTGCGACTTCATCAAGATAAAAAGCTTTTGCACAGCAAAAGAAACAGTCAACAAAACCAAAAGACAACCAACAGAATGGGAGAAGATATTTGCAAATGACATATCAGATAATGGGCTAGTATCCAAAATCTATAAAGAACTTAACAAACTCAACACCCAAAGAACAAATGATCCAATGAAGAAATGGGCAGAAGACATGAACAGACATTTTTCCAAAGACATCCAAATGGTGAACAGATGCATGAAAAAGTGCTCAACATTGCTCAGCATCAGGAAAATCCAAATTGAAACCTCAATGAGATGCCACCTCACATCAGTCAGAATGGCTAAAATTAACAAGTCAGGAAATGACAGATGTTGGTGGGATTGTGGAGAAAGGGGAACCCTCCTACACTGTTGGTGGGAATGCAAGCTGGTTCAGCCACTCTGGAAAACAGTATGGAGGTTCCTCAAAAAGTTGAAAATAGAGCTATCATACAACCCAGCAATTGCACTACTGGGTATTTACCTCAAAGATACAAATGTAGGGATCCGAAGGGGTATGTGCACCCCGATGTTTATAGCAGCAATGTCCACAATAGCCAAACTATGGAAAGAGCCAAGATGTCCATCGACAGATGAATGGATAAAGAAGAGGTGGGTATATAGACAATGGAATATTATGCAGCCATCAAAAGAATGAAATATTGCCATTTGCAATGATGTGGATGGAACTGGAGGGTATTATGCTGAGCGAAATAAGTCAATCAGAGAAAGACACGTATCATATGACCTCACTGATATGAGGAATTCTTAATCTCAGGAAACAAACTGAGGGTTGCTGGAGTGGTGGGTGGTGGGAAGGATGGAGCGGCTGGGTGATAGACATTGGGGAAGGTATGTGCTATGGTGAGCGCTGTGAATTGTGTAAGACTGTTGAATCACAGACCTATACCTCTGAAACAAATAATACATTATATGTTAAAAAAAAAAAAAAGAAGACGATAGTAGGAAGGGAAAAATGAAGGGAGGGAAATCGGAGGGGGAGACAAACCATGAGAGACTATGGACTCTGAGAAACAAACTGAGGGTTCTAGAGGAGAGGGGGGTGGGAGGATGGGTTAGCCTGGTGATGGGTATTAAAGAGGGCATGTATTGAATGGAGCACTGGGTGTTATATGCAAACAATGAATCATGGAACACTACATCAAAAACTAATGATGTAATGTATGGTGATTAACATAACATAATAAAATAAAAAAAAAAGGGTGTTAACAAATAGGTAACAGAATGGAAGATGTAGGCCATTCTACAATCTATAAAGGATTAATATCTGGTATGTAGAATACATTTCTACAGACCAGTAAGAAATAGACAAGAAAGCTTACTTCATTCACTTAATAAATCAGTATGCTTTACTTTGTTCTGTAATCTTTGGAAATGCTTAAAAATATTAATTTTCTTTCTTCCAGAATCTTTGAGATTGCTTAAAATATTAATTTATTTAATCATAACATATTTATGAGGTAGAAGATATTATTTGGTCTCTTTTAAATTAAGAGAAATTAATACACAAAGAATTTAAGTAACTTGCCCCAAATCCCACTGTTTGTTAACTGGCAGATCTAGGATTTGAACTGAGACAATCAGTTCTACAATTGGTTCACTACTCATCAACAGGAAAACCAAGAAGAAAATGAGCAGAGGATATAAATAAGAACTTAGAGAAGAGGGCACCTTAATAACTGAGGAGAGACAGACTTATCAACTAGAATCACCATAGCTCTTACACATAACCTAGCAATGAGCTAGATCCACAGAAAGGACTGCATGTTCTCCCAGTGATAAAGTCTCTGATACTCAAACTCCACAGGTTGCTTGACTTCTGAGGTCAGGATGTTTCTCTCATTGACAAAGCTATCCATCCAACTGGAAAGCAAGGTCTGCTAAATCCCACTCTCTGGACCTTTTCTAATTTGCTTTTTAAAAGAGGCATGCCTTAAAACAAACCAGGCAAACATCGTATGCATCTGGACCAACTTGCAGCTGGAAGATGCACTTGACCTCATAAGGGGGACAAAAATTGGACCTGATTACCATACACACATTTGTAAAATATGGAGCTGTTCCATTTAAATATCTCGCTGGACCAGGTAGAACACATATTAGAAAGCATCTGATTCACAATATTTGCCAGGCACTGAAATTTTCCCACATAATATAATTTATCAGTGGGATCCTATTTATACCTGTTGCTGCCTTAGGTCTCCAAGCATGGCATTTAGTGGTTGTTGCCACTATCAAGTGTGGGCAGCAAACACCATTGAGCAAAAGATGACCCTCTCAAAGACTACCTACAACAGCTTCTCCTGCAATGACCTCAGCTGCCCATGAATGATTGAATTAAACAATTGAACACTGCCATACACTACAAGGATTTTCTACCTGTGTGAAGCTCCTAGGCCCCTAGCTGTCAGAAATGGGAATGAAGAAAGAAAGTCCATCTGATAAAAAAGTATCTTTGTATTTCTATACAACATTATGAGGAGTTTCATATATTTTTATATATTTAACATAAGTAGAACATACTTTTGCATCTTGCTCTTTCAACTTAGCACATCTTGGAGATCATTCCATTTCAGTCTATGAAGAGATTCCCTTTTTTCCCTCCTTTCTTTTCCTTTTAATGCTACAGAATACCACATTTCTGCCTGACTTGAAAGAAATTTAATGATTTTGTATCTCAACACTCATTCTCCCTTCCCCTTTATTCAA
This sequence comes from Halichoerus grypus, assembly GCF_964656455.1. Classification (NCBI taxonomy): domain Eukaryota; kingdom Metazoa; phylum Chordata; class Mammalia; order Carnivora; family Phocidae; genus Halichoerus; species Halichoerus grypus. Next base: position 40,778,632 of record NC_135712.1, read on the forward strand.
ATGCACCTTGACCCTCCCTGAATAGATGGGGATTTGCATTGCATGGATTGAAGATGATTGGATGAACATGCTATAAGTGATTTTTGGATCCCCTTGCTCCCAGGATAGCACCATTTCATCCCCTGGGATATCTGTGATTCCATCTCTTTGTAGGTGACAGACACTGTGATAATTTTCATGGTTTCCCTACACATCCTCTTCCCACTGTGGTCCTCATTTTTCTTCACAGCTCATCACTGTAGGCAGAATGCTATCAGTTTTCTGTAGAGTTTATGGCTGCAGAGGAAGGACAAGAATTCTAGGTGTTTCCCAAACAATGATTAATGCATGAATACATCTGACCTTGGGATGTTGGGGAAGGGTTGTCAGAGGGTGGATAAATGATCTTTCTCCTTTCCTGTTACAAATCTGACCACCCTCAACAGTCACCTATGACTGTCTGTGTCTGTGGCTCATAGTGATGTTGCAAGTGGTCCCTAAATCCTAACCAAAATATGGGGGACCATGTCAGATCCCATTCCCTTTCCTCCACAATTCCTAGTGATTCCCAGACAATCACTATTTCCTGAGGGCTGTCACAGCCTCTTTAACCTGTTTGCCTTGGTCTTTCACATTGATGGTTCATCAATCACACAAATTAGATCAGCCTTTCCTCATTAGAAGAATGATATGCTTCTCCTAATATCTCGGCTCTTGAAAAACTGAAACTACACACAGCAGAGCTTACTGCAAAAGTCATGGTTGCAATTTTCTCTACTTCCTTAATGCAACTAAACCTTACCACCATCTTAAACAGCAGAAAAGCAATATGTCCACAGCAGGAGATAATCAATACTAGTTGAATACATGATTTCATCTCAAGACAAACAAACTATTAGTACAACACTTTGTGTCCCCTAGGACTTGTTTTCTCTGAAGTAGGCAGACTCTCTCTTGCCTTTCTCTTCGATATAATATTATTTGCTCTCTAGAAGGAGCCATATGATCCATGATGACTCAAGAACAGGGGTGAGGAGGAACATATGACAATATCTACACAGTTTTCTTGCACTGTCAGCAGCCTTCCTAGACTAAGAAAGGATATATGGGCTGTCATTTAAAGAAAATTAAAAAAAAAAAAGTAACACTAAGCCATTCTTAATTTGATCCTAGGAGTTTTTCTTTGTTTTCTCAGCTTGGGCTTCATAGCCAAGTGGTTTAGATAATCTCTGCAAGTCCTTTTAATGAGAATTTTACTAATTTTTTTGTCTCTATAATTATAGAATATCATCTCCACGATTTTTAAGAGAAGCTAGAAGCTTCACTGGAGGTTCAATTAATTTCCCAGTAAGAAAATTTTTGTTTAATCAGTTCTCCTGCTAGGGGCCAGTAGGTGACTGAGAAGATGCAGAGCCATTAGTTGGCTAGATGGATAGATGGATGTATGGATGGATGGATGATCCAGGCAGCATCCCATTCAGGTAGCCTAGTAATCAACTAGCTCAGTACAGGGATCCGCAAGGTCTCCATCTGATACCGGCACTGGGAATCAAATTCCTGTAGATAACTTAGGAAGTCAAGCTATCCCTTTCATCAGTAAGGACACCTCCAAGAATGGGAAGGTCAAAGTCTTCTGATTCCCAGCATTATGTAATTAATCAAAGGCTTTCTGTCTCTTCCCAATTTCCCAGTAAACATATGAAGAAGAAGGTTAATGGAATACATTTCTGGAGTCCAAACTACAATGTGCCAGCTACGTTATGCCCAGCTGTGTTAGGCCAGTGGGGTAGTGAGGACTCAGGAGACTGCATATAATTAACTTCTACATAAGAACTACTCCAATAAACGTGTTTCATACTTGTATGTACATTATCCCTGTTATGAGACAACTCTTATTAATACATATAGGGAGAGATGCTAAAGTTTACCAGTAATCAGAAAAAAAGCAATGAAAAAATTAAAAGCAAACAATAGAAAATTGAAGCAACAATAAGAAAATTGAAAAATAGCAAGGTCTGGCCAGGATACTGGACAAGATGAACACTTAGGTACTTAATGGGGAATATGAAATTGTTACTCTCAATTTTGCAATATATTTTGAACATTTGTTGGCATTTAGCTCACAATACAGGCATTCCTATTCTTGGGATGTAACCCAAAGGAACCCTCATACTGGTCAAAAGAAACCATGAATGAGGGTGGTTTTCATAGCATTTTCATCAACGAGAGAGAGGAAAAAAAAAAGGAAACTAAATTTGGGCCCATTTCTATGGGAATGGATGCCTACTATGTGGTATAAGCATAACATTGAATGGATAAAATGAATAAATTATGCCTATATGTAGAACATTGATAGAGTTAAAGAATATCAAAAATACAGTGAAGGAAAAAAAGAAGAAACTAAATCAAAATTATAGGACAATGTTGTTTAATTAAAGATACATATTTGAATAGGACTTTACAACAGAGGGTATGCCATTTTCATATGTGAAAAGATACACAATTTCTTTTTTTTTTTTAAGATTTTTATTTTTTTGACAGAGAGAGACACAGCGAGAGAGGAAACACAAGCAGGGGGAGTGGGAGAGGGAGAAGCAGCCTTCCCACTGAGCAGGGAGCCTGATAGGGGGCCCGATCCCAGGACCCTGGGATCATGACCTGAGCCGAACGCAGACGCTTAATGACTGAGCCACCCAGGCTCCCTGAAAAGATACACAATTTCATTAATAATCAAGAAAAAGCAGATTAGAACCATACAGGTGCAATAACACATGCCACAAAATGGCTAAAATGGGAAAACGCAGAAAATATCCATTGTTACCAACAACACAGAACAACTGCAATTCTAAACTGTCCTGAGAGTGTGAACTGGTGTAACACTTGTTAGAGAACCATTTGACGGTATCTAATATGCTGAACATATGTGTACTCCACGACCAGTAATTCCTGTTCTAGATATACCCCCAATATAAACACATACATGGGTTCACCAAAAGGCATGTACAAAAATGTTCCCAGCAACATTCGTCAGAAGAGCCAAAACCTAGAAGGTACCTGATGTTCATCAAAAGGAGAATGACATGCGAGATGTTGTCAGGGCCCTGACCATACACCTTGGGCCTCTCAGTCGTGTAAAGCAGACTGACTTCCAGCTGCCAGCATCTGTAACTCATTGCCCCAGGCCTTTCTCCAGTGGTTGGAGTTCATTGTACTACAGGCATATCAAGAAATAAGTGCTGGAGAATTAATGCCTCAGGGAGCAGCCTGGCACCAGTGACTGTTGAGAGTGTATGTATAAATACCCCAGCTTGCTGTTCTCCTGCGGGGTTAACTCTGAGGGATGAGTTCTACATTAGCTTCTAGAGGTTCCTAGAGGGACTAAGCTCTAGTTAACTGTAGGGATAACTTGCTTGACGATAACTCTTTCTCTGCTTTACTTCCTCACTTTCCATTTAGCGTCTCCTGCTATCACCCCAATCTTTATAATTATCATTGCTCCTAAATAATACTAAATGCTACTTTTGCAATAGCAGTGGTAATGATATGGACTGTGGAAGGGATTGGTTGTTCTCAAGTGCCTTTGATTCACGGAAGGAAGGACCTAATAGGACCAAATCAGCCAGCTAACAACTCAGGCCTCGATTGGCAGTATATAAAGAACCCTGATCTGCAGCCAGCCAGGAGGCTGTGCTAAAAATGAGGCCCAGGATCAAACTTTGAGAATAACAGAGTTTCGAAGTCAGCTGAATTTATAATCTTAGCAAGTCTTCCATGTTACATTCAGGAACATAATGCTAGAGAAAGAGAGTGGCACTGAGAGCCAGGTTGGGAACATCTGGTTTGATGTGCTTGGGAAGCCAGAACCTCCAAATTTCTCCGAACTCTCTGAACAGCAAAAGTGACCTATTCCCTTCGCTAGAGGATAACCACATCTCTTGCCTGTGCACTGTGCAAGGAAAGCAACTGAGGTGATGCAAGGTGCCTCTTACCCTTCTCAAAATCTGCCTCCACATTTCTCATTGCTTTGGGACCAATGAAGGGGGTCAAATGTCAGCATGACCCAAGTGGTTGTCCCCAACTCCCCCATTACCACAAACTCTGGCCAAAAACATCATTATCGCTCAGCAAAAGCTTCCAAACTGACTTCTTGTTATCACCCTTCCCTCTGTACCATTTCTGCCTAACATACCAGCACAAGCTAGCAGCTCATGGCTGTGCTCTTCTTTCAAAATACTTCGGTGGTGTCTTACTTCACTTAGGATAAAACTCAAAATGCTTGCAATGGGCTCTAGAGAGTGTCATTCCTTTGTTAACCCCACCCCCTTCCAGAATTCTCTGACTTCAGTCTCATTTTTGTCCCCTTCCCTCAGTCCACTCCAACCACAGTGACTTTCTTACTGTCCCTCAAACAAGCCAAGAGCCCACCCCAGGCCTCTTACACCTGTTCTACTCTCTGACCAAAATGCTGTTCTTTAGGATATTCACATGGTTTCTCTTTCTTATCTCTTTCTTTGAAATGTCCCCTTTTTAATGTGGTCTGTTCTTACTGCCTTATTAAAAATTAATATTCCCTCTCCTCTGGGACACCCTATGCAACTTTGCCTGCTTTATATTTTTCTCCATAGCCCATATCATCTTCTAACATATAATTTCCTTTACATATTTAATCTGTGTATTACCTTGTGGGGGGGAGGGGTGAAGGGAGAGGGAGAGAGAAACTCAAGCAGACTCCCCACTGAGCACAGAGCCCTACACCAGGCTTAATCTCATGAATCATGAGATCATGACCTGAGCCAAAACCAAGAGGCAGCGGCTTAACCAACTGGGCCACCCAGGTTCCCCTCAGTGGTCTTTCTGCATCTCGACATAGCCTTCATCTACTACACTCTTTTTTAGTCATTTGATATCTCCATTGAGAAACATAGAAATCTATTGATAAGCAATATATAAATTAACCTGATTACAGTAATAGGCATTGGTTAAGAGCATAGATTCTGGTTTTGGACTACATGGGCTCACATGCTCGCTCCAGCAAGTACTGGTTAAGTTGCATTGGGCATTGTTGTTCATCTCTCTGTGGCTCAGTTTTCACATCCATGGAAAGGGGGATACCAATAATACCTCCCTTATCGGTTTTTTTATAAGAATGAAGGGAGCAAACAAATAACACTTAGAATAATGATTTTATAAGCATGTGTTATGCTCCTTTATATTACATAGCTTTTTAAAATTTTACAGTGTTTTCACAATATTTCTATTTAATATTTATAGTAATTCCATGAGGTAGATAAGGACAATATTTTATCCCTGTGTTATTCTTTGATTTGACAGTTATTTATCATTTAATGTTTGATATGCCCTGGTGTAGGCTTTAGGTTTACACAGATAAATAAGACATACTTCCTGTCTTTAAGAACACCCAGCTAAGATAGAAAATAAATATAGTGGAATAAATGTATTGATAAAGGTAGCACGAAGATGCTGATAAAAACTGAAACTTACAGAGGTTAAAAAAAACATTTCAAGATTGCCCAAATAATAAGCCTTCTCATTTTATATCCAGTGTTTTCCCTTCAAACACCAGGAGGAATAGTGGATAAATCAGTCTTGTAAGGTGGGAAGTGTGAGTTCTAAGACTTTTCTTGCTTCCAGGACAATTCCCAACTTCTTGCATTGCAGTTAAGGACTGATCTTACTCCTCCTTCCCTCACCTGGCCTCCAGGCTGGTGAACAAGATCCCATTATCCTGAAAGCATACATAATAATTCTCATCAAAGCCCCAAAGTGCTGTAAGGGGACCCTGTGGTTATGAACTCTTATCTGACTGGTTCACAAGTTAGGGTAAAGTCAATGTTCCCCTGAACTGAGGATCGAGAAACCTGCATATGACCTTGGGCCAATGATTTCACCTTCCTGCACTTTGGTAAATGGTAGCAATGATTATCACCTTTATGGATTCTAGAACGACTTAGATGGAGCCATATGATGAAAAAGAAAACCAAAACAAGGCATTGCATGACCTCGAGAGCGAGTTCATTTCCAAGTTGATTCTCCACCATCTTTTCCATCATGTCAAATTTTGTTTGCTTTTTAAGCTAAAGGAAGTAACTAGCACACTGCTTTGTACAGAGCACAAATTCAAAAATATTTGCTCAACGAATGAACTGTCATCCAGACAAAAAGGCATATTAGTAACTCAGTGTTTAGAAAGACACGTCTGTACATCTTTGGCTCTTTTTAATCAGACACAGTCTCATCTTTGAGACTCAATTCATAACACCTGCAAGTCCTTTAGCATGCTGCATTTCTGTGCAAGGCGGCTTTCCCCGCAGAAAGATCGTGTTCTGCCACAGCTGCACCAGTTAGTCTCCCTGCCCGAGCAGAGTGACAATACTGGTATTTTTCCGGATGAATGATAGACCTCCTGGAGAGTCCACAAATCAAAATGTCAATTTTCTTTTCGCGTTGGGTTTCTTTTGTGTTCTGTGTTTGTATGTAATTTCTTCTACAAAAATGCCTTTGGATAGAGATAAAATATCTTTTATTTTCAAGTTAAACTAAATAATAAAGCAGATCCATGGCAGATTTTGACACATTTTGGAATTACAATTGTTGCCTACAAAGTGTGGCAATTGCATGAGTTCCTTGAAAAGAATGATTTAAAAGCACCAGAAGCTTCCTAGAAAAAAGGCAGGCTTGTAAAAGGGTGCAGCTAATGCATGCTGTAATAATTATATAAAACAGAAAATATGGACTTTCAACTCAAGCACAAAGGCCTAGTAGATGCCCAGTTCAAAATAGGTTTTGTTCTAATTATATTATTATTTCTCTACAGTTTTGTCATAGCTTAAAGACTTTATAGTATTTGAAATTTCTGTATAACTTTAAAAAAATACATGCTAAACTCATATGGAATATATTGAAAATCATTATTAAGGTCAGGATAATTACCTTCATGTCTCTATTTTCTATTAAAAATATCTCTGGTAACTTATTAAGTTTTCAGAAATAGTTTTTTTGTTTATATTTTCGCTCATTTGCTTACATTTAATTCAGCCATTCAAGGAGAGTTTTAGATTGATGTACAAATTTTAAGGTGAGATAATGTTGCAAACAACTTTTTCCCACAAAAATCTAAGGAAGCACATGACAAAAAATGAGAACACGACTAAGAAGGGAAAACAAAGCATGAATTGACAGCTATAAATCATGAAATCCAGACATGTTCCAGATCAAATGATTGAACTATGCTTGAGGGTAGAGTGGCTTGATTTTAGAACATGGTGATAATTTGGCTTTTAGGGATCATCCAACATTATCTCTTTCCCACATAGAAGGTTCAGAGTCAGAATTTCTAGGTCAAGTTCTTACACAGGCCACTTAAGTTGTCTATGCATTTTCTTCTGAAAATTTAGTTATTCTTTCCATATAAAGTATATGGAATTCCTACCATGTGTACTATACTAGATGCTTTTTGGGAAGAAAAAAAAAAAACAAGGAAGAGAATGCTATCCTCTATAAGCCTACCATGTAAAGGAGAGATAATATATATGTCTAATTAATTCTAAATAAGAGAGAAGGAAACACGCTCTAAGAGATAATATGTTCTAGGAATCCAGAAGAGGGAAATATATCACAAGCAAACGGAGGAAATCGGCAAATTCTTTTAGAAGAGGAGATATCTGAACTGGGTCTTAAGTGACAGGAGATATTTGTTTATATGAAGGTGAAGAAAGTAGGCACAGGGGATGGCCTAGGCAAAGGCAAGTTAGTAGCTCTATAGAAAGAAGGTTCTGTAGGCCAATTTAACTGCAGTGAGAATGGAGGGAGGCCAGTTTGTGGATGTAATGAGGACACAATTGTGGAGCCTGAAAGTCATAGCTGCTCTATCTAGAAGCGTGAATATGTTGTGAAAAAACTGTGTGAAGTGCAAAATGTCTTACAAATTTACGTTACTAGTATTGGGCCTTTTAAGTGTAGAGAAGAGATAGAATGTAGTGGTATAGATAATTTCAGTCTATCAGGTCGAACAGTTAATAGTGAAAAACAGGTCATAATATGAATGCATTTTGGAAAAGATCAATATAATAGGCTTCATGAAATATGAGAGCCTTCAGAATCTCTGAGTCCTGGACATTAAGCCTTTGATGGTCTTTTAATTTTTCTTTTGAAGAGGGAGAAATTAATATGAAAGAACTGCAATCTAAATATTTTAGATAATTAATTTTTTCTTCTATGAAAAACAGCAATTACTTTAATATGGTATTTGTGATAAACAGTATTCTTTATTCATTCGCACAGCATGAGTAAGCTTTTAAGAAGTATGATAAGCAACAAAGAATAACTGTATAATAAGCAATCACTTTTATTTTGCATATGGGATGAATAAAAGTAGCATTAATAAAGCACTACAGGGAATATATATCAGAGGGTTTCAGCAATGTATTATTGATTTTATGTTTTAAACAATAAGCATTGAGGAATGCATTCCTCTGAATGCAAGAAGGAAAGATATTAACAAGTTTACATAATCTACTATTGGTAATCTGTTGCAAAACTGATGGAGATTGGCTATATGAAAATGGAACATTTTCCAAAAATTCAGCAGTTTTCACTGAGTCAAATACAATTTCCAAGGAGTGAAAATCTGTGCATGTGACATCGTGCTGAAGGAGGGTATTTCATTCAGTTATTCCATGCAGGACCATTTAATCAGCTTGGTGTTCTATACAGGGACCAGAATATCTTAACTGCAGTTAACTTTATGGGCCAAACTCTAGGTAATAGTCCCTGTGAAAACTAAAGCCTTATTTTACTTGTAACTTATATATAAATATATTTTTTAAAGATTTTATTTATTAATTTGAGAGAGAGAAAGAGCACGAATCAGGGGAGGGGTAGAGGGAGAGAGAGAAGCAGACTCCCCGCTAAGCAGAGAGCCCAATGTGGGGCTCAATCCCAGGACCCTGGGAACATGACCTGAGCCGAAGGCAGATGCTTAACCAACTGAGCCACCCAGATGCCCCTATATATAAATATTTTAAACAAATGAAAATACTGTATCCATCCTATGGATTTAATTATGTAGTATTTACTGAGAAAAATATTTTTATATTTAGATTTAAGTACATACAATATAATATACTGAGGAAAAGTATATTATATTTTTTTTAAAAAAGACCAGATTGCCAGATTGCCTTAGTTTGGAGCCCATTGCTGCTACCTGAGAATCGTGTGATCTTAGATACAGTTTTTAAACTTTCTATGCCTTAATTTCATCATTTGAAGCCCTAAAACTAGAGTTACTAAAATAATTAACTGAAATAAATTGTTTAGGATATAGTACCTACGATAAAGGGAATGCTTAGTATTTGTTAGCAGTTGTTTTTATTGTATAATAGTTATTATTATTATCACATTTATGCCTTGTTCCTTGGAGCATTGGTAAAATCTAGCATCAAGGGTAATTAAGGAATATGCTTTCTCTCTGAATCCTCTTCTTTCTTCACCACATTCTGCAATATCCTTGAAGCTCTGAGACCTCTGGAATTGATCCATATATTTTTCTCAGAGAACGCCCCTCATATATATACACACACGTAGATATACATATATACATTTGTACATATATATATATATCTCCAAGTCCTTCCGTTTCCTTTAGTATTAAAACACTTTGTCGTAAGATCTGTAAGTGAATGGAATTTAAGTAGCTAAAACCATTATTGCCGCAGTGATTTTTTATATCCTATGTTTAAAACACTGAAGGGTAATATGCAATTCTCCGTACAATAGGAGAAACTGAGGAGTGTAAAGTATAAGAATTCTTATTTTACCAGCCACGTTATTAGAAAGAATAAGCAAACCTTATCTTTGGTACATTAAAGGAAAGGTCACTGAGCAGCTTTTCATTTTCTTCATTGCGTTTTCCTTTTGGTACAAGTGTCAGTTCCAGACAAGAGCCTATCATTTGTTCTTTCTTTTTTTTTTTTCTCTTTCAAGATACTTAGGAATCTAAAAATATCATTTTTTTTTCACTTGGTTATTTCTCAAAAAAGCCACCCTTCTACCCTTTTACCCTCTACCTTTCTTTATATCCTGTGGACATATTTTTGCTATGTGACTTTTTAGTTGTAGTTGTTCATTTGGAAAAGGGTTAATATCAATTCTTGACCCTGTGAAATAGGGGTGAGATAAAAAGCTATGTGCTTTGATAGGAGACGCAGTAAAGTCAACTGAGGGAAGCCAAGGAAATACAATTTGGGCTACTTGCAAACTTCTCAGCTTGCAAACAACTAATCACATTATAAATTATGTATATGCTTAGATTTCCACCGTGATTTGTTTATATGAAGAATTGTTACAAGCTGAGCAGGATCTCATTCAACCTGCAGTGAGATTTCATAACGTACAGATGAAACAATTTATACAAAAATCATATAGTTTTTAAAAAAATAAAAAGCAAAATACTTTAAAAAAACAAGTCCTTATGAGGAAGATGAAAATTTTAATATCTACTTATTTCTTGATGTTTATTAACTACACCATGAAACTGAAAAAGTGAGATGAAAATTATCAGAAATGCCTTTCTCCAGATTTCTAAGTTTAATTAAAAATGATATTGCCAAAATGGTGTAGCCACAGACAAACCATGAGAGACGCTGAACTCTAGGAAGCCAACTGAGGGTTGCTGGAGGGGAGGTGGGTGGGAGAACGGGGTAACTGGGTGATGGGCATTAGGTAGGGCCTGTGATGTGATAAGCACTGGGCGTTACACGCAACTGGTAGATTATTAAACACTACATCTGAAACTAATGATGTACTATATGTGGGCTAATTGGATTTAAATAATGAATTTAAAAAATGGTATCGCCACAGTCCTAGAGTTATAATTTAAGCATTTTTCTGGTATATTCTACTTATTCATTCTTTTTAAAAGAAACATTTTTACTTGGGGTGCCTGGGTGGCTCAGTCAGTTAAGCATCTGCCTTCGGCTCAGGTCATGATCCCTGAGGCCTGGGATTGAGCCCGGGTATCAGGCTCCCCACTCAGTGGAGAGTCTGCATCTCCCTCTCCTTCTGCCCCTCCCCCATTCCTGCCCTCTCTCTCTCTCTCAAATGAATAAATAAAATCTTAAATTTTTTTTTTTACTTATTTATTTCTAATTGTGGTAAGAACACTTAACATGAGATCTACCCTCTTAAAAAATTTTAAGTGCGTAATATAGTTAACCATAGGCACAATGTTAGACAGCAAATCTCTAGAACTTACTCATCTTGCATAACTGAAACTTCATATGTGTCAAGCATGAACTCCTCAGTTCCCCCTTCCTCCAGCCCTGGGCAACCACACTTCCACTGTTTTGATGATCTTGATTATTTTAGATACCTCATAAGCAGAATCATGCACTATTTGTCTCTCTATGACTGGCTTATTTCACTTAGCATATGATCCTATAGGTTCATCCATATTGTTGCATATTACAGGATTTTATTCTGTGTTATGACTGAATAACACACCTTTATATGTATATGTCACATTTTGAGGTCCTTTCATACATTGATGGTTGTTTCTCTAGGTTGGTTATTGTGAATGATACTGCAATAAACAACAGAGTGCAGATACCTCTTTGAGATCCTGATTTCAATTCTTTTTTTTTTTTTTTTAAGATTTTATTTATTTATTTGACAGAGAGAGAGATAGCGAGAACAGGAACACAAGCAGGGGGAGTGGAAGTGGGAGAGGGAGAAGCAGGCTTCCAGCCGAGCAGGGAGCCCGATGTGGGGCTCGATCCCAGGACCCTGGGATCATGACCTGAGCCGAAGGCAGACGCTTAACGACTGAGCCACCCAGGCGCCCCTGATTTCAATTCTTTTAGACATATATCCAGAAGTGGGATTGCTGGCTCATGTGGTAATTCTATTTTTAATTCTTAAAACAGAACAATACAGGCATAAAAACAGACTGAGATATATGAAAAGGTGCTCAAAGTTATTAATCATCAGGAAAATGCAAATCAAAACCACAATAAGATACCACTAAGACCTGTTAGGAATCCTAAAATAAAATAGTAAAATAAAATAAAAATAACAAGCTTGGTGAGGTGTGAAGAAAAGGGAACTTTTGTACACTGTTAGTGGCAAATGTAAAATGGTTTCGCTGCTATGGAAAACAGCATGGAAGTTCCTCAAAAATACTAAAAATAGATATGTGCTTGTTTATTCTTTTTTTTTTTTTAAGATTTTATTTATTTATTTGAAAGAGAGAGACAGCGAGAGAGGGAACACAAGCGGGGAGTGGAAGAGGGAGAAGCAGGCTTCCCGCAGAGCAGGGAGCCTGATGTGGGGCTTGATGCGGGGCTCGATCCCAGGACCCCAGGATCACAACCCTAGCGGAAGGCAGACGCTTAATGACTGAGCCACCCAGGCGCCCCCATGCTTGTTTATTCTTGATAGCACCAAATATTAATTTCTCAATTTCCAGTGTTGCTCTGATATATTACTTATGTTTATAAAATTAATTCTGTTATTAATAGCATTTATAGACATAAAAGCAAATACAAACAAACATCCATTTCTAAAATGGAGTAAGCCTGAAGCAAAAATTACTATAAATCTATAAATAATTTAAAATCAGCATTTTGGAAGGGTATTTTGTTGGAAATTATCATAGCACTTTTAGTTAGGGACGTTTCTTGGTTTTGTTTTGTTTTTTTGTTTTTTCTTTTTTAAATTTATTTGACAGAGAGAGACACAGCGAGAGAGGGAACACAAGCAGAGGGAGTGGGAGAGGGAGGAGCAGGCTTCCCACTGAGCAGGGAGCCCGATGCGGGGCTCAATCCCAGGACCCTGGGATCATGACCTGAGCCGAAGGCAGACGCTTAACGACTGAGCCACCCAGGCGCCCCAGTTTTGTTTTGTTTTTAATAGAAAGAATTAAGAAGGTGTTTGCTAGAAGGAAATAGAGCATCATTTTAGAAAATATAACGACTGTTGTTAATACTAGAACATAGTATCAAAACTTAAGCCTTAAGTGGTGAAACCAGATGAAATGGATTTTAAAAAGTTAAACTGGTAACGGGCTGTATAAAGTTGTGTACGAAAAAAGTATTCAGCCTTTGGTCTATTATTTTAGTTTTATGGGGGAAAAGAAAAGAATGGGTGGAAAATCAGCTTCCTACTTGGTTTGCCAACACTCGCTGGCAGGAGAATCAGAGCAGTACTTCCTTCCACCAGATGGGGGGGTGGAAGATTAGCTCCCTGTTTGTTCCAGCCCACACCACTGGCCTGGCCAGTCAGGGGTCAGTAGTGTTGGCTGGCACAAACACGGCGCTAATCTTCTGGTTTGTTCAAGAGGGTGTGGGATGGAAGATCCGCAACCTGTGCAGCCTCACTGAAACCATGAGGGAAAAGGTTCTGTTGGTATTTGGTAGGGTAAGTATTTCCAAAATCGGTTTTCTGTTCTGTGAGGTCCCTCAGGAAACAGTCTTTGCTTGGAGGTTGTTTGCTTGTTTGTTTGTTTTTGTCTTTGCCTATTGGAGGTTCGGCATTGGAATCCTCTCTCCCACTCTGGATACAGTAAGGAAACCCAAGGGACCCACCACCGTGTTATTTCTCAAGTCCCAAGGTCCCTAGACAATCTATGTTCTTGTTTCCATCTTTCAGAGTCTTCTACTTGTTTGTTGTGTTATGTCTAGGGGTTTTTAATTGCAGCAGGTATAACCCTGGAAGAATGGGGCTACTCCTTTGGGGCTGTAAGTGGAAGTGCACATTATTCTTTGTTGTTATAGTCATCTCATTGGAGGTATTTTATATTCTTCTCACAAGCTCCTTTAGAAATGCAGATTTCTAAACTAGTTTTCCTTTTGTACGGCAATGTCTTCTGAGCATGCACCTAAGAATTATGGATAATGGACAAAGCACTACCTATAGTAAAGATCCTTACTCTCTTTTTGTCTGTAGAGAGCAATTTTAAAGATTCTACTGTAATGATTCAGAGACAATAGGGAACTTGACCAATGTCATGCACCTTTAAAGTGACTGAGCCTCAATTTTTAACCAGGCCTGTGAAATTCTGAAAGTTTTTTTTTTTTTTTTCCCTCCACCATATGGTCTTCCTTGAATGAAATGATTACTTTGCATTTCACTGCTGATATATCATGAGTTCTTTTTTTTAGATTTTTTAAAGATTTTATTTATTTATTTGAGAGAGAGAGAGAGGGAGCACACGAGTGGGGGTAAGGAGGGGCAGAGGGAGAAGCAGACTCTGTTGAGCAGGGAACCCAATGCAGGGATGGGGGGGTCAATCCCAGGACCCTGAAATCATGACATGAGCCAAAGTCAGACGCTTAACTGCCTGAGCCCCCCAGGCATCCTTACCATGAGTTCTTTACATAGGGATCTGTTTCAATCATATTTTAATGCTTAGTGCTTAGCACATACTAAGCATTTAATAGAGTTTGTTTGTTAAATGGGTGTTAATTGGAACCCCCTTTAAAATTGTTTTAAAAAAAGAAAGCAAAAGCTCTTAAAGAGATTGAACAGTACACTAAAAAATAAAAATAAAGAGATAATTATTCGTATAAAGGACCTTTCTTCATATGAAAAAGAAGGAAAACTTAGAGGCTCTTATAAAGAAAAGAAAAGGATTTGAAATGAATGTAAAGTAAAGTCAACTTAACCTGAGACGAGAACATGAAGGGAATTATTAAATCATCTTCTTTCAGCTTTATCTGTAGAGTCATCAGTGAAATATGCCAGATGAAGAGTCTGTGATGGAGAACACTTGCTGGATCAAAACCAAGAATGAAAGGTAAGCTTACAATTTATGACAAATATTTATCATGTGTTTTACAACTTAAAGGGAAAGGAAAAAAAAACCCTAAATATGTCCAGATTGCCAAAAGTTTTTTTACATAAACAAATATATCAGAGACAAAGAAATGTTTGATATCCATGAAAGTTTTTTTTTTTCTTTTGCTTATGTTTAATGAGTAGAATATAAGTATGCTTGAAACTCTCAAAACTTCTGTTAGCAGCAAAGGAAGAAACAGCATGACCTTAATTTTCTTTGACTTTCCCACAAACAGTGCATAAAACAAAATACTAAAACATTCTTCAAGTGCAGTTTCATCTAAAAATTATTTCCTGAAAGAGTTGGGGAGGGGGACAAAGGATGATATAAACATTAGTTCTTAAAAGAATAATGAATATTTTATGTATATAGACAGTTATTTTCTTCTAGAAAATTCAGTCATGATCAGCAGAGCAAGAAAACTGCATAAATAACCAAAGCCTAATAGTTAATGTCTCTGGATCTTCAGAATATTTAATTTGGTGAAAATGAAATTGCCCTGAAGTTATTTTATTAATTTTACATATATTCATAAAATAAATATATTCACATTTATTTAAATTTATAATGTGTATATTCCATTTATTTACAAATGTGTGTATCTGAATATTAAAAGTAAGTACAATGATAGTAGGGATCCTAACTAGGCAAGATATAATATCTGTTTAGGCCTATGTGGAAATTGGTAATAACACTTTTTCCAAGTAATTAGTTGAAACCATTGATTTCTGTGGGGCCTGAGAAACTCAGGAGGGGAATGCCTTAACCCACCGTCACAATAAAGATCCTTGCAGAGAGAGGCATATCCAAGGGCTGGGAGAAGGCAGAAATCAAGGGAGGACAGGTTGCTGAAAAGGAACTTGTGATCACAGCCTGGTTAAAGTAAGAGGTACAGTTTTCACCATAAAGAGAGGAAGGAAAAATGATTGGAGCCAGGGTATTAAGGAGCACTGGGTGTTATACACAACTAATGAATCATTGAACACTACATCAAAAACTAATGATGTGCTATATGCCGGCTAACTGAACATAATAAAAAAATAAAGGTATTCTGATGGGGAAATCAAAAGAATTAAAAAATAAATAAATAAATACAGATGTGCTTTTGGTACCTTGCAGTGAAGGTCGCTAGACTTACAGCAGCTAGTTCAACCAGGCAAAATGTTCTATAAAGCAAAGACTGTGATTCCATGAAAGTTGCTTCTGAAGTTGATGAAGAATACCCTACAGAGTATTTTTCATTAAAATTATGTAGAACCCAGCAACACTTAAGTTGTTAACTTGTGCATGCTAATTAATTGTGCTCAAAAAGTCTATTATCACACATCAGTATCTTCCCAACAAGCATGCTTATTAAGTAAATGAAAGGGAGCAAAGAAATAAAGATGGTGATATTAGTGGAGTGAAAATCTACTGAATCAAAAAAAAGTCAAAAGAGGAACAAGTGAGTAATCTATTACTCTAGTCACTCAAGACCAGAATGTGCTGGAACTTAACTTGTTTGAGGGACGGACAGCTGATATTTTGGCCTCCTGTTCAAACCTAAACTGAGAGTTTTTTCTTAAATTTCCAATATAATTTGAATGTTTAGCACTAATATGAATTTTGAAGTTATGTTAAGTGACAAAGGGTCTTATTTCCTAAAAAATCTTGTATTCTTACAGAAGGATAGGATGTTCTGGGAGCAGAGTCGAATCTGAGGCATTTGGCATTTGTATCTATAGAATATATGGTCTACTTGAGGCATTTCAGTCATCCTCTTGGAGTGATAGGGAGCAATTGTTCACCTTAAAGAAATGACACATAAGAAATGTCTTATACTTAACATTGTCTATATAAGATATGTATTTCAATTGATTGGTGGGCTAAAATAAATGTAGGAAAAATGTTAAAAGGTGAACAGTTTTATTGTCTCTAATGTTCTTTGAAGCGCAAACATTCCCCAGTTCTATGATAATCCACCTGGACTATGTAATACAGGTTTCTGACATTGCAGTTATAGTTGTCAGTACTCATGTCCTGCCACAATTTTAAAGCTCAGATAATCCGATATATAACAGTGTTGGCAAAAAAAAGATAGAGTGCATCTTTTCATTCCTTTATTCACTGAGATCATTCCAGAATATACAATTGTTCGGCAATGCAAGTGATAAAAACCAGACATGTTGAAAGATCTATTGGTATGGATAAATCTTATCTTGTTTTCCTCCTTAAACTTGGCAGCTACTTTTGACATTTCTCAAGTTAATCCATCAAAGTTAGAAAACAAATCATGGCATATTCAAACACTAAATTTTAATTGATGAGGAATAGGATTGGTTTCCATGTCTTTTTGGAATAAGCCACAGCATATAGAGAGAGGTTTCTGTGGTGGTGTTTTGTTTTATTTCATACAGCAGTTTGGAAGAACTGTTTATCTGTTCCAAATTAGAAATCAAATATTTTTTTCTTTCTTTTTAATCATAGAGAGATTTAGCATTTCCAAAGATAAGTAAATGAACAAGGAATTAAGTTTGATCCAACAGAATGAACTAATCTAATAATAGAATTAAGTGAGCCAATAATATATAGCTAGACAGTAATAAAGGGATTTGCTATGGGGGGAGTGGTTTAGTGGTTATAGGAGCCCCTATGGAAGTTCCTCTTCAAAAGCTGAAAATGTGAAGAAACAAGAAGAGAGACAATATAGCAACTACCAGCAAAATTAAGTTTCTCTCCTTGGCATAAAAGTGAGGGTTTGGTAATATGTGTGAAAAACAAGAAGAGATCAGCTGGTGGCAGTAAGACATGGCGATTTGACCAAGGCAGATGTGGTTAGAAATTCTCAGCAGTTTCCAACAGTCAGAGCAGGTAGGAAATCAGATATGCAGATTTGCTAGATATGCAACCAAGATCTCACAGGTCCAGAAAAGGGAATAAAATCCAACTTAAAACTGCCTACAATTTAACAGTATCTATAATTTAGTCACAATCTTGGCATGTGATATATAATATTTTCTTTTTTAAATTAAACTTACCAGTGTAACTTTGTGGTAAGTACGCCTGCTGTATTTCAGAAATTCCCAAGACTGCTTGGAAATGCACATTCTTCAATGATACCTTATGTGGATGAATGAAACTTTCCATAAACAGGTATGCCACAAAAACTGCTTTGAGATTCAGAGGCTGATGGGGAGAAAAACAGTCATTCTCCCTCTTTTCATGCAGCCTAGTTTTGTTCAGTTTGATGTATCCTGGGTGGCTTAAATAGCAAACATTTATTTCCCACAGTGCGGAGGCTAGGAAGTCCGAGATCAAGGCTTTGGCAGATTCCATGTCTGGGGAGATGGATTCCTGGCTCATAAATGGCTGTCTTCTTGCTGTGCCCTCATACGGTGGAAGGAGCAAGGGAGCTCTCTGGGTTCTCTTTTATAAAAGCACCCTCATGACCTAATCAAGTCCCAGAGGCCCCGCCTCCTAATACCATCCACTGGGGATTTGGATTTAACATATGAATTTTGGGGTACACAAATACCCCTGAAAAATTGAGAAGTCTTAATTTAAGCAACTTTTCAACACTACATATCAGCAAAACTATTCTTGAAACCACTAAATTATTTATATATATGTATATATAACATGTATTTTCCATAATTTTGTTATGTCCCAGCTATTCAGATCTCTGGAAGTCAGGACAAGAGTTTTAAATGCCACTGATACAAATTTACCACATCCTAAAATCCAAACCTTAACCACTGAATCATGAGGCTTGGACAGGTCTTTCTTTGTTTTCCAGTGCATTCTATATTCACATAAGATTTTCCCCCAAAGGTTGACCAACCTGGGAATGAACTCTGATAAGCTTTGGTTGAACTCATCCTGAGGATTCAGCATTTTCTTTACAATAATAAGTTGGAACCTGGAAATGTAAGTTATGTGGTTACCTCTGTTAAAATTCCATTTACTGATTGATTTAAAACCTGGAAGACTTTAGGAGATTTTCTCTCTGTGTTTGGACAAATCTCCTCTAGGAAAGATATAATTTAAATCAAATCATTTCAAATCATGATTGAAACCACTAGTCAGGAAGACTCATAATCAGTGCTTATGTGAAAAAACGAGTATGTGTAGCTTGACACAACTGCAGTGTATTTTTCTCATAGCTCAGATGTAGATGTTTTGTATTAGGAGGAGAACACACTGCAAGGCAGCGTATTGTTTTGCATACATTAGAAAACCATTGGGTAGGTTTTATCATGCCTATAATACACTCTTTCATCTCATAATGCTTATGTAGTACCAACATACTGCCTTACTTGATGATTATATTTTTTTATGATTTATTTCCTCTCACATATTCTGGGGTAATGAAAAGCATGTACCTTGCATTATCACTATTCTTTTTTTTTTTAAGATTTATTTTGATTTGAGAGAGAGAGACAGCACGAGTAAGGGGAGGGGCAGAGGGAGAGAGAGAGAGGGGAAGCAGACTGCCCATTGAGCCAGGAGCCCAATCAGGGGCTCAATTTCACAACCCCAAGGTCATGACCTGAGCTGAAACCAAGAGTCAGAGGCTCAACTGACTGAGCCTCCCAGGCCCCCTTCACTATTCTTTTTATGCGGCAATTAAGCCATAAATATTTGTGATTGAGACCAATTTTTTTATTTTCTCTGTGATAGCAAGTACCTATCATTGAAACTATTGTCACATCGGTAATTCTTTAAATTTATTTGTGCTTTTTTTTAAAAAAAAGATTTTATTTATTTACCTGAGAGAGTGAGCACAAGCAAGGGGAGGGGCATAGGGAGAGGGAGAAGCAGACTCCCTGTGGAGCAGGGAGTCCATTGTGGGGCTTGATCCCTGGGACCTGGGATCATGACCTGAGCTGAAGGCAGATGCTTAAGGACTGAGCCACCCAGGCGCCCCTATTTGTGCTTTTTGATGAGCAACTATTGCTCTCAAAAATAATGCATCTGATGTTCGTGAGGATGCTGAGAAAGGGGAACCCTGCACACTGTTGGTGGGAATGCAAGCTGGTGCAGTCACTCTGGAAAACAGTATGGAGGTTCCTCAAAAAGTTGAAAATAGAGCTACCCTATGACCCAGCAATTGCACTACTGGGTATTTACACCAAAGATATAAATGTAGTGGTCTGAAGGGGTACGTGTGCCCCAATGTTTATAGCAGCAATGTCCACAATAGCCAAACTATGGAAAGAGCCAAGATGTCCATCGACAGATGAATGGATAAGGAAGATGTGGTGTACACACACACACACACACACACACACACACACACACACACACACAGAGGAATATTATGCAGCCATCAAAAAATGAAATCTTGCCATTTGCTACGACGTGGATGGAACTATAGGGTATGATGCTAAGTGAAATAAGTCAATCAGAGAAAGGCAAATATCATATGATCTCACTGATATGTGGAATTTGAGAAACAAGACAGAGGATCATAGGGGAAGGGAGAGAAAAAGGAAACAAGACGAAACCAGAGAGGGAGACAAACCATAAGAGACTCTTAATCTGAGGAAACAAACTGAGGGTTGCTGGAGTGGTGGGGGGTGGGAGGCATGGGGTGGCTGGGAGATAGACATTGGGGAGGGTATGTGCTATGGTGAGCGCTGTGAATTGTGTAAGACTGATGAATCACAGACCTCAACCCCTGAAACAAATAATACATATGTTAATAAAAAAATAATAATAATGCATCTGAGATCAGAATACAGTGTTTTTGCTCAGTGCTGGGGTTCTCATCACCCAATTGTTAAAAAATATCTATTGAATAAATGAATACTTTGAATGATTAATATATTCCCATAGCTCCTTTTATCATAACTCTCTGTCTAAAAAAAATGGAATAAAATGTTTGCATGTATTTATAGAGCAGCTTTTAGCATTTCGTGCTTCTGGTGTTAGGTAAGCTTCTGTGGAAAAGAGATCTGAGAACAGGAACTTTTAAGACAAATGTTTGTTTCTCTTTCAGCTGTCAATCTGGATATGAGTGTTCTGCTCTGCTTTTTGGTATCATCTGGGGACTGGATCTTATTAATATCTCCAATTGATAACCTTTCAAAAATATGAAACATAAAACATTCCATTAATTTTTTTTAATATGCTATTGGCTGGTATGAATAAGAGCTTTATAGCTACCGGCCTCTCTGAAAATTTTTACTTTTGTTTCAGATTTCTTTATCAAGTGTTAAAAGCTGCATTAATTATATGGAGACAATCTTTCCTTAGTCTACAAAGGTAGATGAACTATGAATAATATGATTACACCTAAGCTGTATATATAAATATATACACACACAAACACACCCATATATGACTTGGTATACAAAAGACATTTTTGAGCAAAATGTTGACAGTGATTATCTCTGGAGGCTGTATTTATAGGAGACATTGCCTCTGAACATTATAGATTTCTGTGAACTTGAATTTTCAGAACTTTGACTTTTGTAATAAAAAAAATATATTTTAAAGAGGATAAAATGTTCAGGCAATAGTTCTCTATGAGAGTGAATATTTTAACCACTTGTGACAGAGCAAAGGAATTTTGCCAAAATACAAAAATTCCAAAGTTTTTGACATTAAAATTTTACCTTTGAAAAATCATTTAAAACATATGAAACTAATAGTTAAGCGCTTATCTTTCAGGAGGCTGGGATGCAATTAATATTTTCAAAGATAGTAAGGTAAAACATGTTAACTTTAAACACTTGAATCTCGAAGAGTAATTACCATAAATATGAAACCTATTTTGGAACTACTATTTGAAAAGCATGAACCATTTAATGAAACGATAGCCAAACATGTGGCAATTTTTTACAAACCTGATACAAAAATGATCCCCAAATTTAATCTGAAAAGAACTATGCAAAATTTAATTTCATCTATAAGAGAGTGAGTTTAATCAAGCTTGGCCCTTTGTTTATTCAGCATGGCCTTCACAGTAATGTTCCATGAAATTCCAAAATATTGCATACTTATTTGACCCAACTAATCATAGCAGTCAGCACAAAAGCTTGCCTTTCCTAAAATGTTTCTTAAAAACTTTTCAAATAAGGGTCATGTGGAGAGAGAGGGACAGAGAGAGAGAGAGAGACAGAGACAGAGAGATAGAGAGAATGAGAGAGAGATAAAAAGACCTGACAATAAGGATATTAAACAAAGATTAGTAATGAAACTTGATGGAGCCTAAAAAACTCAACAATATTTGAGAAGTATTTGCCATTTCACCTGGAAGACACATTATGCTTTATGAATTTAGTTCAATCAATGAGTATTTGCACTTTAGTTGAAGTTTTACATTTTATATTTCAAATATCAACTCATAAAGCTTAAATCTTACTTCTGGAGTTTTACATAGATGAAATATTGAGATGCCTGGAATGATAATAAAAATATGTATGTTCACTGGTGAATAATATTGCAAATATTCTACGACTATCTCATTTACAAAATGTAAAACTAAAGTTTTTTACAACATTTATTTTAATTGTCATGACAAACCTGTGAGAGAAGCTATCTCCACTTTACAGATAAACTAATCCACAGTCCTGCTGCCAGGATATAGATGGGATTTGAACCTCGGCAGTAGTCTGGCTCCATAGTCCAATCACTAAACTACCACGTAGTAAAGCTGCAGTAGACTTGAGTTACTTGTAATATACTAGAACTTCTTCTCTTAGACATTCCCCCAAATTTTAGTAGTGGTGTGTCTGTAATGTCGGTATTTGCTTAGTATAAATCCTAAAGAGTCTTCCACGTGCACCTTCTAATCATAACTACCTTTTCCTCCTCCAGATTATCCAATCTTTTGAAGTTCTTATTAATCACTTCTTATGTTTCTTCATAGTTTAATGACCCAAATATGGATCCCTGGACACTAGTCTTTAATCCATCACTTTTGATGATTTACTTTTGAGTTTCCATTATTCTGTAAATTCTCTTCAGTTCCTTTCTTTTGCTTACAATTAGTTTGTTGAAGAACCCAGCCTATTTGACTTGCAGAATTTTCCAAAGTCCAGATTTTGGTGACTGCATGTTTTTCTCTCCTCTGTATTTCCTGCCAATGGGAAGATGGATTCAGAATCAAAGTCTCTTGGATCTGATCACTGGCAAATCTAGATGGTGTTGTGTTCTTTCTTCAGGAGGCACATCATATCTGGTTGTCTCACTCTTTATGATGTTAGCACCTGTTGCTGTTTAATACCTAGATCCGTGTATTTAGAGTGAGCTGGAAAAATGGCAATACTTTGTTTATCACTTATTTTCCATTACTAGGCAGAATAGTTCTAGAAAGAGATATATTTATTCTTCCAGTAGTTTGTTATCCAGCGGTACAGTTCATCTAAAGACAATAAAAATATTTTCCCTGTACTTACGTGATAAGGAAAATCTGTGTCCTAAGATGGCCAACCAAGCCAGTGAGAGAGTCCCAGTCCTTGCCCCGGGGCTCTTCCAGGTTCTTCTCCCTGCCCCACTTTGCCCACATGCCAAAAGTGCCAAGGATGCAGAAGTAGAAGTGTATAAATTGCCCCCTTTTTTTTGTGCTCAGGGCTCAGACCTTTGGAGACCACTCTCCTCTGAGCCCACCGGCATTAAATAAACCTCCTATCCTCCAAGATCTCTGAGTGTCACTTGGTTCTTCTGTTGGGTGATCCAGTCCAGGTTCCGTAACATTTGGTTCCCTGACCGGAAAACCCAACTGTGTTGGCGCATTGTTGCCACCGGTTTGGGGACAATGGCAGGGTGGTGACGGAATGAGGGATCGTAATGGAGAAGGCGCGCCCTGCCTAATTTTTGGCATTCTCCCAGCCTGCTCGCCTCGGGCCGGCCCCGCTCCGCTGTCCCTGCCAGACTTAAGGAGACTTGGCAGGTGAGGACCTGGTCCTGATGTTGGATTCCGGTAAGGCCTGGGGCCCCAGGACCCAGACAGGCCCACCCCCATTGGGGTGGAAGGGGAGTCTGATCACCTCCCAGAGACCTCTTAGAGGTCTCCCAGGTAGGGATTCCCAGGGAGGGAGTGTAAGAACTTCTGGAGTGTGAATGAATGTGTGAGTGAATGTGCAGGAGCCTATGGAGCGTGAGTGGGCCCATCTGGGAGTCCGTGGTGAATGGCATACAGTCTATGGCGGTATTGGAATAGTTTCCGATCATAAGTCACAATGCTGAGACTGCTATGGCTAAGCCTCACCTAAGCTCCTTTGGGACACGGCCAGATGGACATCTGATTGGTCTCCTCACCTCAGGAGGCACCTCACCCCCCCTTTTGTCTGTCTCTGCGCCACCATACACAGGGACATCACCATGGGGTAAGGGCAGAATAAACCTACGGTTCTAGAGACCATGATCAAAGATTCCAAGAAGGGGTTTTCGGGAGACTATGGAGTCAGGATGAACCCCGGCAAGTTGAGAACCTTATGTGAATTGGAATGGCCCACCTTTGATGTCAGGAGGCCTTCAGAAGGGACATTGGATGTCCCAACGATTCGAGTATGGCGAGTCATAACAGGAGAACCAGGACACCCTGACCAGTTTCTGTACATTGACTCCTGGCTAGGAATTGCTCAGACCCTTCCCTTCTGGGTGTGATTCGCTTGCAATAGGCAGGGACAGGCCAGGGTCTTAATCGCCTCATCCAAGCAACCTAAAGAAAATCAGCAAAAGCCCCAGTCTCCACAAATCCTAGCCAGAGATCCTGAGGACGAATGGATCCTGCCCTCACCATACATACCCCCAAGACGGTCTGCACCTGGCCCTTCAGCTCTAGACACTCCGCTGCCATCGGTTTCACCAGTGCCCCCAGGCCCAGAGGATCCACTGGTGCCCCCATGCCCAAAGGATCCACTTTTTCCAGGACAAGCAGCCAGGCTGTGCCCCAGGCCGGGTGCAAGCGCCCTCCAAATGCCAGTATGAGAGATGTAGGAACCCAAGAGGCACAATGAAGACGGGATGGTCCAACCCGGCCATTCCATGATGTATTATCAACCCTTCTCCACCACCAACCACTTCAATTGGAAACATAACACCCCATCCTACTCTGAGAAACCACAGGACATGGTAGACCTCATAGAATCCCTCTTCCAGACTCATCAGCCAACTTGGGAAGACTGCCAACAGTTACTCCACACCCTGTTTAACACAGAGGAAAGGAGGAGAATAATGAAAGTTGCATGGCAGTACCTGGAAAAGCACACACCAGCGGGCGTCATCGACCCTGCTGCCTGGGCTAATACGGCTGCACCCGAAGAGCCAAGCATGGGACTTCACCACAACTGAGGGACAGGCCCACATCTGCTGGTACCAGGAGGTTCTCCTCTGAGGAATCTGGGCAGAAGCTAAGAAACCAATGAATATGACTAAGGTATCCTTGGTCACTCAACAACCAGGGGAGTCCCCCTGGGACTACTATGAAAGACTATGTGAAGCCTAGAGGATATACACTCCATTTGACCCCAAGGCACAGGAAAGCCAACATATGATAAACACCTCCTTCATGGCCCAGGCTGCCCCAGACATCAGCAAAAAGCTTCAGTAACTAGAGGGTTTTGCCAGGATGAACATCACCCAACAAATAGAGATTGTCAATAAGGTCTACATGAACAGGGAGGTGGCAGCCAAATGGAAAGCTGACAAAAAGATGAAAAAGAAAGTCAGCCTCCTCACCACTGCCCTGAAAGAAAGGGACAATGCAAAGATGGGGAAACCCCAACCACCAAAAGGGGGGAAGCCCAGAACCCCCTTGGCAAGGGATCAATGTGCCTACTGTAAAGAGAAAGGACATTGGAAAAGTGAATGTCCCAACCAGCGAAAGGCTCAAAAACCTAGCCTCTATAAGGAAGAACCCCGAGAGGAAGACCTCATAGGCCTTGTGGGAATGGACTCAGACTGAGGGAGACCAGGCTCTTTCCTCCTTGGCCCCCATGAGCCCACAGTCAGAATGAAGGTGGGGGGCCAACTGGTGACTTTTATGGTTGATACTGGGGTGATAGTTGTCACCTCTCCAGTGGCCCCTTTCAGCAAAAGGACTGTGAACATCCTTGGGGCCACCAGGACGTGGGTGATACAACAGCCCTTTTGCCAGTCTCACCAGTGTGGCAAGGTCTGACATGAATTCCAAGTTTAGGGCTCAGATAACCGTTGTGCCCACTGGACACACTAGCCTCTGATTGAACCCAAGGCAAGAGGAGACAGGGTCTCTAATATTAGAAATTACCATGCCAAGGGAAGAAGAATGGAGGCTATTCTGTGCCAGGCCCGAAGATCTAGAGGTAGAATTCACAGATATGCAGCCGAGCAGGGGGTTCAAATATCTCCTAGTAATAGTATGCACATACTCTGGGTGGGTCGAAGCCTTCCCAACCAGGATGGAGCAAAGTCGGGGAGTAGCTAAAGTCCTCTTGTGGGAGATCATTCCCCGGTCTGGCCTGCCATTAACAATCCAGAGTGACAATGGACCCGCATTTGTGGCAGACATTGCACAGGTCTTGACCAAATCTCTCAACATCACCTGGAGACTCCACACTGCTTATCGGCCCCAAAGTTCAGGGGAAGTAGAATGAATGAATCACACCCTCAAGGGAACCTTAGCAAAGTTTTGTCAGGAGACTAACCTCCCATGGCCAGATCTGCTACCCCTAGCTCTCCTGCGGGCTCGCTGCATGCCCAGGACATCAGGTTTCTCCCCATTCGAATTAATATATGGACCGCCACCCCCATGCTTGGGAAGCCTTCCAGGAAACTTGCATCAGGTTGGAGATAAAGGGATAAAGGAGCAGCTTCAGGGCCACCCTAAATAAATTACAAAAGTACACCATTGAGAGGGCCCCAATCTCCTTAGGGTCTCAGGTACACTCCTTACAGACAGAGGACGCAGTCGGGTCTGTGCACCTAACAACACTTTTCTGGCTTGTGATCAAGGTGTATACATTTGCATCACCCCACACAATCAATTATGCACACTTTGTCAGTCTCTTACCTGATCTTTCAGTCCTCCCCAGGAGAGATGCCCCACTCGTATGGAGACCCCTAGCTGCCCCCGATGTTCCCCTGTGGCCATCCCTCTTATCGTGAGCCTTCTGGCTGCATCAGGTGTTGCCCTCGGCGCTACTGGATGCCTCAGGTTCAGTACTGGGGTTAACTCAATAACTCACAGTGGATTTTTCCGCCCTCACTCAGTTTGTCCTGGCCCAGCAGGGCCAACTGGATTCACTGGCCTCAGTGGTCCTCCAAAACAGGTGCAGGCTTGACTTGCTCACGACAGTGAGGTGGGGCTCTGCCTCTTCTTACAGGGGGAATGTTGTCTATGCTAATGAGTCAGGGGTGGTCCAAGAAACTCTGACCCAATTACAGGAACGAGAACATCACCGGTGGGAAACACTCCAGCGGACAACTTGGTGGGATACCCTCTCACAATGGTTCCCTTTGTTCGCCCCCCTCGTCGGCCCCCTCCTATTGCTGCTCCTCATAGTAGCATTTGGTCCTTGTATTCTTAATGCCCTTACTAGGTTTATCACTACTCAAATTGCTAAAATCAGACTCCAGTTATTCCTTACTCACTATCACCCATTAGAAGATGAAAATGATGCCCTCTAAACTAGGTGTTTAAAGGGCCATCAAAGGGGGGGATGATAAGGAAAATCTGTGCCTTAAGATGGCCAACCAAGCCAGCAAGAGAGCCCCAGTCCTTGCCCCGGGGCTCTTCCGGGTTCTTCTCCCTGACCCGCTTTGCCCACACGCCAAAAGTGCCAAGTATGTGGAAGTAGAAGTGTATAAATTGCCCCCTTTGTTTGTACACAGGGCTCAGATCTTTGGAGACTACTCTTCTCCGAGCTGGCCGGCATTAAATAAACCTCCTATCCTCCAAGATCTCCGAGTGTTGCTTGGTTCTTCTGTCTGGTGATCCAGTCCAGGTTCTGTAACAATGAATTCTCAAAATAATAAATTGTTCACTTCAAAAGTGAACAATTATTTTCAACTTTTTGAGGAACCTCCATATTGTTTTCCAGAGTGGCTGCACCAGCTTGCATTCCCACCAACAGTGTAGGAGGGTTCCCCTTTCTCTGCATCCTCACCAACATCTGTCATTTACTGACTTATTAATTTTAGCCATTCTGACTGGTGTGAGGTGGTATCTCATTGAGGTTTTGATTTGGATTTCC
Source organism: Halichoerus grypus (assembly GCF_964656455.1). Classification (NCBI taxonomy): domain Eukaryota; kingdom Metazoa; phylum Chordata; class Mammalia; order Carnivora; family Phocidae; genus Halichoerus; species Halichoerus grypus. The sequence continues at coordinate 40,806,628 of NC_135712.1, forward strand.
CTGATGCTGAGTGATGTTGAGCATTTTTTTCATGTGTCTGTTGGCCATTTGGATGTCTTCTTTGCAGAAATGTCTGTTCATGTCTTCTGGCCATTTCCTGATTGGATTATTTGTTCTTTGGCTGTTGAGTTTGATAAGTTCTTTATAGATTTTGGATACTAGCCCTTTATCTGATATGTAATTTGCAAATATCTTCTCCCATTCTGCCGGTTGTATTTTGGTTTTATTTACTGTTTCCTTTGCTGTGCAACAGCTTTTTATCTTGATGAAGTCCCAATAGTTCATTTTTGCCCATGCTTCCCTTGCCTTTGGCAGTGTTTCTAGGAAGAGGATATTATGCTAAGCGAAATAAGTCAATCAGAGAAAGACATGTATCATATCATCTCACTGATATGAGGAATTCTTAATCTCAGGAAACAAACTGAGGGTTGCTGGAGTGGTAGGGGTTGGGAGGGATGGGGTGGCTGGGTGATAGACATTGGGGAGGGTATGTGCTATAGTGGCACTGTGAATTGTGTAAGACTATTGAATCACAGACCTGTACCTCTGAAACAAATAATACATTATATGTTAAAAAAAAAAAAAAAGAAGAAGAAGAAGAAGATAGTAGGGAGGGAAAAATGAAGAGGGGGAAATCGGAGGGGGAGACGAACCATGAGAGATTATGGACTCTGAGAAACAAATTGAGGGTTCTAGAGGGGAGGGGGTTGGGGGGATGGGTTAGCCTGGTGATGGGTATTAAAGAGGGCACGTACAGAATGGAGCACTGGGTGTTATATGCAAACAATGAATCATGGAACACTACACCAAAAACTAATGACGTAATGCATGGTGATTAATATAACATAATAATAAAAAAAAAAAAGTGAGCAATTATACTTTCCCCCCATAGTATCATTATAAAGTCATTGATTTAAACATAATTTTGATCAGTTTTGTATTCCTATCTTTAAGGTATGCTTTTAGTTTCTGTAGATATGCTATTTTGCTACTTATTCTCTTTTTCCTTATAATAACATTTTAAGGGTTTTGAACCATAACCTTTTCCCATTGCTCATCATTATGTGAAATTGATTTTTCTGGACGTTTAAAAGGAAGCCAGTTCAGGATAGCTTTTCTAACCTAATAGAGCTTTGTTTTCTGTTGTTTTTATGTAGTTTTCAAAAATATGGTGATTTGATTTCTGAGATTCCCTAGCTCTGGTATGCTCCTTCACTTTCCTCCTTAAAGTCTCTTATCTTTCCTTCTATATTATCTGTTCTGATTTTTTTCTTTAATTTTATTCTCATTAATTTCTTCTCAATGTGGAGCCATGTCCTAGAAAGAAATTTTTGCTGGCCTGTTTCAAAAGTTTATGCTAATAGACTGTTCCAGTCTCTTTAGACCTAACTAGAACCCTTGCACATACCTGCTAATGAATTGCTCAAAATTCCTTTAATTTTCAAGTATTGCTCTAAAATTGACACACAATGTCTTCCTGTTGGTTCTTTGGTACTAATATTAATTCTTATTTCTTTGAAAATATTTATTATATGTATTATATATTATTGCTCTGTGTCTAGCATTCACTTTCTAAGATATATGGTTTAGTTTATTTTCTTTTTGTAAATGATACTCTATTCAAGTGTCTTAATTATTTTTCTTCATAATATGTCACAAATATCAACAAATCTATTCTATATTTTGAATACACAACTTAAAATGAATTGCTGGTCATCAGGAGAAGGAATTTAAACAGTCTTTATCACATCAAAACCCTAACTTTCAATTTTGGGCGAATAATTATTTGCTGAATAAACATTTGAAATGGATTTGCTCTCTATATGTTTATACCATGCTGACAATTCACTTCAATAACCTTTATCAATTGAATGATTTATTCAAATTATAGAACACAGATAAGCAAATGACAAAACTATAAAACAGTTTAAAATAAAGTATTCCATTAAATATAATTATAACTTAAGTAACAAACTAACTGATTTCCTCTACAGTGTATATACTAATGCATTAAGTAGTAACTCAAAATTAATACTTTTTTTGTTGGCAACATCTGTTTTGTTTTTTTTTTTAATTTCAATTGTAGGTGATCTGCTTCCACATAGGATGTAGAAAGAACAAAGAGAGCATTGCTACCAATCTAACAAGAGAAAAAAGGAGAAACTACAAAGCTGTAACTTTTCATAAACCCATCATAGGATGCAGAGTAAATAAGTAGTCTGAAATCTAAAGAAAGATGTACTTCTCTAAGAGGGGATGGGGAATGAACTTTGACTCACCTTCGGTAGAGTTTAGGAAGAGATTCTGAGTGTCATACAGGTAGGTAAGAATTCAGGTATAATTTTTAGTGAAGTGTTCAAGGCTGAGTGGAAGTGGTTGTTAGAATATAGAAACCCTGGGAAAAACAGACACAAGGAGTTTTAAATAACTGAAAATAATCAAATGTCTAAAGCAAAAATGGTAATAATATGAGCTTATAGAATATATAAAAGTAAAATGCACGATAGTAATAGCATAAAATAAGAGAGAGGAATTAGAAGTATACCATTGTAAGCATGTTTCTTCATATTGTATTTGATGTGTTATAACATCATTTGAAGTTAGACTAATTAATTAAAGATAAATACTGTAAACACAAGAGCAACTGAAAATAAAAATAATAGTTATAAAAATTGGTCATTATTGGAGATAGCATGAAATCATAAAATAAACTAAATTAATCCCAAAATAGGTATATAGGTGGACAAAAGGAATAAAGAAAAAAATAAACTGAATAGAAAACAAATATTAGGATTGTAGATTTAAATCTAGTCACATCAAAAGTTGCATTAAATATAAATGACATAAACATAACAGTTAAAAGATGGAGATTGCCAGATTGGATTAAAAAGGCAAGACTCAGCTGTATACTTCCGCCCTCCCCCTGAAAGCAACTTTAAATACAAAGCTGCAAATACATATAAAGTAAAATGCTGGAAAGAGGTATACCTAGTAAGCACTAATTAACAGAAAATTGTAGTAGCTATATTAATATTAGTCAAAATAGACTTTAGAAGAAGAACTATTAGCAGGAATTAAAAAAAAGAGATATTATATAGAATAAAAAGGTCACTTTTTCAAGAAGACACAACAATCCTAAATGTATATATCCCTAACAGTAGAGTTTCAAAATTCCTTAAGCAAAAACTGGTAGAACTGAAAGAAGAAATAGACAAATCCACAATTTTAGATGGAGGTTGGAAGTTATAAAAAAACTTCCTTTTTTGGAATGATAGAACAAGAAGACAGAAAATGTATAAGAAGAGCTATAAAAACAATGCAAACTATCAAATTGACCGAATGCAACTTATAAAATAATACAACCATCAACATAATACACTTTCCTTTTAAGTACACATGGAACATTCATTCACCAAGAGACCAAAACTTAACATAGTTAAAAGAATTGAAATCATAGAGTATGTGTTATGACCGCATATAAATTTAACTAGACATCAATAACAGAAAGATAGCCAAAAAATACACAAATATTTAATATTATGTATGGCACCTATAAATAACCCAAGGGTCAAAGCAAAAGTCACATTAGAAATTAGAAAACATTTTGAAGTAAAAGAAGACACATATGTTAAAATATACAGCATAAAGCAATATTTAGAAGACTTTTACAGCATTAAATGCTTACATGAGAAAAGAAGTCATATCAAATTAATCTATAATTTTAAGAAATAAAAATAGAAAAGGAAGTTAAACCCAAATAAAGCATAAATAAGGTGATAATAATGATAAGAACTAAGAGCAGAGATCAGTGAAAATGAGTACTGAAAAACAATAGAGCAAAAAAAAAGAAATCAAAGTAACTCATCAGTTGTATATACACCCAGTGCTCATCACAACACATGCCCTCCCCAATGTCCACCACCCAGCCACCCCATCCCCCAACACCCATCCCCTCCATCAACGCTCAGTTTGTTTCCTATGGTTAATAGTCTCTTTTGGTTTGTCTCCCTCTCTGATTTGTCTTGTTTGATTTTTCCCTCCTTTCCTCTATGCTCCTCTTTTTTGTTTCTTAAATTCCATATATGAGTGAAATCATAATTGTCTTTCTCTGATTGACTTATTTCGCTTAGCATAATGCCCTCTAGTTCCATCCATGTCATTGCAATGGCAAGATTTCATTTTTTTGATGGCTGAGTAATATTCTATTGTGTGTATATACCACCTCTTTTTTATCCATTCATCAATTAATGGACGTCCGGGTTCTTTCCATAGTTTGGCTTTGTGGACATTGCTGCTATAAACATTGGGGTGAAGTTGCCCCTTTGGATCACTACATTTGTATCTCTGGGGTAAATATCTAGTAGTACAATTGCTCTATTTTCAACTTTCTGAGGAACCTCCATACTGTTTTCCAGGGTGGCTGTACCAGTTTGCATCCCCACCAACAGTGTAAGAGGGTTCCCCTTTCTCCACATCCTTGCCAACATTTGTCATTTCCTGACTTAATTTTAGCCATTCTGACTGGTGTGAAGTGGCATTTCATTGTGATTTTGATTTGTATATCCCTGATGCTGAGTGATGTTGAGCATTTTTTCATGTGTCTGTTGGCCATTTGGATGTCTTCTTTGGAAAATTGTCTGTTCATGTCTTCTGCCCATTTCCTGATTGGATTGTTTGTTCTTTGCTGTTGAGTTTGATAAGTTTTTTATAGATTTTAGATATTTACCCTTTATCTGATATGTCATTTGAAAATATCTTCTTCCATTTTGTCATTGTCTTTTGGTTTTGTTGACTGTTTCCTTTGCTGTGAAAAAGTTTTTTATCTTGATGAAGTCCCCATAGCTCATTTTTGCTTTTGTTTCCCTTGCCTTTGGAGACATGTCTTGCCAGAAGTTGCTGTGGCCGAGGTCAAAGAGGTTGCTGCCTGTGTTCTCTTCTAGGATTTTGATGGATTCCTGTCACACATTTAGGTCTTTCATCCATTTTGAGTTTATTTTTATGTATGGTGTAAGAAAATGGTCCAGTTTCATTCTTCTGCCTGTGGCTGTCAAATATTCCCAACACCATTTGTTGAAGATATTATCTTTTCCATTGGACATTCTTTCCTGCTTGTTGAAGATTAGTTGACCATAGAGTTGAGGGTCCATTTCTGAGTTCTGTATTCTGTTCCACTGACTTATGTGTCTGTTTTTATGCCAGTCCCATACTGTCTTTTTGATTAGAGCTCTGTAATAGAGCTTGAAGTCCGGAATTGTGATGCCACCAGCTTTAGTTTCCTTTTTCAAATTTCCTTTGGCTCTTTAGGGTCTTTTCTGGTTTATACAAATTTTAGGATTATTTGTTCCAGCTCTGTGAAAAATGTTGAAGGTATTTTTATAGGGATTGCATTGAATGTGTAGATTGCTAATGAAGGGGGGGAAATTGGAGGGGGACACAAACCATGAGAGACTATGGACTCTGAGAAACAAACTGAGGGTTCTAGAGGGGAGGGGAGTGGGGGGGATGGGTTAGCCTGGTGACAGGTATTAAAGAGGGCATGTACTGAATGGAGCACTGGGTGTTATACACAAAGAATGAATCATGGAACACTACATCAAAAACTAATGACGTAATGTATGGTGATTAACATAACATAATAATAAAAAAAAAGATTGCTCTGGGAAGCATAGACTTTTTAATAGTATTTATTCTTCCAATCCATGAGCATAGAACGTTTTTCTATTTCTTTGTGTCTTCCTCAGTTTTTTTTCATGAGTGTTCTATAGTTTTCTGAGTACAGATCCTTTGCCTCTTTGGTTAGGTTTATTCCTAGGTCTTATGGTTTTGGGTACAATTGTAAATGGGATCGACTCCTTAATTTCTCTTTCTTCTCTGAATTCCTGTATGAGTTCCAGAAATTTTGGGGTGGAGTCTTTCTGGTTTTCCACATAGAGTATCATGTCATCTGCAAAGAGTGAGAGTTTGACTTCTTCTTCACTGATTTGGATGCCTTTTATTTCTTTTTGTTGTCTGATTGCTGAGGCTAGGACTTCTGGTACTATGTTGAACAGCAGTGGTGATAGTGGACATCCCTGCCGTGTTCCTGACCTTAGGGGAAAGCTCTCAGTTTTTCCCCTCTGAGAAAGATATTTGCTGTTGGTTTTTCATATATTGTTTTTATGATATTGAGGTATGTTCCCTGTATCCCTACACTGTAGAGAGTTTTAATCATGAAAGGATACTTTGTCAAATGTTTTTTCTGCATCTATTGAGAGGATCATATGTTCTTGTCCTTTCTTTTATTAATGTATTGTATCACATTGATTGATTTGTGGATGCTGAACTACCCTTGCAGTCCAGAAATAAATCCCAAATGGTTATGGTGAATAATCCTTTTAATGTACTGTTGGATCCTATTGGCTTGTATCTTGGTGAGAATTTTTGCATCCATGTTCATCAGGGATATTGGTCTGTAATTCTCCTTTTTGGTGGGGTCTTTGTCTGGTTTTGGGATTAAGGTAATTCTGGCCTCATAGAAAGAGTTTGGAAGTTTTCCTTCCATTTCTATTTCTTTGAAACAGCTTCAGAAAGTAGGTATTAATTCTTCTTTAAACATTTTGTAGAATTCCCCTAGGAAGCCATCCAGCCCTGGGCTCTTGTTTGTTAGGAGATTTTTGATTATTGCTTCAAGTTCTTTGCTGGTTATGGGCCTGTTCAAGTTTTCTATTTCTTCCAGTTTCAGTTTTGGTAGTTTGTATGTTTCTAGGAATGCATCCATTTCTTCCAGATTGCCTAATTTGTTGACATATAGTTGCTTATAATATGTTCTTATAAATATTTGTATTTCTTCAGTGTTGGCCGTGATCTCTCCCTTTTTCATTCATGATTTTATTAATTTGTGTCCTTTCATTTTTCTTCTTGGTAAGTCTGACTAGGAGTTTATCAATCTTACTAATTCTTTCAAAGAACCAGCTCCTAGTTTCAGTGATCTGTTCTACTGTTCTTTTGGTTTCTATTTCATTGATTTGTGCTCTGATCTTTATTAATTCTCTTCTCCTGGTGGGTTTAGTTTTTATTTGCTGTTCTCCTTCCAGTTCCTTTAGGCTGTGTATTTGAGACTTTTCATATTTCTTGAGAAAGGCTTGTATTGCTATGTACTTCCCTCTTAATACCACCTTTGCTACATCCCAAAGGTTTTGAACAGTTGTGTTTTCATTTTCATTTGTTTCCATGAATTTTTTTTAATTCTTTTTTAATTTCCTGGTTGACCCATTAATTCTTTAATAGGATGGTATTTAACCTCCATGCATTTGTTTTCCTTCCAAATTTCCTCTTCTGATTAAGTTCAAGTTTTAAAACACTGTGGTCTGAAAATATGCAGGAAATAATTCCAATCTTTTGGTACCAGTTGGACCTGATTTGTGACCCTATGTAATCTATTCTGGAGAATGTTCCATGTGAACTCAAGAAGAATGTGTATTCTGTTGCTTTAGGATGGAATGCTCTGAATATACCTGTTAAGTCCATCTGGTCCAGTGTATCATTCAAAGCCCTTGTTTCCTTGTTGATCTTCTGCTTAGATGATCTGTCCATTGCAGTAGTCCCCTACTATTATTGTATTATTTTCAATGTGTTTCTTTAATTTTGTTATTAATTTGTTTATATAATTGGATGCTCCTGTGTTAAGGACATAAATATTTACAGTTGTTAGATCTTGTTGGATAGACCCTTTAATTATGATACAGTGTCCTACTTCATCTCTCATTACAGTCTTTGGTTTAAAATCTATTTTGTCTGATATAAGGATTGCTACCTCAACTTTCTTTTGATGTCCATTAGCATGATAGATGGTCCTCCACCCCCTCACTCTCAATCTGGAGGTGTCTTTGGGTCTAAAATAAATCTCTTGTAGAGAGCATATTGATGGTCTTGCTTTTTTATACAATCTGATACCCTGTGTCTTTTGATTGGAGCATTTAGTCCATTTACATTCAGAGTAACTATTGAAAGATATGAATTTAGTGCCATTGTATTACCTGTAAAGCCACTGTTTTGGTATATTGTCTCTGCTCCTTTCTGGTCTATGTTACTTTTGGACTCTCTCTTCACTTAAAGGATCCCCTTTAATATTTCTTGCAGGGCTGGTTTAGTGATCACAAATTCTTCTAGTTTCTGTCTGTCCTGGAAGCTCTTTATCTCTTCTTCTATTCTGAATGACAGCCTTGCTGGATAAAGCATTCTTGGTTGCATATTTTTCTCATTTAGCACCTTGAATATATCATGCCCGTCCTTTCTGGTCTGCCAGGTCTCTGTGGATGGGTCTGCTGCCAGCCTTATGTTTCTACCCTTCTAAGCTAAGGACCTCTTGTCTCGAGCTGCTTTCAGGATTTTTTTCTTTGTTTCTGAAATTTGAAGCTTCACTATTATATGTTGAGGTGTTGACCTATTTTTATTGATTTTGAGGGGGGTTCTCTCTGCCTCCTAGCGTTGAATGCCTGTTTTCTTCTCCGTATTAGGGAAGTTCTCAGGTATAACTTGCTCAAATATACCTTCTGGCCCTCTCTCTCTTTCCTCTTCCTCTGGGGTCCCAATTATTCTACTATTGTTTCTAATTTATGGTCTCGTTGATCTCTCAAATCTTCCCCTCATGATCCAGTAGTTGTTTATCTCTCTTTTCCTCAGCTTCTTTATTTTCCATCACTTTATCTTGAATATCACTGATTCTCTCTTCTGCCTCATTTATCCCAGCAGTTAGAGCCTCCATTTTTTATTGCATCAGAGTAATATCCTTTTTGATTTTGACCTGATCAGATTTTAGTTATTTTATTTCTCCAGAAAGTGATTCTCTAGTGTCTTCTATGCTTTTTTCAAGCCCAGCTAGTATCTTTATAATCTTTGTTCTGAATTCTAGCTCTGACATCTTACTTATATCCATATTGATTAAGTCTCTGGTAGTAAGTACTGCCACTTGTTCTTTTTTCTGGGGTGTTTTTCCATCTTGTCATTTTGTCCAGAGAAGAACAGATGAATGAGAGAACAAGATACAAAAATATCAAATGTGACCCCAGAAAAATATACACTAAAAAAATCAAAAGAGGTCAGAAACCAAAAAGAAAAAAAGGAAATAAAAAGAGAATATAATGAAACAGGTGAGCAGAACAGAATAATACACTAAGTCCTGTGTGCATTTTGGTCTGTTTGTTAGAGGAAACTAGATCCCAAAATTGTAAAGAAAGAAAAACTTACATATATATATACAAAAATAAAATTGAGTACAATGAAAGGAAGCCAAAAATGAAGACTATATATATATATAATGTAAATGTTAAAATGAAAATTAAAAAAGCCTTAAAAAAGAGTTGATAAATATGAAACTAGTTGAAAAGGAAAAAAAGAAAAAAAAAGAAATTTTAGACTAAAAGACTGAAGAATCATGAGAAAAAAACCTTGAATTCTATATACTATTTTTCCCTAGTGCTGGAGTTTTGCAGTTCTGTGTAATCAGTAAACTTGGTATTACTGGCTGTTCCTGCCAGTCTTCTGGGGGAGGGGCCAGTCGTCCTGATTTTCAGGTGTCTTTGCCTTGGGCAGAACTGCACCACCCCTTTCCAGGGGGCCGGGCTCGCTGTAAGCAGCTCTGGATTGCTCTATGTGGCTTTTGTTCTCTGAAGGGTTTTAGTACCACTTTAGACGATGAAAGTGGCTGTGCCCCAATCTCCAGCCCGGGAGCTGAAAATTCGCACCTCTCCCCAACCCTTCAGTGAACCCTCACAGAAAAAAAAGTCAATCACTTTTGTCTCCCTGGTTTCTGCTCATGCTCTGTGTTCACCCAGCATGTGACCAAGGATTTCTATCTCAGGCATGTGACTCCATTTACAGTGTCCAAACTCTGCAGACTCCTATGACATGCACTTGCGCTGCCCCTCCCCGGGGAGGGTGAGGGGTCTCCTTGCAGTTCTGCCACTTGCTGGGCCCCTGCTTAGAGAGCAGTCACCAGACCATGCCATGGTTCACAGTTTATGGCAAGACCAAGCAAAAAGCTCATTCCTGGGCTTGCTGCTTGCAGCCGGCTTCTCTGCTCCAATGCTAGGGAACTCTGCCACACCCAGGCACCCCCGTTCTTTCTGTGACCCTGGGAATCTTGAGATCATGCTGTTCCACCTAGGATTTTGCCCTGCTTCACCACCTGAGCATCTTTCAGGCAGGGATGTCCCATACTGAGCAAATTTTTAAAAGTTCTGATTTTGTGCTCCACTGCTATATCAATTTCTGATAGCTGGCTGATGGAGGCTCCCTCCCCCCGTGTTTTATCTTCTATTTTTTTTTTCCGTGTTTTATCTTCTGATATATTGCCTCAGATTCATTTTTCTGCACTTCCTACCTTGCAAAAAGTGGTCATTTTCCTATTTGTAGAATTGCAGCAATTCTTTTCCTAGATCTTCAGTTGAGTTCACAGGTATTCAGAATGATTTGATAGCTATCTATCTGAATTCCAGGGACCAGATGAAACTAGGGTCCCCTCCTCCTCCACCATCTTCCTAAGAAAAACAAAACAAAACAAAACAAAACCCAAAACAAAATTAAAAAACCTAAGCCAGACTTATAAAGAAACAGAGACACACATTTCCAACATACAGAATAATAAAGTGTACATCACCATTAACCCTTAAGATCTTAAAAGATTAATTTGGCAATATTTTAAACAATTCCATGTCAAAAAATTTGACATCTTAGACATAATTGACAAACACATCGAAAAAAGTTATCAAAATTCATCTAGAATAGATAATCTGTATCTATTAAATAATTGAATTTGTTGTTAAAAGCTTTACTCAAAAAAGATTACAAAAAACAAAAAACAAAACACCTAAAATCAAAACCCAACAAAATCAGGCCAGATAGCTTCAATGATGTTCTTGCAAATGTTTAAGGAACAAATTATACTGGTTCCATATAAAATGTTCCAGGGCGCCTGGGTGGCTCAGATGGTTAAGCGTCTGCCTTCGGCTCAGGTCATGATCTCAGGGTCCTGGGATCGAGTCCTGCATCGGGTTCCCTGCTCAGTGCAGAGCCTGCTTCTCCCTCTCCCTCTACCGCTCCCTCTGCTTGTGCTCTTCTGTCTATCTCTCTGTCAAATAAATAAATAAAATCTTTAAAAAAAAAATGTTCCAGAAAATATCATAAGTTGAAGCACTTCCTAACTTATTTTATCTGGTCATTACTGCTCTGATACCAAAATCATACAAAGACATAACAAGAAAATAAATCTACGGAATAATATCCCTTGTGAACACACACTCAAATGATCTCAACAAGATTTTAGCAACTTTAAAGCAGCAATAAATAAAAAAGATAATACATCAGCTTAAGTGGTGATCTTAGGAATGCAAGTTTGATTTAGCATTCAGAAGCCAAACAGATAGAAACATAATTAAGTAATGTAATTCACAATTTCAGCAAACTGAATGAGGAAAAAAAAAAATAGAGGATCAACTTAATACATATAAACAAAAATTGGCAAAATTCAATATCCATTCTTTATAAAAATTCTTAGCAAACTAAGAGAGGAGACAGTTTCTCTAGCCTGATAAAAGGCATCTTGTAAAACAAAACAATAAAAACAAAAGACTACAGCTAACCTCATATGCCCCTGTGGTAGATTGGAAAAAAAAAAGACTTACACTGATCTCATGTTCCCTATTCAACACCATAATAGGGATCCTACGTTTTACCATCTCTTCAGAAAAAGAAAGAAAAAGGCACAGATTGGAAAAGGAGAGAAATAAAACTGCTCACTGATGTCATGATTGTCTACAAAGAAAATCCCAAAATTTCTATAAAAAACTCAATTTAAAAAATTAATTTTGGATTTTTTTAGAATGAGTAATTAGAAATCAAATTTTTAAAAAGTACTATTAGAAATAGCACTAAAAAAGAGAGAGATATTAAAGTATAAATCTAAAGACATATGTGCCCAATTTATAGGCCGAAAACTGAGAACTCAGATGAAAGCAATTAAAGAAGATCTAAATAAATGGAGAAATAATGCCATATATATGGATTGAAGGATTCAATATTATTAATATGTCAATTATCCCATTATTGATCCTAGCAAGACACATGTATACATATATATGTCTATGTGTTTATATATATGTATGTATGTGTATATATGTTTGTATATATTTATTTATGTACATGCATATTTATAATTTGTAGAGTTGACAACTGATTCTAAAATTTTCTGGAAAAGAAAATGAATTCGAATAGTCACAAATTTTAAAAAAGAGGATTCTCAGTACCTGTTTTCAAGAATTACTATAAATTTGCAATAGTGAAGTCAGTGTGGTGAGACACAGTGGATGGATATATTCTATAGTATAACTTGCTGATAAAATTGCTTGCCAAATATACCAACTAAAATAGATTTTAACCAACAATTAAGGGCTATACTAATTTATTTATCTTTTCTCTTTTTTCCTTCCTTCCTTGCTTCCTTCTTTCCTTCCATCTTCTTCCCTCCCTCTTTCCTTTCTTCCTTTTCTCTCTTGACTCACTTTTATAATTTACATTTAAACAAAGTCAAGTTTTCAAATACATTCCAGATCATGGTTTGGAATTAGAAAATATGGAATTGACACCTGATGTCTTCACTCTGGCTGTTTTTCTTTGCAGATTACTTAAAGCTTTCAAACTTTATTTTTTTCCAATTCTGAGCTGGAGGTATCAGCATCTGTCTTATGAGTTTTGTGTATACATATGGAGAAAGAATTAGAATTTTTTGTTTTTATTAAAGTGATAATTAAATTATTTTGATTATTATAAAATATGTTTATATACTTCAGTTTACAGCAAAAACTTAAATGAAACAAAATACATGCAACCAAGGCTGAGGCTACTTGCAGAGTAAATAAAAAATACTTGAATCTTCAATTCATGGTCAGAAATAACTTCCTTTCTCCATCCTATCCTGCCAATGATTTTTTTTTTTCCTGATCAGTAGAGGTTTTCAATGAAGTTGTAATTTCTTACCATAGCATAGTGTACCCCTCAGTGTAGAGACATATTTTTGTGATGGGTGGGACTTCCCTACTATACCTCTTCTCTTCTCTTTTCCTCTAATAAGTAACCTGAGGAAAATAACATGACTGCTGCATATTTACATATTTCAGGCTGTTCCTCAAAGATTCCTTGGTTAGTGATTCTAAAATTATTCATTGGTTGCATTCACATGAGCCATACTTTTCTTTTATACAATTTCCTTAGTCTTGTAGTAGTATGTCAGTTTTAGCATGATTACTATGTTATTTTAGTTTGATATTAAAGTCCACATATCACCAGTTAACACTCTGATTCCTCAGTTACTCATTCCCCACATCATCTAGGCTATTTCACTGATACTCACTTTCCTCCACTATAGAAAGCATATTTGCCATCACATGTCTTTTCATCTCCCTTCCTCAGTAATCTATTGAATTCTTAATCTGATTTGGACATTATGCTGCAGGTGGTATAGTTTTGTTTCTCTTCTCACTTAATAGAAAATTCTCATTGAATTTCATATTCTAGCTTGAAACCTACCCCTTTAGGTTCTCAGTAAATAATATATTTTTTTAAATTTTTTTGAGTGAGAGAGACAGATAGAAAGACAGAGACAGAGGGAGAAGGAGGCAAAGAATCTTAAGCAGGCTTCACGCCTAGCGTGGAACCCGACATTGGACTCAATACCACAACCCTGAGATCATGGCCTGAGCTGAAATCAAGAGTTGGATGCTTAACCAACTGAGCCATCCAGGCACCCCAGTCTTCAGTAATTTTTAAAATTTTCCATTTGAAAATGCTTATTTGTAAATATTTTAAGGTTGTCAAGTGTTGCTGTTTGTCTCTTTGGTTTGACTGTAAACACCCTGATGGATGAAATTGGCTTTCTTAGTTTGTTTTTTTTCTTTTTTTACTTTTCCAAAGTTTTTTTTTTTTAAGATTTTATTTATTTGTTTGACAGAGAGACACAGCAAGAGAGGGAACATAAGCAGGGGGAGTGGGAGAGGGAGAAGCAGGCTTCCCACTGAGCAGGGAGCCCAATGTGGGGCTCGATCCTGAGACTCTGGGATCATGACCTGAGCAGAAGGCAGACGCCCAACGACTGAGCCACCCAGGCGCCCACTCTTCCAAAGTTTTAAATGTTTAACAGACAATTGGTGTTCAGTGAATCTTAAGAGAGTCACTGATAAATTGATGTAAGTTTTTAGTCACTAAAAAAATCAATGACTACATTTTAGAAAACATTTCTGTGGAACATCTATTCATCCATCATGCTTATTTTTCTCTTGGTAGTGCAAACTGTAAATGTTTTTCTACTATTAGCATACACACCTGCACAGTATCCCTCATGAGTTTTCTTTGCTACAGCCTTTTCCCCAAATCCGTCATTATGCTTGCATTGTGCATTTTAATGCATAATGGAAAACCTGCATGCATTGTGAACAGTGGCATAATGTATTCTTCAGGGTGATAAGTTATGTTTCATGTAATGTCAGTTCCTCTCTCTGAATTTACTCTGTTCTCAGTAGATGTGTTTCAAATTAATAGAGCATTAGTCCCTAATCAAGGAAGTATTTAGGAATACATTTTTAATTAAAATGAACTATAGGGAGGAATAAATAGCGCTAGACATTTTGTGTTAATTTGACATAATACATTACTCATGTATCTTTGTGCATTATTAAAAATTAGTGTTGCTGGTGTGGTTGTAAACCCAATATAAAAATTAAGGCAAATGGAAGGAAGCAGAATTAGTAGGGCATGTTTTTAAAAAAGCTCAAAATCACAGAGGCTGTGACGTAAACCAAATCATAACATATATACTTGTAAGGATCTAAAGCAATTACCTAATCAAGCCATCGACTTGCTTACAAGTAAAGAACAGTACAAGGCAGATACACTGCCTGTTTTTAATTAAAGACCACGTGATCTCCCTTTGTAGCATCATCATCTTTGCCATCAGGAAGTTCTTTTACAAGACAGCTTTGATGAACCATGTCAGTCTTTTTGTTTGTTAAAATATATTCACTTATAGAACTCCAAAAAATGTACTTTGCATTTTACACATGAAATATAAAAGTCCCCCAAATTCTAGCCCCAAGGATTTCACAGTTAACTTTTAGACATTAGCAGAAATTCAGAATATGTGAAAAACAAACAAAAGACTCAAATCTGCCACATACTATGAAAAAAACACCATCTTATATTCTTGCAAGATATGTAAATTAATAGTAAAGATACTACACATTTTCTGTAATTGAAGTCTGTAGTCTTTTTATCTTAAGATTATATAAAGAAAATAATTGCTCAATATGAAAATATTATTGGAATTGAGATTGTTTCCCTGATGCTGATTTTTTTAGAAGACAAAGCTATATGAAATTTGCAATCCACAAATGCTAGGGAATGAGTGATAACTTCTATACCAACTATTTCCAGGGCGTACAGAGGGTTACTTATGCCCTGATATGGTGCTCAAAAATTGGAAATTTACTTTCAAAAGGAAAGAGTCCCATTCCCTCAAAACGTGTAAAATCTCTCTCCTGTATGTAGCAGCCCATAGACAGTCTTTGATGAGGTTCGGATCCAGAAGTCAAAAAGGGGAGAAGAACTACTGCCAAAGAAGGATAATGTACTCAGCATGCTCCACTTATAAGTTCAGAAAACCAAAGCCAAGACTAATTAGCAAAGAGTAAGATCTACTGGTGATAAATTCTGTAGGCCTTGAGGCAACAAAGGGACAGCCCAGGTCAGAAGAGGATACAACTGGAAATAAATTATTTTCTGATTCACATCAAGTAAGGGTTATCATCAAGGCTTTGTGTGCAGGATCCAGACAGATGATAAAATCTATTATATAATTCATTTTACACAAAAAAATAATATGTCATTTAGATTCTCATTATAGAACTTGGGTCTTTGAGAGGTTTTACAAAGTTTTTATTGTATTCATAGTTAAAGAATCCTATCTGTATTGTCCTTTTTTTTTTTTTTTTTTTTAAGTAGGCTCCAGGCCCAGCGTGGAGCCCAACGTGGGGCTTGAACCCATGACCCTGAGATCAAGCCCTGAGCTGAAACCAAGAGTCAGAAGCTTAACTGACTGAGCCACCCAGGTGCTCCCTATCTGTATTATTCTCTGTAGCTATCTGGATGGGGCAGATATCACATAATATTTTAGATATATGAGAATAAAGCTAGAGAAACAACACCTTATCCTCAATTTAACTTTAAGCACATTTTTAAATAAAGGTTTTATTTATTTTTTTGAGAGAGAAAGAGAGAGCGAGCACATGCTGGGGGAGGGACAGAGGGAGAGGGAGAAGCAGACTTCCCACAGAGCAGGGAGTCTGACATGGGGCTCTGTTCTAGGACTATGGGATCCTGACCTGAGCGGAAGGCAGACGCTTAACCGACTGAGCCACCCAAGCGCCCCAGCTACTATGTTTTTCTATCTCGTATTAGCTTTCCTCATATGACCTCAAGTAAGATTGTTTTTCAGATTAGAAAAGCCTAATAAAACTTTCAACAATGTCAATTAGTAGTTGTGTGAACTTAAGTAAACAATTTTCTCCAAATTTCACATGGCTCAGCCATAAAATGGAAACAATTGTTAATCAAAGGAATTTTGTGAAGATAAAAGGACACAAGAGACATTATTACATCTAGATCAATGCCCAGCACATATCAGCCATTCAGATAGCTAAATGTGAAAAATTGTACATAATAGATGGTACTCTGTTTCTAATGTAATCTTTCACAACTTTCTTCCTAGCACTCATTGTTGTAATTTATTTGCGTTTTTTTTGTGAGTTAATGATAACTGCCATCTTGTACTGAAGGCATAAACAGAAACAATTTGCTTGAGTACCAACCCAGGAAACCATTTGTGACTTTATTACAACAAGATACAAATGCTTCAAGATCTCTGTGTTCAGAAGTTACCACATTAATTTGGAAAGCCAAAACAAACCACTGTGTACTATTAAATGCATAAATAGACACAGTTTTAAGTGTAAAAATGCTTCTACTTACCAAATTTGGAGAGAAGTTGCTGTTTATGTAGGACTTGGAGTTAATTATGTCTGTGATTCAATTTCACCCTTAAAAAGGAGAATGTCACCTTGGGATTTAGTGTTTACATCTGTGCTCTGCAGGAAAAAGCACATAATGAATGTGGATTAATCATTCTTTGAAAATCTGAGAGCTCAAAGGGGAAAAATAAATGTGCAAAAAGTAGTGATATTTGGAAACTATTTGAAAATAAGTAACAATAGAGTGTATGGACTCATCTTGAAAGTGACCATTTCTCTGATTTATTTGTACTCAAATATTGCTCTGGGTCCTGGCAACCAGCAAAACTGCACCAGGAACTCCTCACCCCCCCATCAAAGATTTCTGCTGTTAAGCCTTTGCTGGAATATGATTTGGGGTCACTATGAATGAATGGATTAGAATAAATGAAGGTATCTTCAGTGCAGTAGTCTTTATGTAAGAAACAAAAGATGCAGGAATTGCATAGAGCATATGTCAATATATAGGTTTCCCCTGCTATCTGAAAGTGGAGCATTCCTACGAAATAGGAATTTTTTTTTTTAAAGATTTTTTTTTAAATTTTATTTGAAATATATGATTTGGGGTCACTATGAATGAATGGATTAGAATAAATGAAGGTATCTTCAGTGCAGTAGTCTTTATGTAAGAAACAAAAGATGCAGGAATTGCATAGAGCATATGTCAATATATAGGTTTCCCCTGCTATCTGAAAGTGGAGCATTCCTACGAAATAGGAATTTTTTTTTTTAAAGATTTTTTTTTAAATTTTATTTGAAATATATGATTTGGGGTCACTATGAATGAATGGATTAGAATAAATGAAGGTATCTTCAGTGCAGTAGTCTTTATGTAAGAAACAAAAGATGCAGGAATTGCATAGAGCATATGTCAATATATAGGTTTCCCCTGCTATCTGAAAGTGGAGCATTCCTACGAAATAGGAATTTTTTTTTTTAAAGATTTTTTTTTAAATTTTATTTATTTATTTGACAGAGAGAGACACAGCGAGAGAGGGAACACAGGCAAGGGGAATGAGAGAGGGAGAAGCAGGCTTCCCACTGAGCAGGGAGCCCAATGCGGGGCTCTATCCCAGGACCCTGAGATCACGACCTGAGCTGAAGGCAGATGCTTAATGACTGAGCCACCCAGAAGCCCCCCTACAAAAGTTTTTGTAAGCCAAAATGGTGGGCGTAAAGCAAAGAAACAGTTATTGTTACTTTATATGGAAATTTTTTTGACTCAAAAAATAACCTCTTAGGCTTTTCTGATACATCTTGCTAACAGATGCACAAAATAAATTGAGATAAAGCACTGATGCTCACAGCTATGGCAGCTTGATGCTGAGCTGCTGAGTGTAGCTCCTGGGGAAGGAGCTTGGTGATGCCACTCTTGCTGTTGGGGGTGTCTGCTGCCTCTATAACGACCTGCCTGCAAGCAAATGCTGAATGCTACTTTCACTTTTGGCCTTTTTTCCATAAAAGCAAAAATCCTATCTGGATTTCTTTTGGTTAGCAAAAACATACTAATGTAGGTCTTTTTAAAAGCAAAGTGGAGTAACATACACTTTTGAAGAGCGGGGATACCTGTATGACTCTACATATTTTGTCTTTTTTATACCTTTGTATTTTATACATTTGTATTTGTGTATATTTATTTATTTATTTTAAAAAATATTTTATTTATTTATTTAAATTTTAGAGAGACAGAGAGAGAGAATGCCTGAGTAGGAGGGTTGGAGGGGTGGAGGGGATGGGGAAAGAATGTTAAGCAGACACTGGGCTAGGCACAGAGCCCCATGGGGGGCTCGATCTCACAATCCTGAGATCACGACTTGAGCCAAAACCAAGAGTCGGGTGCTCAACCAACTGAGCCACCCAGTCGCCATTATTTGTGTATATTTATTGTATTAAATATTTAAAATATTTTAATTATATATTGAGTTAACAATTTAATAAATATACTTAATTATATTTGATAAATATGTTAAAAATAATATTTTATCATATCAAATATATACAATATTTATATATTACATATGTATAGATATATCTATATTTTTATATATTTAACATATGTTTTTATTTTTTTTTTCAGTTTGTCCTTCTTTCAGTTCCTCAGCTATAATAAAAGGCAGGCAATTTGAAAGCATTTTATTTATGCTCAGGTAATGAGAAAGGTAGAAAAGAAATAAAATGGGAATCAAAATGCTCTTATAGTCAAAAATTTAAGTATCAGCCTAACTATTGCCAGGAAATTAGAGGAAATATATTTAGAGTTTAAAAACATTAAGCAACTGGCTGTTCATATTTTTCTTTACTGATAACGTTCCTAAAAATCTACTAAAATCAGCAACAAAAATATTTCAAAATGTATGTACACGTGAGCTATGTTGGTTCAATGGTGAGGATGAGTGTTAAGTGATGATTTGTTAAGGTAGCTATCACCTTCGTTTACCGTCAAACCCACAACAAGCTGTGCCAAGGACAAACACAAGGTCAAGAAAACAGTGAATAGAATCATTCATGCCTCCCTTGTTCATCCTGGGGATGCACCGATAATTCTGGAGGCTCAGTGCTGTGCTGGTTGTGAGGAATCCATCAGGACGAAGAAATCCCAAACCAGAAGTTCACGTTACTACAACAAAGGGAAATTCTTGCAGTACTATAGTTACGTACAGCCTCCTTCTGTTTCTCGCCTTGAAACCTGCCCTACTACAGGCTTCAGGGCAGCAGGGCTGGCCATCGCTTCTCACCAGGTAAAAGCAAGCAGGATGCTATTTGCTCGCCGAATACCATATTTTTTTTTTGATTACTCTCTCCTATAAACTTGTCCCCTCCTTCTGTTTAGAGATATTGGAAAATTCTACATAGAATTTTCTACAAGACTTTTTGTACCTTAATATAAATTTTATATGAATCATTATTAGGGTAAGTTGCTACTAAAATATTTTTTTTCTAATAGATACTATAGATAGCAAAATAAATTCTAAAATATATTCCTTAGCAGATTAGTATCCCAAAATTATTTCAGTGGTAGAATTAGGAAGGGAATGCAAAATACTGCTATTTATCTTAGTTTTTAAGCTCAATCAATACTTCTGGCTTCTTCGAATTAAAAAGCTAAAAAGAACATTGCTCCCATTCTTCCAACAGAGAGCTGAGAATGCAGGACAACCAAATGATCCCAAGTCCATGAAAATACAGTTGCTCCAAAGAAAAAAGGAGCACAGTACTGCTTACCTGGGGCAGATTCTGCCAAGCACCATTCAAGATGGTAAGAAGAATTCAGCTAAAATGTTAACAATTTGCTAAAGGCTATGTGTGGACTAAATGAAAATTTAGAACTCCTAGGATTAAGAAGTACAAACTTCCAGTTACAAAATAAGTAAGTCATAGGGATGAAATGGACAGTGTGGGGAATAAAGTCAATAATATTGTAATCACTTTGTATGGTGACAGGTGGTAGCTGCCTTTATCATGGTGAGCATTTCATAACGTGGAGAGTTGTTGAATAACCATGTTGTACAACTGAAACTAATATTTGTCAACTGTACTTCAATTTTAAAAAAGCAAAATGAATGAATGAATGAATGAATGAATGCAATTTGCCTTCTCCTCACCAAAAAAAACACAAAAACCTGGAACCCATAAGGGCTAACAACACAAAGTGAATCAACTGTCCCTCAAGGGCTCTTGTCCATGTACCTCGGCAGGTGCTCATAAGAAACATTTGAGCAAAACAAGAGTCCTGAGAAGGCATAGTGCTTGGGGGACAGGAATAGGTGCTGTTGCTGGTAAGGCACAAAGCCCACCGGAATCCATCTACCCCTTGGGAACAAAAGCCCTACTATGCTGCAGGAAAGGCAGCAAACATTGCCATCTGTGTGGCTGGGGTAAAAGACCACTGCAGCTGGGGGAAGGGAACAGAAAAACATCCTCTTGGGGGGGTGGGAGGCAGGGGTATGAATACATCCTAGACAATTAAAGGTTGGGAGAGGGAAAATCACTGAGAATTCTTCACCCCTAAAACCCAGCCACAGTGCCTGCTTCAGACTGAGGTTAAATCAGATCAACAGAGAATTTCCTCTCCCCCCTCCCTGCACCCTACAATGCGGCCAATAAATGTTGAATAATAACTAACAATGATCTAGTTTCGAGAGACGGACAAGAGAAAGGAGGCACAGTGCCAAGTAAGAATCTGACACCGAGTGTGAAGCAACATTGACAAAAATTCTTTGGTAACAGAGTTTCCACCCAAAATATAAGCTAAACAAGAGAAATTTGAAAACTGTGGTACACTGAAGGCAAACATAATAATACCACCCAAACTGGCTAGATTAACACAAGCCCCATGCTAAAGGCCTGGCAGAAAAATATGCATGCCATCTCCAGGCATAAAGCTCTTTTCTTCAGTGGCTACTGTCTCACACAACAATGTGGATGAATCTCAAATGCTTTAAGCTAAGTGAAAGAAGCTAGACCTAATAGGTTAGATACTGTATAATTCCATTTGTATCATGTCTGGAAATGGCAAAACTGTGTAAAAAGAGAATTAATCAATGGTTGCCAGGACCTGGAGTTTGGGGAGAAGATATGGGTTAATTTGTTCTACATCTTGATTGTATTGTTGTTTTCACAACTATATATATTTGTCAAAACTTGTAAGCTGGTACACTAAAAAGTGCAAATTTTACTGTTTGAAAATTATACTCTAAAAAATAAATGGAACTAATCTTAAGATACATTACAGACTTAGGAACAGACTTTTGATTTTGAAAAATAGAAATGTTACAGTAAATGTACATGTAATTTTGAGATACGTCTTTATTTCAAAATGTCTGTATGTGGAGAAAAAATGGTAATTCTTAGAAGAGAGGATATATGAGGTGGTATCCTTTTTGGAGAATCGCAAAGTACATTAGCATGTTAACGACTCTGTACAAAGAAAAGCTAGAGAATCTTTTTGTGTGTGTACACTTTTAAAGTCAATGACTTTTCATGGAACACACATTGAAAAAAGATGACTTACCAGTTTTAGAACTTTGAAGAATCTATTGCTGTATATTCGCTAGGATTTTCAAATAAGCCATTTTAGAGAAATGCAATTTATTTTATACAAATTGTCATTAAAGAAAAACAATATAAGCTCCCCCCCGGCACCCCTGTACCTTGTCAAATGGGTAGTTGAGTTGGGAGAATTGACCAGTGGAAATTTCTTCTTTCATTGCTAATACTGTGATAGCTTTGCGAAAATTAGCCCCCATTCCCCAAACCTGTAGCTGTATCTCAGAAAGTTGTGCTAACGAAAGACCCAGTTGGAAATAACAAGCCATCAAAGCCAGAGAGGGCTGACTACATAGATTGCAGGGTCCACTGTGAAAAATGAAAAAAGGGGGTGTTGTTTGACAAACAGGAAAGAAAAAGTGTCCTCAAAAGTACTGATATATAAAACTTTTCCCCTTTTTCCATAGTCTCTCTGTTTTGCTTTGTTGCAGTGTTTTTGTTTTTTTAATTTGCTATTTAATGTTCTTTCCTTCTGGACAGGATACTCTCCTGGCGAGTGCCAATCCTCATACGTCTCTGGACTCTTGACCCCACGTAGGCGTATTCATGAAACAAGGGATTCAGTTTCTCCTTTTCATGGCCAGCCACCCTAACCCCCAGAGGTTGGGCAACCCCCAAGGGATTGCAACCTTTCACAGAACACCTTGGTACTTAGTTTGGCAATAGGCAAGAGTTACCTGCCTAACATGCCATGGTTCTTCTAACAGTGGGTGGAGATGGCCACTGTCATGCCCACCAGGGAGGAATCCCACCTTACGCCGTAGCCTCCTATGTTGTTAAACACACAGATTCCCTGCTTCACTCATGGAGATTCTGGTTCACGAAGTCTTTACTGGAGCTCAGAAATCTGCATGTTTGAGAGGTTTTGCAAATGAGGGACACCTGGGTGGCTCAATCAGTTGAGCCTCTGCCTCTTGATCTTAGTTCGGGTGTTGATTTCAGGGTCATGAATTCAAGCCCCATGTTGGGTTCCATGCTGGGTATGGAGCCTCCTTAAAAAAAAAAAAAAAAAAGCTACACAAATGATTTTGATGTGCAGCCACATTTGGGAGTAAGATATTACACTTGCGAATTTGAGGACTAGAGGCTAGTACAAGGGTGCGTTTGGAGAAGGTCTGATTACATTAAATTGGCATTGAGATGAGATTATTTTCTGAATTTTTATTTGGGAGCAGAATTCAGCTGAGATCAGCCATTTTAAAAATGTAAAAAACTTCACACTTTACTGCCTGTAAGAGACTAAGAATTGGAAAGGGAATAAGAGAATATTTAGATTTTGTTGTCAGAGAAGTACCTTAAAGGTAAAGTCACATAAATGTTCCTTAGAAGCAAAGTAACCTCATAAGAATAGAGAAATATTAGCAAACTTTATAGCATGAAAGAAGCCGATGGGTCTGTTCACTTGAACTGTTCAAAAATAAATGTATGTGTTGCATCTGTATGAAACCAGATTATTTCCAAAGTAACCAAACAAGCAAAACACTGAAATTTTTCACCCACTTTTATTCTAATTATTTCAGCATCATCATCTATAGATAATTACACAGTTTTATAATTAAACAAGGAATAGTACTTTAAAATGTTCAAAGTTTTTGAGAGAGAAAAGTTTCTTAAGCTTTTAAATTTATTTGAAGATAATAAAATTGTGATAACCTGTTAATGCCAAGTAAATTGTACACACATGTAAGTGGCATCGTTTATGTTTTATCAACCTCTACTTCAGTTCTTCCTTCATATGTCTCTAAGGAGCATCTATCTAAACAATAATATGATCTGGCTGCTACCTTACTATAAATACTTCAATGGCTTGCTAGTGTATTCAACAAAATTATCAGTTGTTTAGCATGGCATAGAAGGACTTTAGAATTTGGCTGTTTCATTTCCCACAATGTTCTGCACCATCAGTTCTTTATAGCTTCCAGGCTCTCTGGACTGCTTGTTTTCCTATAAGTTGCTTTGTGCCTTCACCAGGAGGTTAATATGTCTTTATTCTTTGAGGCTGTACTTAAATGTTATTTCTTTGGGAGAGCCTTCTCTGGCTTGTTGTAGTCTTCATTAGATGCTATTTCAGAAAAAAGAGAAGCAGTGGGAGAGTAAGATGGGATAATTGAAGTGGCAAAGTAAGAAGCCAGGACAGGTGTCTGGAACACTCCTTCTAATCCTGGTCTTGCTACTGTTTTGTCTCTGACTTTAAATATGCCACTCATCTTCTCTGTTTTGGTTATATCATTGATCAAATGAGAAGGATGGACCAGATGACCTGTAAGTTACATTGTAATTCTTATGACTGTTTGCTTCTGTGGAGTTAAGAGTGAGGAGGAAAAAAAAAATGAAAGTGAAGACAACATGGATTAGGGTAGCAAAATAGAGTTTCAGACTTTCGACTTTTTTTTTTTTTTTAAGTAGGCTCCACGCCCAGCATGGAGCCCAATGTGGGGTTCAAATTCATGACCCTGAAATCAAGACCTAGACTGAGATAAAGAGTCAGATGCTTAACCAACCCAGCCCACCCAGGCATCCCTAGACTTTGGACTTTCTTAAGAGACCAGGGATAGAGAAGAAAAAGGTGAAGGTACGTACAAGTAGTGAGGCTATGTTGAGAAAATTTGAAGAGAAATTGGAAGCTATCCAACAGGAGTAATTCTAACTTGTCTCACCACAAAATGTTTGTGATTTAAAGAAAAGAGAGGAAGAAATGGTAGCACATATTGAATGCTCTTGAGAGTGAAGGGTGGTGGAGATAGAAAAAATCAGAGGTGATTTGAACAGTAGCAAAGTACTGATGTATCAAATATTTACTGAGCACTCACAAAGTAGGACATTCTGTTCCAGGCTATGGGGCTACAGCAGTGAAGAGAACAGGCAAGTCAACCTTGAACCCTCCCCTTAAGGATGGAGCATCATTAAGATTTTCGACCAGTAGTCTTGGCTATGCAGCATGAATTTCTGGAAGGCCCAAAAGGCTGAGATGATAATTTACTCCAACAATGCTCAGCAGCTGGCTATTGGGGAAGAAGAGGCCAGTCATGTTTCCTAAGGATTCGGTGAAGAAGCGGTCAGTTCAGTCAGAGATGAGGGATTTTAGGATGGTTGTCAGTTTTACTTAAAATACTGACCTAGTTACTTGGAAAGACAAAGGAAGCTTAAATACAAGAAGTCAGAGATTGGGGTCAAGATGAGCGTGAAGAGTGACTATTTTCTAGTTATGATATTGAGTTACAAATGACTCAAATTTATGATTTTTAAGCAAGCTAAGCATAACAAAAATACATAATACACAAGGCAGGAGGCCAGCATTCAGAAAGCAATGATATTACAGCTAAATGAAAATTATTAACTCCAGTTGTACACTTGATTACCCTTGAGCAGTTTCAATTGATTTGGATAAGACTCTCATATGAGGAAACCTGAGATTTTATCCTGCATTTTTGGCTCAGTTTAGAGGTCTTACACAGACACTGAAGTGTGAGTCCAAGGGGTTAGACAACATTGCATGAGATATTTTTTGAGTTGTTGGTTCCTTTATGTCTATGAAACAATTCTCAATGGTTTGAGGAGAAAAACAAAGAAAAATTAATTTGGAAATATAATAGAATGTGTAACTTAAAAAATAGTAGATGAAGAAGAAATAGCTTTAAACATTTAATCTCTTGAATGTCAGTTATTAAGCCCTTTGAAAGAAAAATCAAGTGTAGGATTTATCAGTGCATTTAAAAGCATGAAGTGACAATTTTTGTTAATTCATTGTTGGATTTAATCCTGAGAGATGGATATTGTTAGGTACCCAAAACAATAATGATTGACTAGGAGAAAAAGAAAGCAAAAAGGATATAACTAACACTTGATTAGTTTTTGCAAAAGGAAATTACTTTTAGTGAAACACAAATTATAATACCGAAAAAAATCATACCAATGACATATCTTTTTCACTTAAACAATCGATTTGCTATATATTTGTGATTCTATAAATTTTTACTAAAAGTAATTGTCTTCCTTTTTTTTTTTTTTTTTTGTTAAAAGGGTTACTGGACATCAAGGTGAAGCATCAACAACTTGATTAAAACTAGACTAAGGGATGGGGTGCCTGGGTGGCTCAGTCGTTAAGCGTCTGCCTTCGGCTCAGGTCATGATCCCAGAATTGTGGGATCGAGCCCCGCATCTGGCTCCCTGCTCAGTGGGAAGGCTGCTTCTCCCTCTCCCACTCCCCCTCCTTGTGATCCCTCTCTTGCTATGTCTCTCTCTGTCAAATAAATAAATAAAATCTTAAAAAAAAAAAAAAAAACTAGACCAGGGGTTATTGTAAAAGGAAATAATTTGATTATTCCTCCTGAAATGATAGCATATTTTAATGTATGCAAGGCAGCATTATGGACAGGATATCCTATACCTGTATATAAGTATTTGCTTTTGTGGAAACTGGAAAAGTGAGGCAATATCTAATTCGTCATGACAAGAGTGACTGATTCATATGGTTTGGCATCCAAGCCAAGCAGGGGCTTCACTGAACACTTGAATTGATGCACAGAATCACTCTAATAGCAGTGAATCCTGTCAGAACAAAAGCTCTGCTGCTGAAAACTACGAAATTATTTTGAGTTGCATGCAATAAGATTTCTCAAAGATATTTTGTTAGTAAATTTAATTTTATTCTTGGGGTTATTAAAGGCAAAAATAAAATACACATAAAAAATCTGTGTTTACATACAACATCTATTAATTGATACCTGTTCTTTGCTCAGTTGTTAAAAATTTATTTTGATGGTGCGATATTTAAGGCTCTTCCACATACCTGACTGTGCTTCATATCAGAGCCCCCAGATGATGGAGCACTGTGTTGTGCGCTACAGATTAATTCTTGGACAGATTTTTCTGCTTCAGTACCTCTTTTGTAGGTGCCAAAAATAATTGCTGATTTTGCCAAGTTGTGTCTTTATCACCTATCAAGGATCTCAGTGCACTGTCATGTGGCATCTAAGGTAAGCATGCATTTATCTTTGTGTTTACTTTTCTCACTGCGCTGTGTTCGTGAAGCTTATTCCATTGGCCTTTGTCATCTGTTGTATGAGATGAGCTTAAAGACCATGGGGTGTTTCTATTTTGTTCTCATTTGCTTTTTAAAATGTGGTGACTTATTTTAAAATTTTATTATGTTATGTTAATCACCATACATCACACCATTAGTTTTTGATGTAGTGTTCCGAAAGCCAAATAAAAATTTGAAACCAGAAAATGAGTCTAGTTTCACTGACACTTAGCCATCTTTTGCTTTCCAAGCACATCAGACTACAACCAAAGCAAAGAAAAAAAAAGATAAGAGAAAGTGAATTCTGGACCTGATCCAGAGAGTTTTCTGCCCAAAGCTCCAAGAGACAATGTTGGACACTCCTGTGATTCACATCCTGGAAGTGTTCTGATTCAATGCAACTGGTAAATATTAAGTATATGCTTTTGTGGATTAAATCTTAGCTCTTGTTCCAACATTATTTAATAGTCATTTGGATTGGCTTGTTTGTGAAAACATCTAAAAAAATAAAACACAGCATTATATGCAAGGATAAAAACCTCAGAATCAGTGGTGCTTTTCTTTTTTAGTGTCAAATTAAAAAGGGCTTTATTTAAATTTATATTTGCAAATGTAAAGTATAAATACACTTTAGACAAGCATTTTGTAGAAATACACCAGCTTTTTCCAATTATTTTCTGTATCCACACCATTACAAAGTATAATATATGATATGGAATCCCTGGATTTCTAATATTCTGGGATTTGAACTTGAGAATTTTGAAGTGAAAATCACTTTTTTTACCTTAAATGATAGTGAAATTTATAAGTCACTTTAAGTATACAATCCAAAGAGGGATAAAAATAAATAATATACTTACTTGAGTTTCTGCTCTTTTTTCAGGTCATTAATTCTTAATTATCCAAGATGTTCAGTCACTATAAAGGAATTAAAAATACATTTTATATCTGGGTAATTGGTAATATCAAAAATGCTCTTCTGCATTAAATTCAGTAGGTGAGCTGAGTTATATTCTCTTCCATAAACTAAGATAGGGCATTTTTTCCTATTATGCTGAGGAAAGAAAATATTGAAATTACTGTTTTGCTTCCATTTACAAACATATTAAGTTGATATACTTGATTTTTATAAAGAGTAGATCTTAAGTATTGCAAGCTATAACTGAGCAAACACTTCGAAGGTAGTTTTGTATGAGGAGTAACAAAGCAGAGTTGGGACCAAAGCTTACTTGATTTTGATGGATTCATTTGAGGGTTTGCTTTACTCACCTCATAGAACACGGACAGAAGTGGAGGATTTGCACAGTCCTATGAGAGAAGGTGCATGGGCTGAGGGATTTCACTGGGGATGTGTCTAAGGCAAGTACACAGGCCCAGTGCCTTTGCTGCACCTTTTGAGATTAGATCATGGACTGTGAACTCCAGAAAGTATAAACAAATACTAGCTTTAAAAACAAAAAGCTATATATGTATGCATATGTGTGAAATCACATACCTGTGTATGCCCACATACACAGATAGACAATTTTGTGAGTTGTATCACTGCTACATATAGTAATGGTCATTTTTTTTCTTTGCATTGGAACTATTTGAAACTTTTCATTTTGTGGATTTGTGGTGGCTTCCCATTTGGAAAAGAGGAATGGGAGACAAGCCCAACCTTAGATTCTGATTTCTAGGAGGTGTTCTCCAAGTCTTCTAGCTCCACCTTCTCATTGTTCTCTTTGTTCATCACTATCACCTTTGGGGACTGGAGAGCTTTTGCAGTCTCCTTCCTGCTCTTGGGCCCAAAGGTTGTTTTAAGCTTTGGACACTAAAATAGGTTTTGGTCCAGGTTTGTGGTTTCTTTGGAACTAAAACCCTTTCAAAATTAGGACACTTTGAAGTTATTTCCTGCCATCCAGGTTCATGTGCCAGTAACCACATCCAAGTTTTTTCTATACATAATGTTCAAGCATGATTTCTTTCTTTTCTTCTCATCCTCATTTCTCTCTTTCCCCCCTCTTCTCTTTTCTCCTCCTTTTTAATAGCAGACAATTTAAGGCTATTAAAAAAAAAAAAAGTGGTCTCAGGTGAGCAGGTAACACCCTTAATCTGATCATCCGATCTTTGCTGCAAGATTCAGTACCTGAATCAACTGAGAAATCTTACTGGGCCTTTGGCACTCAAGTTATTTTTTTCAGTGTTATCTATTACTTGACCTCTACTGATCTTCTTTTCCAAACTGTAAAGCCCTTGATCTCATCACGAAAGCCAGCCAATCAGTGTCTGGGCTCATCTTTGTCTTCTGATACATTTTTGGAGGCAGCTAAGAGTAACCAACTACACATTCTGACCCTTTCCAGCCACTTCTTCTAAAATCACTTGTCTAGTTGTCACATGGTCTTACTCCTAAGGTAATTTGGACCTCCATTTTATAAACGTTTAACACAGAAGATCAGGGGTCTCCAGTCATCAGGCCTACTATATCTGTGTCCTCACCACCTGCCAGCAACCCATTAAGTCAATTTTACATATTTAGAGCTTCTTGAACCAGTTTATGTTTTATGCTAGTTAACACTACTTGGTAAATATCAGCTCTGTTATTTCAGTGAACTGGTAAAATGGAAGTTAATTGGCATGCATATAGAGTTCAGTTGATGGCAGGAAAGGGCTGGGGCTTTTGTTTCATGTAGTCCCTTAGTGACTCTTGGGCTCCTTCACCTCCTGGAGTCTTAATGTTTCACTGGATCTTCTGCATCTGGCTGACAGATAGGGATGTAGTAGGTAAGGATGATACATAGGGGCTTTTTATGACCCAAGACTAGAAATGACACATATTTAGAAATGTTTGCCCATTTCTGTTGGCCAAAATGCAGGCCACATCTCACTGAAAGAAAGTCTGTGTGTCCAAGGGGAAAAAAAATGAATGGATTCTCTAAGAAGTTAGTAAGTCTCCACTGCAAGAATCAACCTTCATTTTTCTTTATTAGAGTTTCGATTATCTGAAAAACTTCTAAGTCATAGATTTGTGATAAACTATTTTTCCTTAAAAAGGCAAAGTGTTTTCTTGTGTATACATTCATTTTTCATCATAGCAGTTTCTTAATCACTTACAACAGAGGTCAAAAAATTACACACCAGGGGTTGGCTGCTTGTTTTCGTAAATAAAGTTTCATTAGATCATAGCCATTGTTTACATTTTGTCTATGACCACTTTTTTAAACTACAGTGGTAGTGTTGAGTAGTTCCAACATGGAGATCTTGTGGTCCATAAGCCTAAAATATTTACTTTAGGAAATGCTTGTTGATCCCTGATTTAGAAAATCCAAAATTAGCTTTGCATATATCTGCTTAGGACAGTGAATGAAAAATGTTGTTCTTTCCATAGATGATCTTTTCCTTGATCTCAAGCCAACCTCAGTAATATTTTATTTAAGGAAGCAAATGATGATTTATTCTCTTTTTAAACTTGACAACACCATTTTCAATTCTCGAGAATTGGACAATTAAATGTTTCATGTAGGAAATAACATTTAATTATAAAATCAATGTGATTTCGGCAAACTCCCAGATAGGAACCTCATTTCTATATCTTTCTCCTTTTGATCAAGATACAATAAAACAGAAAAGATATTATTGATATACACATTACCAAACCTCAAAAGAGAAATGATCATCAATTTTTGGACAATGGAAACTCCAGATTGTTTGATATATCAGGAATGGTCTGTGAATTAGGAGTTTATTTTGTGGGCAGATTTAAGGATAATACTCATTTTACATTGGACCCTTTTCATGATAATGATGTGTATACATCATTCTTAAATTATAATTCTAAAAACTGACAGACCAATGCCACTGCATAGGTAAGCTGTTTTGAATGAGAACTAGAACCAAGGCATCTGCCATCAGATCCATTACGGTTTCCACTCTGACGCAGCTATTTTCAAATTAACTAGTCCATGGGTTTTTAGTTAATTTCCCAAATAGCCACAACTTTTCAACACTTTACTTTTGGATGTTGTTTTACTTTTGGATAAAATGAAAACTCTGCCTTCACGCTGAGCTAGGTGCTTTACAGGTATTATCTCATTTACTCTTTAACAGTATTTAACTTGTGCATCAGCATCCTTATCTGAAGAAAAAGTGGACTTGAAGAAGGTAAGTAACTTGTTTAAGCATATGCATAGAGGGAAAAAAAAAGTCCTTACATCTATCACTTTTATTGGTTATAGTTTTTTGCACTGACACGTTTTGAAGGAAACAGAGAGGAAAGTATGATGGATAGGGAGGTAAAGTAGGACGAAACCTTCCAAAATAGGGTGGTTTCAGAGAGTCTCTCTGAAAAGTGATATTTATGTTGAGACCTAAAGTGAGCAGTCAGTCATAAGAAACTCAACAAGTTCTTTCACGAGAGAAGTAATACCAAGTAGAATGACCTTAAAAAGAAATAGGTTGTGCTTTCCATTCTACTGAAGAATATTCTAGTTTCTATTCCTCTTTTCTTCTGTTAAACATATCTATTAAGTTTTTACTTTTAGAAATTGTACCTTTTTTAGTACTACAATATTAATCTGTCTCATTCTAGATGTCATCTATCTGCTAAAATTCTTCATCACTTCATTTATTTTGGTTTTGAAGATTTTAATCAAAGTTGTAACAAAGTTTATTTCTGATAACTCCAAAATCTTGATCACTGGTGGTTTATTGCTACTGTCTATTTTTTCTCTTTGTTTTTGATAATTTATTTCTGTCTCTTGTCATGCCTGGTACTTTTTAACTGAGTGTCAACCATTGTAAAAATTGTAAAGACTCTGAATCATGATATTTTTCTTCAGAGAAGATTTAATATTCATCTATTAGAGAGGTACTTATGGGTGGAGCACCTAGATGTAATTTGAGACTAAGATTTTTCTAAACTTGTTTCAGGCTTTCTCAGGGCTGGTCTACTTCTACTTGGTTCTTCATCCTACAGGGTCATTTTCCCAAGGATCTCACCTGAAAGTCTAGGGCCCTTTGGGGATCCTCCTTCATGGTGGACAGCTTAGCACTGTCAGATTGTTAAACATTCTTATAGTACTTTAGCCTGTATCAACCATTTTTCTTCTAGGTTCTTGTCTTTTTACTCCTTCATGCAAAGATTAAGAGTTTGGCACAGACTTAAGGGAAAACATATATCAAATGACACATTTCTCTATGATTCCTTTTTCTCCCAATTTAGCCCCTCAAATTCCTGCTGCCATGGTAATCATGACCTCTAATATTTTTCCCTTTCTACCTCAGTGAGTGGGCCACAAAATTTATGAGGCTGTTTTTCATGCAGCCTCTATGTCCTGGTCCTGGAAATTTGCAAATGTCCAAAGTGGGAAAAAAAAACAAAAAACAAAAAAAACCAGTAGTAAATGGAAGGCTTTTTCCATTGCATTTCCTTTATCTTCAGAATCATGGCCCCTCAAATCCTGGCCTCCTTGTCTGCTCCAAGATTCCTTCAAACTGCTATTTGCTTGTTTGTTTTAATTTTAGTCAGCTTTAATGGTTTCTTGACAGAAGAGTCTAATACAAGTTAATCATAGACAGCAGCAGAAGATTGGGAGATGACCCTGGGTTTGAATTTCCTGTCTACAGTAATAAATGTGTTTACTTAGTCATTTAAAAAATATCTCAATATAGGTTTTCTCTCCTTGAATGAGGATAATGTTGGTTTATGAGATTGTTATGATGATTTAAACATACACACACACACACACACACACACACACATAAACACATACATCTATATAGCAAAGCACTTGGTATATAATAATGAAGCAAGAAATGTTGGTTCTTTCCTTCTCTTGTTTTATTCAAAGGTCATATTTTTGATGTTCATTGATCCATATTTATCAGATTAGTGACATTTCCATGATATATGTAATAAGTTTTGAATGATGACAGAGAAGAAATAAATATACAGAAAGTATAACATGCATGGATATATTCTAAGAAAATACATTTCATCTGCATAACATGTACCATCCCAAACATTAAATTTTTCATGAATTTTTATTATGTTGTTTTTATTATGAGATACTTAGAATAATTTAACTTAACATTAAATAAAAACAAAGCAAGTACATAAGAGAAGACATAATAAAATGACCTAATTTTATTTCATTAAAATATTCAACACTTGGTAAAGAGAAAGAGATATGCATTGAATTGTATATGCTAAGATCTATACAAATGAAATGATGTAAATTTTGTGAAAATGCAAGTATATTTTAAGTACATAGTGTTTTCTGCCTAATAATTCAAATAATATTGCTAATGTTTTGTTGTTCACATGAATATTAATATATTTATTTATTTATATTTAATAAAGTCACCATTTTATTTACTATCTGTAAATTCATTTCAAAGATAGAATTTTACAATAATTGATAATGATCTCTTCATTTACTATTTTTCATTTGTGAGTTTCCAAAATACAGTGCTGTAGATTTATTTTCATTGTAGCTGATTACTTATCACTCCACCTTTCCAAGGCTAGCAGCAGCCTAGCAGATCAATGAGAAACTCATTGCCTTGAAAGAGATTAGGTGATAGGTTTATAGTCGAACCATTTGCTCTAGTTAAGAAATGTGTAAAATTAATAGATTGTTCTCAAAATTCCATCTGAGAATTGAACAATTTAGTCATTATATTCTCTATTTTCTTTAGAAAGAATAGGACCTAAATATAAATCCAAAACATAATTTAATAAAAAGGAAAGGAATTGAGGGAGCCAGAAGCCACAGAGAAGAAAAGCAACTCAAATACAGGTCAAAAGTTCACTTTTCCTAAGAGACAATGGGTATTAAGTAAAGTAATCATTGGGATTGATCAGATTAGGCCAGTCACCCTAGATGCAACCACACAGTCCCACCTAGCCTCAAGTTGCTGAAGATTTAGTGTAACAGCCCATGAGACACGGGTGGTCTCCTATACACAGACGCATAGCACATGAGCCCAATAGCAGCAATTTTCAGAATTTTGTGTTTCTCAAACACCAATAAAGTCATAAAGAATTTTTGAGACTAATAAATGTTTATTTTGTCAAAGAAGGAAAATCACACACACAGAGGTACATCCATATTACATTGTCATTATTTTCATTTTGAGGACCACTGAAACAAGGGCAGAGAACTGCCTAAGCCAGAGAACTAGGTTGACAGATTAGCTATTTTAGGACCTTTTTTAATAGTCTCCTTTGGAGACCAGGGGTGTTCTCATGTTATTATTCATTTAACTCACTTTACCACTTTAAACTTTTGATACATAACATCTTCCAGCTTCTCCACTCAATCCTTTCAAGTTCTTATTCTAGCATGAGAGTGTGCTTTATTTATTTTGTTTCTGTTGGACATTGAGCATTAATATGTAGTGCTTTCAAAATTTTGAAGTTCTCTGTGTGTTTAAGAATGGGGAAAAGATGCTAAAGTAAGTCACCCTTTTATCTCTTAAGCCCATAAGTCTGTTTTTCAATCCACTGATCATCTGACTGCGTGGTTGGTCTTTTAACCAGTTTCTATGATTGTATAATGTGAAAAGTGTTGCTGCCATGCTCACATAGGAAGTTGTTGTGTTACAGACACATATTTTGTACTTTAAGAAATTATTCCATAGATTAACACCCATAAGAAAACATTCATTAGAAAAAACACTGGATTCTAAGTCTGCTTCAATTTGAGATTCACTTAGTGTCTGTAAACTGAGGATATTGATTTTTGTTGTTGGTGGTGCTGTGTTAAAATATTTGAATTAGTTGCCAACACTTACAAATTGGGAGCTTTCACATAACATTCCAGATTCCAGGCCTTTTTTCTTTTTTTTTTTTAATTCGGTTTACTTCACCTCCTTGTGCCTCAGTAACCTGGTCCATCAAATGGGAATGATGATGGCACCCCTCTCACAAATACCACTCGTTTGGAAATACAAGGAATGGCTTGCATGTGGTGCCATGAGGCTTAATGAGCAGTTACATATCAAGTACTGAGTATAGTTCTGGCACATAATCAGTGCTCCCCCGATGCTGAAGCCTGGTCATGCTCAGCAAGCAAGTGAGCTTGATCGACCAGGGCATCCCCTTTTTGCTGGTTTCTGAGGTTGGGCACCAGGCCTCTCAGTCTCGGGGGTTCAGAGTTTGCTAACATGGTTGGCGGTGCTGAACAAGAGCATGAGGTGGGCAGGGACTAGCCAGTGAGGACCCTCCTGCTACACATCTACAGACAGATGGACAGAGTTGGGATTTTGTCCTCCTTTGCCTGGGCATGGGGCAGAATCTGTATAGAATATGAAAGAAAACTGACC
This sequence comes from Halichoerus grypus, assembly GCF_964656455.1. Taxonomy (NCBI): domain Eukaryota; kingdom Metazoa; phylum Chordata; class Mammalia; order Carnivora; family Phocidae; genus Halichoerus; species Halichoerus grypus. The sequence continues at coordinate 40,842,097 of NC_135712.1, forward strand.
AAAAACTGTAGTAGATTTAAAAAATCAACACAACAAAGGCCTTATTTTCCGACTATAATGCTGACTTAGAAATCATTTACAAATGATATGTGTATATATACAATATTTACATTATATATTTAAACATAGACTATTATATATATTACATTGTTATATTTACATGTATTATATATATTTATATACATTACATATGTATAAAATGATATGTCTGAAACCCAAAACAACCATATTAGTAAACATTCAGGTTAAAGAAGAAATGATAAAAGACTATATAAGATATTTATGAATATTCCCATATGGTTCTAAAATAATTTTTTAAACATTATATTATAAAATTTAAGTATAAGGACAAAGATCTGTAAAGAGTTGTATCAATTTCCAAAAATAAGAGAAAGTAAAAAACCACAGAGTGATTATTCATCTTATCAGATATTTGTAAAACTCTCTACACATCTATCATTTCATTTTTATTTTTTTTAAGATTTTATTTGTTTATTTGACAGAGACACAGCGAGAGAGGGAACACAAGCAGGGGGAGTGGGAGAGGGAGAAGCCGGCTTCCCGCTGAGCAGGGAGCCTGATGTGGGGTTTGATGTGGGGCTCAATCCCAGGACCCTGGGACCATGACCTGAGCTGAAGGCAGACATTTAGCGACTGAGCCACCCAGGTGGCCCTGCACATCTATCATTTTAAAACAATGTTAACACTGTCCTGGTTATAGACAAATATATGTAGAAAGAAACAGAGAGGTCAGGGTCAGAGTGCTGTGTGAGAAGAGAAACTTGAAGTACAAGCACCACTCATTTGGGAATAGATGGAGTGTTTTGTATATAGGCCAATGGGGGTACACTAACTGGAGCAAAAGGAAGTTCATTTTTTAAACAAAACAAATGTCAACCACGGTGGACTAAGAGAAAATAAATTTATAAAAGTTAAAAGATGGGCACACCGGAGAACAACTTCGTCCATTTGTATTAGAGAAAGTTTTTTTTTTTAACAAGACCCAAAACCAAATAAAAAATTGGATTTTGCTACATAAAAATATTTTTACAATAAATATTACCAAATATTAATTTTTAATGCATATCATCATAAGAGATTTTTGCATGAATTGAACCAACCAGGTATTGGTAATATCTAGATATATAAGTATATATACATACAGTCTAGAATTATAAAGGAATTTATAAAATAAACAGTAACACAATCAAAATACAGGAAACACATTAGAAAAATAGTTAACATTAATAGTTAAAATAGTTAAAAAAATTAAATGATTAAGTGGCCTACAGAAGGAAGCTCTGAATGGTTAATAAATATTCAGAGAAATTCTATGAATAAGTGGGGCTGTGCAATTAAAACAACGTGGAGCACATGCTCTCCAGCTCAGATTAGTGAAAGCCTTCAAGTTGATCAGAACTAATTATTGGTGAGAATGTGGTAAGAAATATTCAGTGTTGGTGCTGTCTAAACTGGAATGGTCATTCTGCAGAAATGTATAATTATTAATGAGATTAATATTCATGTAGCCAACACTCAAAAATTCTGTTTTTCATAAATTAATTGTCACAAAGTCCATAAGGGGAACTCTTTCAGGACATTCTTGGCAGCACTGATTGTAATATTAGGGATCTGAAGACAATTAGCTGTTCATCACTAGGAAAATTAATATGTAAATTGTTGTGTGGGCATTTTTCAGCAGTAGCCATATCTTTTCCATGGTTCTTGCTCTTCATTAGACAGGGCTTCTGTCTGTTGACTTTCTTACCTGAAATACTAACTAGACTGGTTTTCTTTTATTTTTTATTTTTTAAGATTTTTTTATTTATTTGAGAGAGAGAGAGACAGCATGAGTGGGGGCAAAGGGAGAGGGAGAGGGAGAGAGAATCTCAAGCAGACGCCACACTGAGCACAGACCGGACACAGGGCTCGATCTCACAACCATGAGATCACGACCTAAGCCAAAACCAAGAGGTCGATGCTTAACCCACTGCACCTCCCAGGCGCCCCCACTAGACTGGTTTTCTGATTGTAATCTTACTGCTGATAAGGTATTGGGGTTGATCCCAGGAAACAGACCCTAAAACAATACTGAGACTAAGAGGCTCATCTTCTTCACTTTTAACATGATGAGAGCTTCCTTGCAGGTAGAAATTGAAATTATAGTAATCCATGACAGGCAGAAGCATTAAGAATACCAGTGTTTGAGGTGAACCACTGATTAAAAGCAAGTATTTGGAGGATTCAGTAATGGCTTCACGTAACCATCATGGTACCAGTGCAGGCTACAAGGAGTAAAGCTATTTCTTTTTTTTTTTTTTTTTAAAGATTTTATTTATTTATTTGACAGAGACACAGCGAGAGAAGGAATACAAGCAGGGGGAGTGGGAGAGGGAGAAGCAGGCTTCCTGCAGAGCAGGGAGCCCAATGTGGGGCTCGATCCCAGGACCCTGGGATCATGACCTGAGCCGAAGGCAGACGCTTAACGACTGAGCCACCCAGGCGCCCGGAGTAAAGCTACTTCTAACGGTGATCAATAATCTATGGAAAGAGAAGCTCAAGGCTATATCATCTTTCTTGCTCTCTGTCTCACTGTGGTAATCAGAGACTTTAATTATCAGCACTTTCCAGAGACCATCTCACAGGTCAGTTACATTGATGATATTCAGTTTCTTCCTGGGGAGCAGCAAGGAGCAAGCAGCCAAATGCTTTAATGAGATACTACATGGTGTCTGAGATTAGGAGTTAGACACCATGAACACTTAGATCCCTGCCACTTAGATGATGTCTCCATGGGTCTCCTAGGCTGGGTCATATTGAGCTATTTCCTCTAAATTGAAAGAGCATTTTGATTTTGGAGGCACAATACACCATATTTAGTGTGTTGGTTCAGAGAATTTACTGAATAATGAGAAGGCTTTCTTTTATTTCCTAACTGTTGTTTGTTTCAGCATCTGTTGTTTGGCTTATCACCCATAAAGCAATTCTCTTATACAAAATTCCCTCTGAAACACGAGATGGCTTCTACTTTCTTGAGTAGCCATCGCCTCACACAATTCATGCTCAAAGACATAATCCTTACAAATTATAGTGAGTTTCTGTGTGACACATAAAAACAAGAGACAGTCTCAGAGTAGAAGAGGAAACTATAAAAAAATACAAAAGATGGAGCTTGAAGAGAACGTGCTATAAAAGAGAGACTCTGGTAATCTTAAATGACAAGCAAAAAAGCTATGTACATGACACTAAGATTGCGTGACCCATTAAAGTTTAAATATATTCTTGGTGGCAAATTCGGACTAAAACCCTGATCTCTTGACTTGCAAGCTATGTCAAGAGCTCTTGGTACTGTGCCATATTTGTTTTCCTGTTTTAATTTTTATTCTATTCTTGCCGAGAGCCTCCTTCAGAGAAGAAAATAAGGATATGTACGAAAATGCATATTATGAAGAAATGAGTTTTGAGGGTGGAAATTGTACACTTGAAGGAGGATGGTTATTATGAGAATTTCCATTAAAAACACCGTGCTACATTTTTCACCCAAAGCTCTGCGGTTTATTTTTCTGTCTTTGGGAATTTCACAAACAACTTGTAAAGTTCTGGCCAAACCTTTGAGGTTTGCCTTTCCATAAGTATATGGAACAAGCCAAAGGCTGCAACCGTAGCCAAATGAAACAATGGAAACCACAAGACCTGCTGGCCCGGCTCCTCTCTCCTTTCCTTGATTTTGAGCCCCTGGAGAGGAAACCACCTGAGTCGCATTTGTGTATGCTTAGAGCTCTGGAGAACTAAGCCTCCAAACTAATGGTTCTTGCTTAATTTGAAATAAAGGGATCAAAGTATTGAATCCTAAGGAAGTAGAGACAGTTTTGTTTCTACCACTCCTGTTGTTTTTTAAAATATTTTTAAATATTTTTATATTTTTTAAAATATTTTCTTTGTTGCAAACATTTAAAAGGAGCCTCTGCTCAGATGCATGTAGCCATGGTGTGCTTCTGTTTTCAGGAGTCTGGAGGGCACGGTGATGCACATACCTTCTCAGAAAACCCTTTCACCAGATGGAATCCGTGGAGCCCCCAGCAGCTGGTGTAATAGGATGTATACTCTCCCAACCTGTAGTACATTAGAGTGCAGATTCAATTCCGCCGAGACTTCGTACGCAATATAATCCCTGGAGCCTGATTGCTGGAGCTACTGAAACTCTTCGTGCCTCAGTTTCAGGATCTACTTTATTCTTCCCAGGACTGGTGTGAGATGAAATGAGTGAAGAGACACAAAATGCTTACAACAGTGCCCGGTATGCTGGAGATGCTCGACAGATACTTGCTGCTGGTGGTAGGACTGGTAGCGACGGTGGCAGCCGTAGTAACAGTAGTCATAGTGGTGACGTACCAATAGCGTGGTGGACGGCGGCCAAGGAAGAAAGTGGGAAACTCTGAGAAGCTGTAGGAAGCATGATTTAAACTTGTATTTGACAGCGTTTGATAACAGGTCTGCCCTTCTCTTCAGCGTCATTTGTGCTTTTATTGAGATCGAAAACTAAAGATAAACTCTCAGGCTGATGCTTCTTGCATTGAGTTGAAGGGAGCTCTCTGACAGCCGGGCACTTTTACTCACGAACCTATTCAATTATTCATTCATTCTTTCTGCAATTATTGAGTGACCCAATGTTAATGTGCATGTTAGGTAAGGTAATTCTACCACTGTAACAAAGTTCAGAATTCCCGTGGCTTAACCAAATGCAAGTTGAATTCTGGTATTAAATGTGGATGCTCCTGTTTGGCATGCAGCTTTCCTCTAGGTGGTAGTTCAGAGACCCGGGTCACTTCCATCTTGTGGATCTACTATCCCCCAGAGCCTCAGAGTGCTATGTTTCTCATCCCAAGATGGAGTAGAAGAGGAGAGAGAAAGTAACACTGTTGATTAATTTCTTTGTTCTGGAAATGACAAATACCCCTTCTACTTGACAAGACTCCATTCAGATGCAAGAGGATTTGGGAAATAAGGACTCTGCTTGGGTAGCTTTAAAAACAAAAAAATAAAAAAATAAAAAAAACAAAAAAACTCTATCGGTCAGAAGAGGGAGAACAGTTTTTGCTGCATGGTTATCCACTTCTCCCATACAAGGATACAGGGATAAATGTAATACCTGTTCTTATTGTCAAGGGAATAATGGGGACACAGGCTGGAAACCAAGAGATGAAGACCTTCATTATGCCTGGGGAGGTCACACAGTGCTTTAGAGAGGAGGTGGACACCACGATTGCATGGTGAATGAGCAGAGTTCACAGACACAAAAGGAAGTGTGTTAGATTAGCAAAAAAGAGACTATGATTCGCAGAGGTATGAACCGAGTAACCCTAAAAGGCTGGAGCACAGGTGTGTAGATCCGCCTGGGGGATGAGCAGTATCTTCAACTGAATGATGTTCTGTAGAGGACATAAACTAATTTAAAAAAAAAAATTACCCTGAAAACAGAGTAAAATACATTTGAAGATATTAGAGGCTCAGAAGTTAGTTGACAGATGAAGAAACATAAGTGGAGGGAGATGGAGATGGCAGAGTATACAGGAAATGTGAAGGAGTTTTGGTATTTCACTTCTTAACATGTTCACCCATCCTTTCTGCATGTGATTTCTGCCCTTCTTTGCATGTTTTGCAATACAAGCAAAACCAAACCAAAACGGATTAAAAGTTTTATGAGCTTTTGGAGAATTTTAAGTTACTTTTTGTTCCTTTAAAAGTTATATGGCAAAACAATAAGAATAATGAGAGACAACATAAGCATATAGGGTACTATACCATGGATGGTAAAATAGCATCCATCATGCTGGACTCAAAGTAACAGATTTAAGTACACACACATTCTATTACATGGGGGACAAAATCAATTAGGATTTGAATATAAAGAAAAGAAACATTTAGCCCTACTTGTCTTTCTTCTGATCACTTACTTCCCTTACATATCCCATAGTTAATGTCCCAGTAATTGTAAATCCACTAGGAGATCTAGCTTACATATGAGTAACCACCATCCGCTCAATATTTTCTGGGAACTTGGCTGTCATTTGGGTTCATCAAATATTTGAGTGTTATTTTCAAAGACTCCAGGCTGTCCAGTGCCAAGCTATCCTTGGCCCAGGAACCTACCCTTGATTCTTAAGTAGCTTCTTTCTAGAGAAATTTAATCTGCATGTTTCTAATACATTTAAAATTAGATCATCAAAATATAGTTTTATAAGAGCTATCCAAAACCCTTGTGAGAGAGTCTCCTCATTTTTTTTTTTCCCCAAATGAAAATGTCTCATTTGTTAAACTTCAAGTGTGTTGCGAAGCTAGAAACCCCTGAGAAACAGATTTTAAAACTTGGCGGTCTCTATTCTCTTATCCCTAAGGCATATAGTAGGTGCTTTGGAAGTTTATTTTTGAATATGTTTTTAGAACATTGCTTGGAGTTCATTCATGTAGGGCTGAGTTCCTTCCTTTCCACCAAGCCACAATTTTCCCATTTGAAACCTTTCCAGAACTCAAAGGAAGCTACACAGGTGAAATGTCATGATGGCTTCATAAGAAAGAGTCTGGGGCAGATATTTGCAATTTCCTATTCAAGATAACCTTATGTACTTGTTCAAGCAAGACTATATTCAAAATCACTTCCTGCCACAAGAATTCTGAATTTCATTGTATTTTCTTTGATGTACTCTTTGCTATCAGAATCAATCCTATTTTAAGACAACTCTTTTTGAGTCTCCATTTTATATATTTTTCTTACAGAAATCTAGAAAAAATACTCAATCACCAAATATACCCTATATTAATTATAATTAAGTGATTTTATTTGATGTTATATAATTTCTTAGTTTATTGGTATTATTCACAAATAAAAATAGAAGGTTAAATGTTTTTATCAATATTATCTCAAATGAATTGCATGATTGCCTATCACTAATTCAGTTTATTCACCGAAAAATTGGCTTGCTTTATTGTTCAAAAATAATTTTAGGTTCTATGATGAATGCTAAGATGAATATGGAAAAAGGAATTAACATATAATGCTAAACTTATCATTGTCCAAGTGTATGGTGTTGACGTGGGTTGCATATTTCTAATGCTTATTCAAGGGAAATCCATGAGCATTTCATATGATAATTACTGGTACTGTATTTTTAGATTATTAATTTAAGAGGGTTTGTGTCTCATGAAAAGTTGATATATTTTAATGAAACTTTCAGTCTAGAGTGACAAATAAATGTTGGGGTCATATAATATTCTTACTCTTCATAACACCATACCTCGTCTTCTAACCCCTTAGCCACTCCTCTACTCTGATCTGCATTTTTCCCTTTCATCCCCATTTCTCTGGCCTCCCCACCCCAGGCTGGATCTATTGTTCCTTCTCATTAGCCCTTATTTACATGATAACATTTACATTGTAGTATTTTTCATTCATCTTATCCAAAATCCTACCTACTTTTTGGTTTCTGTAACATTCAGCAACTTTCCAGCCCCATCCTGAAACTTGTTTTTTTCTGTAGCAACACTCCATCCAAATTGTTGCCCTATTATCACTGTTCATCTCTTCTCTGCCTCTTGTGTTGGTTCCTCCTATACCCGAGTTTCATTATATTAGTTCTTTATGACAACCTAATCAAACAGGTATTATTTCCATTAGTTTAGAGGTGATGAATTTCAAGACACTTTCAGATTACACAAATAATAAATTGCAGAGCTAGGATTGGAATCCAAGTCTATATGCCTTCAAAACCAGAATTTTCTAATACACACTTTGCCTTCCTGGGGCATGATCAGGCTGGCTCCAGGGCCTGCCTTGTTTTTTCCTGTTGAAGGCATCAGGGCATCAGCTAACTTTCTTTTTTCTTTAAGACTACTTCCCCCCTTGCCTAGTCTGAGTTCCAGTCATTCAGTCTCTTATATTACATCCCCTACATGCCTGGTTTTGAGTAACACAAGTTCAAGTTCAATTTCAAGTTCACCACTTTTTTTTTCTTATTGTTTGAAGACCTGCAAATCACTATAGGAGAGCAAATGGCGTAACTGCGTGATTGTTACCACAGTCAAATAATCATACCAGGTTCTTCAAAAATCCATATTGTGGGTGTCAACTACTACTTTGTGGGCTTCAACCAGCAAAACCCATGGTGGCAGAAATAATTACTCGAGACTACCATTTAGTCAAGAGAGGTGAGAGGAAGCCTGAGGATAGACTCTCTGAGCCACTCCTAGACTCTCCTATTTATTAGCGCAAAGACTTCAGGTAACAAAGTAACATACGTCATAGGAATTCATGCAGAGCAGAGGTGTAAGTGCAGAGCAGGGGGTTACAAGGTTCTTGAAGCAAACAAGGCAATCAATCTTAAGCAATTCAAAGGGTAGGCTTTACTACTTCTGGATATGAGTTTTCTACAGGTGAGGCAAAAGCAGGCAAGCGTTAAGAATCCCACAAATCTGGTAGAGCTGGTACTAGAGAAGCGAAGCATGTCCTGTTGTTTCCAACAAGACAGAAAGCAGTTTTCTGCTGTGCTATGAGACCCTATAACTTACTAACCCATGATTGTATTCCCACACATACAACCTGCTTACTTATAAACTATGACTCATATTTTAATGCCCAGACACTGTCATCCGTATGTTCCCTTGTACAAAGGAGCAACTTAAATGTGCTTAATAATTGCATGATATCTCTTATATTTGTTTCCACAAAGCTTTACAACCAAATGCCCCACCAATAGAAGTTATGAAGTTTAGCCATTTATAATTAACAAGAAAAAAGTAGAGTATAATTAATCTTTGCAGACTCTCTCAGCTCTCCTGTATACTTTAGTTCTATCACTTTGGAAATCATTGAGATTTAGGTGTGATTGTAACTAATACATTCCCATACGTGTCTAACACCTCTTCTTAGCAGCCCCAGACTTCCTTATGCACAATCATTCTGGAAAGTGTAGATTTATTCCCTTCTGAGCATTTTTTCAAAAAGGTGCAAACTGAAGTGTAAATGGCATTCATCTCACCAAATCAATTGGAATGTAGTTGCTGTTAAGGTGGTTAAAAAAAAAAAAAAGCAACAACAACAACAACAGGAATATAATGCCTCTCTAAGTGATAAAGATTTTGAAAACAAAATATCTAGGCACTGACATCAAAATCTAATGATGTAATGTATGGTAATTAACATAACATAATAAAATAAAATAAAAAAAATAGGCACTGACATCAGATGGAGATTTAGTTCAGGCAGTTTGATTTGCAGATTTAATTTGGGGACAGGCGTGGTTTGGGTGTGAGTTAAAGATAAAGCTTGGAAATCTGAATAAACAGTGACAGAGGTCGTTCCCGATGTAGTGTATTCCTGCTTCAGGAACGAGTGTGCCTCTGGAAGAGAGGCAAATGGAACTCTGCTCAGGTGACAAACCCACTCTGTTCTCTCATGCATGTGAGCACAATCTAAGATAAGCGGTGAGGGCAATTTCATTTTCAAATAATTTATTCATTAAACAATATCTTCCACATCTTATTAAAACCCAATATGCATAAGAAAAAGAAAAAGAAAAACAACGCTCCTATTAGAAACTACAGTCGATCTCATTGATTTAAAAAGTATATTGCCACTTCACCCCGTCCTCCCCTGCCAGATTGTGAGTCTCTTAAATGAAAGACCTGGGATTTAAGCATCTTTGCTCCTTTTGTGCTTCTCACAGTCCCGGCATACACATACAACAGAAATGCAATAAATGGTTGTTGTAATAAACTAGAGACATAAATATTGCTGCTGTCAGAGATATTAGAGGATCACTAAAATGGCAAAAACATGGAGCAGCTTAATAGTCTACTATTACATGGTTTGAAGTTGAAATTAATCGTTTTCTTGTTTGTCAGACTTGGATTTTTTAAATGGCTAAGCATGGGGTTAATTTTGACAGGTAAGTTTTATAGTTTGGATACACATTAAGCATTTGGTTTTAATTGAAGTCTTTTTTTTTTTTTTCTTGCTCAGGCCACCCAAAAGCTTCCTTGTAAGAATATGTTTATATCTGTATGTATTTTCCCTGTCACCATTTGCTGATGCAGTATTTAATTTCTTTCGTTTATGGCCTAAAGTATAATATTCTGCCAATTGAACAAGAGTTCACTAAGTATGAAAAAATATATTTTCCAGTTTTCCATTAGGAAATCCAAACCTCTGTAGTTCCATTTGGATGCTGCAGTTCACTATTTTGTCCCAATTCACTAGTTACAGATGTTTTTAAAAGTGCTGGAAGGCATAAGACCAAGATCTAACAGGGATATGGAAATTAACTCAGTAGGTATCCCAAATTTTATTTCCTCTTAAACTTCATGTTAAACTTACATAAAACTAAAATAACTGGTGTATTCATTCAATTTAGTTTTTTTAACGCATGAAAATAATTGTTTCATTGCCTGATTTTTAAGAAAAAGACACACACATACACACACACACAGAAAGAGAAGAGATTGATTTCTTTTTTTTTTTTTTAAGATTTTATTTATTCATTTGAGACAGAGATACAGAGAGAGAGAGCATGAGCAGGGGGAGAGGCAGAGGGAAAATCAGGCTCCCCGCTGAGCCAGGAGCCTGATGCAGGGCCCAATCCTAGGACCCTGGGATCATGACCTGAGCCAAAGGCAGATGCTTAACCATCTGAGCCACCCAGGCACCCCAAGAAATTGATTTCTTAACAAATTTCTTTTCCAAATCTGGAAGACAGCCAAAGTCCTAAAACTTTGCTTTTTGTCTATTGCTGTCTCCATGAGTAGGAGAGCATCTGCAGGCTCCATGAAGTATGTGCTCCAGGAATCGGAGGACCAGGTCATAAAATGTCACCCTCTCAGCACAAGAATAAATTCACAGTGAAGAGATTAATAATTTATAGTATTAACCCACCCAAAGAAATGCTTTGTAGCTTAGTTGTAAATAGGTTTATGATTTAATTCATTTTAATTTATTCAAAGAAGGACACCTTCTCAGGAGCATGGCATTTTGTATGGAATTGTGAGAAAATAAAGTGAAAAAAAAAAATCAGTATTTTTCTGGTATTATTGAAACGAGAACAAGACATTATTTGAGAGGCATCAGCACTTGAGCCATTAGAAAGTTGTACTCTATAGAAAAGCAAAGATAATTTTCCAAGCTCTACCACAGCCTAAATGAAATATCCCTCAAGACCACACAGATCTCCGCCTGGATTGCATGCTCAGCATATATTTTTATAGTAAGAAAAAGATGCCACAGTTTGCAAATATAAGTATTCCTGGAGCCAGAAAAGAATGTTAAAAAATTGTATTCTATGTGAAAAATTGGTGTTCTACTTCATAAACTAAACTTTTGTTAGAGCAAATAATTCAACAAATATTTATCGATCTAAGCAAATAAAAATGAGTGAGTCACAGTGTCTATACTGAAGAAACTCACACAATGAAGAAATGAACTAGAAGACACCTCTGTGGCACCACTAGGTGAAGCTTGTTGATGTCTTGATGGTTCAAGTGCAGATGGGAAAGAAAATTGATTCTACCTGGGTTTGTCTACTGATGGCTTCCTACATGAGGTGATATTTCAGTTTCAATGGAGAGTTTTTCTTCATGAGTTTAGTTAGCATAAATTAATTCAGTTAACTTTCATAAGAAGTGGATCGTTGAATGAATTGCCTGTCTCTCTTTACTTATCTTTATGCTACATAACAATAACACTCTGCATTGAACATTATTTAAGTACAAATATATAATCAAATAATTTTAGGTGGGCCCAAGAAGTATAACCTACATGGAATTGGGTGTCTTTGAACTATACTAGATTTTACCTTAGCATTTTATTGCAGTCAAGAAAATAGACACAATTGAATGTGCACATATGTGCACATACAAATTCAATTAAAAACATTGAAAATGATACAGATTTTCTTGAGCTTATATTTGGAGGAGGTAAATGAAGATTGTGGATACACAGCACATATTTTTAAAATTCCCTTCTAAAGTTTCTCTTGTCCCTAATGCTCCTCAACTATCACATCTTGTCTTTTGTGCTTATTCCCTTCATGTTTCCATTGTCAGCCTACAGCTACAATCCCTCTCCACAATCTTGGAATATATCCAAGACCACAATTTAAAAATTAGTGAAAGAGTGTTTGACAATATTCAAACCTTGCCCTTAATTAAAATTTAGACTTCTTTTTGTTAGTCAAGCATGATGTGGGGAGCACATCACGTGCGTAATTTCCAAATGATAATAGAAAACAGTCAACCTAATTTTCCTCTTTATAAACATCAGCAGGGAATGATAATAACTATATTTTTGAAATGCTCATTACCTACGAGGAACTGCAGGTAAAATATCATTTGTGAATCTCACAATAATACTAGAACAGGTAAGTTTTCCCTTATTTTAGTAGAGTAGGAAGCTGACACAACTCCATTAAGAATAGACAAGAACTTACACCAAGTTTGGCTGACTCTAGAGTCCTCACTTTTCCCACTGTACTAGGCTGATTTTACACAAAGCAGTAACAGCAATGTATTTTGAGTATGTGAGTGCAGGCTCTCAAAAATAAATTGGCTAACAAAAATATCAACAACAAAAGTCCTAAGGCCCCAAATTATCTTTGACCTTTTCATCCCTTCTGTCCACCACAAAAATGGCTATATTCATCTGCATGCTGAAAATAGTCAATTCAGGAATATTTTCCAATTGCTGAATGCCATAATATCCAAGGCAGCACCCATGGCTTTCACTTGGAACCTTTCTGGTTGTGAAGGAGCAGAAATCTTTCTGAAAGTAACCTTCTAGGGAAAAGTAAGCTTTGAAGATCTGATTTCTTAAAATGCCATTCCATGAACAATCTACCACAGATACTCAAAGCAAAAAACTTTAGGAATGAGTCTATCAGTGGCCAGGGATGGCGAGTATTGATAGAGGTTATTTGAAGCATAAAAAGATGACTAATATAAAAAAATTACCTAAGGCACTAAATATAAAATTTTAGTACAACAGAACCCTTCCACAATTATAAAATTTCTATGCTAATCTAGCTATACCTTTGGGGTAGACATAGACATTGATCAGAAAAGCACATACAGAAAATGTTATGTATTGTATGTGGGTGTAAACTTTCAAACATCCCATGAGGAACGTATATGTTTATGACTTTTTCAACTATCACTAAAGCAGTATCAGGAAACTACAAGTTAAAGCATAAGACAAATAAAACAGGTATCATGAATGATCCAGAGTTTCGTGATAGTCCCTGGGAGAAGAATTCAAATAAATGTCTAAAATAACAGAGTGTAGATATCTACATTAAGAGGAAAAGATCACCTACAACAACTAAGAAAAATATTATCAGCTAATGAGCCATTTCCAATTGGAACTGAGTAATCGAAGAATACTAGATACAAAATTTTAAAAATAGTTATGTTTTCTAATGCTAACCAGCTAAATATAAATCGTTTTTTCTTTACCTCAGAAATATGTTGTACTGTACCGAGAATTTACAGTTTTAGGGAGAATGATTGATGTGTTGAATTTGAAAAAGTTCACATAATTTAGTAATATAACCTCCTTTTCTGTTATGATTTGAAGCATTTGCAGCTGTAATGGCCTTCGAGTCCCTGGGATAAAGGCCTCAGCCAAAGCCAGGAGTTGCCTATAAAGTTCTCTTTGACAGAAACTGGGATGGAATCCAGGCTCATTTCAGCAATATTTGTGGAGAAGAGGATTGAACTCAATATATTTGACCCAAAAATGCATTTTTGGGGCTTGCACCATATTTATTAAAGCCTTGTGGCAGAAGTAGAAGTTATTAAATGGGTGAGAGCTGGCTTATAGAGACACAGTTCTTAGCAGTCGTAGTTCAATTCGACATACTTTTACTGATCACCTACCTGGAGCCATGTCCTAGGCTAGGCACTCACAACTATAAAAAAAGGAGGCAAATACCATCCACAGACTCAAGCAACTCAAAATCTAGTCAAAGGCAGATAGAAAAAACTGTAACACATGATGCAGTAGGATAAAAGATTGTAAAAGAGGTACACAGTACAACTGGGAGTCATAGATACTGAAAAAAATCAGGACTACATTCATGGGAGAAGTAGCACTTCAGCTGGGCGTTGACAAAATGGTGCACGAGCAGTGCGTGTGTCGGGAGATGGGAGAGTGGGGGCAGGGTTACAGCTAAAAAATTAGTAAATTCAGAATACATTCAAGGAATTAAAGTTAGCTTTTCAGGAAGCAACATTTTGGCTGGATTATACGATACCTATTTTTAGAACAAAATACCAGGTTAAACTATTTGATGCGTGTTTTAAAAATAGTATAAAAGATCCAAATGTAGAGTCATGTCATTGTCACTGATTCAGTTATAGTTGGAAAGATAGGGTGGCCACAGGGAAGACAGATGAGAAATTGGGAAATCAAACAGAGAACGGTTAGTCACCTGTCACAGGACAGGTAAATAGTCAATTAGTTTCTTATTGCTGCCCTAACAATTAATGGCATAAAACAATGCAGATCTATTATCTGACAGTTCTGGAGTGGTCAGAAGTCCAAAATGGATCAGCAGAGTCATATTTCTTCTGGAGATGCTGGGGGAAATTTATTTCTTTGCCATTTGTAGTTCAGAGAGCCACCTACATTCCTTGGCTAGTAGCACTTTCTTCCAGAGTCAAATCCAACAACACAACATTTTCAAATGTCTCTCCTCTCTGACTCCTCTGTCTTCACATCTTCTCTGACTGTCCCTTTTGTCTTCTTCTTATAAAGACCCTTGTGATTACATTAGGCCTACTCAGATAATTCAGGATCATCGCCCCATATCAAAATCCTTAATCACATCTGCAAAGCCCTTTTTACCTTGTAAAAGAATATATTTACATTTTCTGGGGATTAAGATGTGAACATCTTTAGGGAAACATTCATTCAACCTCCCATACTGTGGGAACATTATCTAATTCCCAGACGTCAACCGTTTCTAATTTGTAAAATAGGGATAATAATAGCGCTATCTCGCATCATGGTTCTGGGGCTTAAAGGAGAAAAATAATATAAATCAGTTACCATAGTATTCAATAAAAATTGTAATAACCATTGTCATTGCTGTTAATGGTGTTGTCATTTTGAGGGTTCTGAATGCTACATTGAGTTTTACCCACTTTATTTGGCAATGTATAGCTGACCCTTTTAAGAGCAAGGTTATGCTCTCAGAACTTTATCTGTTAATGTTGAATGTCACGAAGTTTGTTGCAGAGAGACTTGAGACATAGGGGGCTCTTGGGGGAGGAAGAATCATTATTCAGATGGATTAGAGGACAAATGACAATTATTTGCAAAGTATGTGGTAGGTATACAGTAAAGTCTTAAGCTTTTTAGAGACCCTGAAAGTTAATAGGAAATGATATTATTCCAATAGAAACCTGGGGAAGAATGTGATAAAGATTCTCTAAGAAAGGATCACTGGTCAAAAACAAATGTTTAGAGGCGGCTAGGTGGCTCAGTTGTTTAAGCGACCGCCTTCAGCTCAGGTCATGATCCCAGGGTCCTGGGATAGAGCCCCGCATCAGACTCCCTGTATCGCGGGAGTCTGCTTCTCCCTCTGACCCTCCCCCCTCATGTGCTCTCTCTCTCTCTCTCATTCTCTCTTTCTCAAATAAATAAATCTTTTTTAAAAAAAACAAATGTTTAAAATATATATTCTAAGTCAATAGTAAACGAAGAAAATTAAAACCATAAAATGATGAATTGACCGGGATTTTTAAGGCAGTGTTCAATGTTGAGGAACATTTTTAGATGAGTGTGGAGTGTAGATTGACAACTACAACCTTATGGAACACTTGAAAGATGTGTACCAAGAGCTTTAAAATAGTCTTTGGCCAATAACTGAGGACAATTTTGGTGCTGAAAATATCTTTTTGTGCAAAAAATATGTTTAGTTAAAATTTCTGTGTTCTTTTTGGTTAACGCAAGAACACAA
Source organism: Halichoerus grypus (assembly GCF_964656455.1). Lineage (NCBI taxonomy): Eukaryota > Metazoa > Chordata > Mammalia > Carnivora > Phocidae > Halichoerus > Halichoerus grypus. The sequence goes on from NC_135712.1 coordinate 40,858,101, forward strand.
TAGACATGAAATTCCAATGTCGATTATGTGACAGACCACCGTGGACAAATGTCAAAGCAGGTTCTGAGAGTCAGTAAGATATTCACACATATTGGGACCATAAAGGAGGCAATTGGTTGGAGACAGAAAGACAAAAAAGATTTCTTTGGAGACAAGTATCCCGTATTCCCCACCTTAAACCCATGGGAACTGTTGGAGGGCTGGACCCACCCTTTACTTCAACCACAAGAGGGACACCAGTGGAACCACAGGGAGAGCTTAATATTATTTCTTTATCCCTAGTGGAACATGGTGAGTGACTATGGCCCAGAAGATCTGCAGGATGCGGGGTGTAGTGGCTGTTTTGCTGAAATAGAGAGAGATGCTACTGTCTTTAAAAAAGCCTACAGTATTAAAATTTTTTGAAGTAAGAAATGCTTGAGTTCTTACTGTAGTCCATAAATGGGCCAGAAGAAAGAAAGAACTATCGCGAGTCAAAGTATTGAGTGATGTTTCCTTAATGGGAAACGAGACCTCACCTTGTGGAAGCTGGAAGGGAGTTGGCCATACTCACAAGGGTTAATAAGAAATTAGAGACAACTGAGAGGCACATTATGCAGAATGCAATAGAACTTGCTCAGTGGTGGCTTCTGGTAAATTTAGAAACATATTTACAAAAGCATAGCCTTTAAACATCTGTCAGGTCTTGAGAGTACCAAGCTAACTTATAAAAATGCCAAGCAAGTTATAATGTCTTAATATCCTTAGTTCGGTTTTCTTTTTCTACTTCAAGCTCAGAGGAGAAACAAACAAAACAAAATAAAGCAAACAAATAAACAAACAATGAAAAACATGCAGTAGTTTGGAGAACGAGGATTTTCAGAAGAGAGAAAAAAGCCAGTCACCTTCCATTCCTGAACTCAGGTGTCCCATCTATATCAAACAAGGTCTGGAAAAGTTGTAGAGAATATTTACTTTGGAAAGAAGTTCAAAGTTTCTATTATTACCTGAGGCTAAATGCATTTAATTGCTGAACTGAGATTACATTCAGCAACTTGAAGTTGTAGTAAGACTTTCTCTTACTTAAAAATGATTTCAAAAAATTTTCAGCACTGAGTGGTTTTAGAGGGAGAGTGGGAGAAAACACAATGCAGTTACTTTTTATTACACTCTCTGAGTACTGGTTATTCAATGTACTTATTATACATACATATAAATTTACTCAAACCATCATTAATATTAATAACAACTGTGAAATAATCTAAATATCCAACAAGAGAGGTTAAATAAATGATGAGACAATCAAAAATAGAAGTTTATGTGGGTTTTTTTTTGGAAGTTTATGTGATTCTTAAAGACTATTATTTTATCATAAAATCTTGGACAATTGTTGCATAATGTAACCATTTATTTTAATACAAAATTAATGTATATTATTCACCATAGAAGACTGTGATAATATTTTTCATTGTTCTGCAGTCGTGTATCGATTTAGACAAAATTGAAGAGAACCGATACTGCTCATTAGGTTTAATACCTAAATTTTATGGCTTAAATTTATAATATTTTGAGGAGGGAAGTGCATATAAATATATAAATTCAAATGATAACCGTCCTATTACCGCCCTATGAATTTTGTCAGGGCAACCACTGAGAAAATCTACTCAGAATATTTACAAAGGATAATAAAATAGTAATCATTTTGATACTACAATTTTTAGATACTCAGTATCTATCTGAAATAAAAATACAGTCTTATAATATGAAAGAAGAACAATGTCTGTGACTCACTGAACAGTCTATTTACTATGTCCGGGAATACTACTCAAAGGACTTCCTAACAAAGAAAGATTCATTCTTTCTTTCAATACATATTTATTGAGTGTCCATTATGAACTAATAACCATGCCAATTTCTAGAAGTAAAATATGGAACCCAATATACATGGTTCCTGGTCTAGTACGAGAGCTAGATCTCAAATAGTTACTAATGCCTATAAAATTAACACTATGGTAGTGCTATTAAAGAGAGCATGTAGTTTTAAGAGATCATATGTTAGAAAAAGCTTCAATGAGTGACTGGCAATTCATCAGATTTTTAAATTAAAGAAGCAGAAAAAGGAAGAGCATTTCAGAAAGAGAAAATTGGTTGTGAAAAGGCCAGGATAGAAAGGAACTTTACAAAGTGAAAAAGGATAGGTGACTAGACATTTAACACAAGAGGAAATGTGTTATGAAATATAACTAGAGAGACAGATAGCAACCAGACCACACAGGACTGAATAGGTCATTTTGGAGTTTTAGGTTTTGCCGTGGTAAACATTTTGGTTATTTAACATTGCTTTTAGGTTGAATATTTTGTTTCAGGCAATAAAGACATGAACTCGAAGTGTTGAAGATTCCTTGGAGAAGTCTGGCAATGAAATAAAGGAACTAGGGCAGTAGCTGGAAGGTACTGTGAGTGTGATGAGAAGTATTTCCAATTGGCAGAGATATCAGCATGCTTCAAAGCCAATGGACTTGTGGCTAAAGATATGGAAATAAAAGCATTTTTTAAAATTTTATTGCCCAATTTCACACCCACCAAAAACAAGAAAACATTTTAAAAATACAAGTGGAGAAAAAGTCTGTATTTAATGAAACAAGTACATCAGTGTGATATTTTGATATTCATCAATGTGTTTTTTATTATCAGAATTCTATTTTGCTCCCATTTGTCTCCCCATTTCAGGAAGCAGTTATGTGAGTCCAGGATACAGATCCAAGCAACAAAGGTTGAACAGTAGAACAACAGAGAAAAAGTATTAAGTTCTTGGCTTTTGAGCTCAAAAATTGTCACCTGAAACTCATAACATAATAATTTGAAAACATTTGGTTTTCCAAAGATGATTTTTTTTTAGTTACAAAATATTTTGAATTATGCAGGACAGAATATGTGTAGAATAAATAGAAATTTGGGAATAATGAATACTAATGTAGGTGCCACTTTCCCCATGAACTGGATAAAGATCTCATGAGCAGAAGAGAAAGGCTTAGAGATGTGGGTTTTGAGAAGGAACTAGTTCCAGAATAAGGACATGAAGGAGGAACTCCCCAGATTTCTTGGGGTAAATTTGAAAGAGGAGGAAACTCATAAGCGGTTTCCATTTGAACCCTGATGACATCAGACTTGTAAGTGTTCCTCTGTCTCTGCAGTCTGGTAATAGGATAGATTATACATATAGAAGCCTCTGGACACATATGGGGGAGGTGTTCCTACAAAGAGTCACATGTCACCAGAGTATTATGAGAAGGCAGTTATATTTTCTCTTGTCTTAAGAAAGGCATAGAAGTTTGAGGAGAAACTGCCAGGAATAATGAAGGGCAGAAGTTGCTTCAAAATTGGCTTGGTTGTCAGGTTCTAGCAGGTATCAATTGCTAAGGCACCCCAGATGATACATTCAAGACACTAATGGGATTGTTCACCTCAATAGATACCAGAATGAACAAATGCTAAAACGTGGTTTTACCTTTCTCAGATTCAGGCTAGATACATAAACCAGGAGGAATTTGAATAGTACTCTGGCGAAAAGAAGGAGGGGAGTCAGTGAAAAACATGGGTTGAATCCTGAAATGATGAATACATCTAAACAAACTAGATTAATTTTTTTAAAGATTTTATTTATTTATTTGACAGGGAAAGAGCTCACACACAAGCAGGGGGAGCGGCAGGCAGAGGGAGAGGGAGAAGCAGGCTCCCTGAGGAGCAGGGAGCCCAATGCAAGGCTCAATCCCAGGACCCTGGGATCATGGCTTCAGCTGAAGGCAGTTGCTTAACCAACTGAGCCAACCAGGCGCCCCACTAGATTAATTTTTGGAACCAAATTTGGACTTAAAATATAAATTGTTATAGAAAATAAAGCTGTTTATTATACATATGAGTCATACCATTGAAAGGTGGTGAGGCAGAGCTGAAAGATAAATCATATTGGCACATCATTAGTAATTGTTTAAAAACTAATACTCCAGCTTAGGGAGACTTCTGAAGGTAACACAAAGTAAAGGGTGCAGAATGAAGATACAATAATCAAGAAATGGGAATTTGATATACATAATGATTGCTGAAAATTGAGGGAAGATGTGCTTCAGGACAGGGAAAATAGCATATTTAGTGAAAGCCTACAAGCAACAATCCCATACCAAACCCAAAGTGTACCAACTCATCTCTCTTCCTTCCTCAACTGACATTACTCCTTTCTGATTATGTCATTATTCAACAGATAGGTTACTCCATTCAAAACTAAAAGTCAGTAAAGGAAACCACATAAAACTTAGCCATAGATTATACATCCTCTATGCTCATGTTCCCTAATAGGAGACCTGTGGGTTTGAATATCTGCTGCCAATAAATCAGTAGATTCCTCTGGAGTTACATGCCAACTTCTAGGAGTAAAATAGGGAACCTAACATACATGGTTCTTCGTCTAGTAAGAGAGCTAGATCTTAATCAAATAAGATTAAGCATCCCCATTAACAGAAGCATCACCTTGAACAATGGGGAAAGTATTAATCTGTTCTATATACTCAAAGGTAAATTTTGAGCAGTTGAACTGTTTTTGTTCTTTGGAATATATAAATTATGTAATTTATTGAGTTATTATATTAGCTATAAAAATCTTTCTTCCAATATTATAACCTACCTCCTAAGAAGTCCTCTACATATTTTTGTTTTGTTTCTAGCTATACTTTATGCTTCCCTTTCTTATCCTTAATTTGATTGAATTCTGTATTTAAATCATTTTTGCATTTTTATATTTTTTTCGGGAAAACTCAAATCATTTATTTGACTAAGGAAGAATAAAATAATAAAAAATACTGCCATATGCACATTAAAATTTTTTTGAAGTATAGTTGATATATGATATTATATTAATTTCAGGTGTACAAAATAGTGACTGCACAATTCCATACATTGCACTGTGCTCACCATGCTAAGTGTAGTATTCTTTTATTCTTTAATACTCTGTAGGAAGCATGTATTTTTTATAATGAGAACAATTTCATATAAAAAGCAAAGTTTAGATGAAAAGTTTTTTGGTTAAAAGTTTATTTGCAAAAAAAAAATTCCTAGTTCTCAGGGTCTTTAATAGTTTCTCACACAACTTACTCAACACATACTAGCATGTAATCCTCCTTGTTGCTTGTGATCCAGATTCTTTATTTAAAATGCTCTCCATTATCATTGCAGTAGGGAAAGGGTGGGGGCTTGGTAAAACATTCAGTGGCCTGAAGAGCTTCCAACTAGCATTTGCACATAACACTTCTCTTCACTCTTAACTGGCCAAAGGAAGTCACGTTGCATGGCCTAACTTCAGGGGACACAGGGAAGGGCATTCCTACCATGTACCTGGAAGTGAGAGTGAAAATATTTCAAAAATATTAATGATAGCCTTAAGTGGTAATGATTATTTTCACTAGGATGGTGAAAAAGGGGATAGAAAGAAGAAATGCATGCAAAAAAACCCTATATATAATATATATCTGACATATGTACACATACATATGTAGCTTTTATATATAATGACTTATATATAATTAGAGACAATGGAGAGAAAAAAAAACAGGAGTAATTCAGTGACTTTTAGTTATAGTGACAGGAAAAAGAAGTGCATTAAGGGAAATATAGGACCCTTGAGAATTGTGTAAAAGATGGTGACAGATTATTTAATTTCAGACTTACTGAATTCAGGGTAGAAATAACGTACAATTAGAAATTCAGCTGTTTTTTAGGAAAGATATGGAAGTCACTGATTTGGAGATGGTAAATGAAATCATGGAGTTAGCCAAGATTCCAAAGAAAGAAAGCGCACATAAAAATGGCTGTGGGGAAGTCATCAGAGAGGGGTAAAAACCATGAGAGACTCTTAACTATAGGAAACAAACTGAGGGTTGCTGGAGGGGAGGTGGGTGGGGGGGAACGTGGTAATTGGGTGATGGGCTTTAAGGAAGGCATGTGATATGATGAGCACTGGGTGTTATACTCAACTGATAAATTATTGAACTCTACATCTGAAACTATGATGTACTATAAGTCGGTTAAGGAAAAAATGGCTGTGGGCAGATTCTTGGAAATTAGAATAATAGAAAGATGGAAGGGAAAGAGGCATACGTATGAGTAAAGGAAGAGGCATTAAGAGAATTGCAAGATAAATGGGATAGTTTAATGTTAGGACAGCTAACAGATATCTAGCAGAATGGTGGGATTTCATCTTTGGAATGATCTACAATGACAAATGTTGTGAAATTGTTCATTAAAGGCAACTGAAGGAAAATATTTAATGTGTTAGGTCAATGGGAATTTCTGAAGAAAGGCTTCTAGTAGAGTGGGAAGGACATATGCCAGAAAACAAGGGGTTAACAAGTAAGCTGATAGTCAAGAAGTAATAGTGGTGCTTGACTATAGTTCTTTGAAGATGATAATTATGGAGAATGAGAGAGGATTTAGATGAGGTACTGTAGATGAGAGTAGAAATGTATTGGCAAGGAAAATCAACAAAAATAAAACTGTGATATATAGAGGTAGATGATAGAAACTAATGGAATAAAGAAATAAAAATGAAACACACGCGTATAGTCCTTAATGATACTTGTCCAAGTTTTTTGTTTCCTTCCAGATTTTTATTTAAATCTAGTTAGTTAACATATAGTGTAATATTGGCTTCAGGAGTAGAATTTAGTGATTCATCACTTACATATCAACCCATTGCTCATTACAAGTGCCTTCCTTAATACCCATCACCCATTTAGCCCATCCCCCACCCACCTCCCTCCATCAACCCTTGGTTTGTTCTCTATCATTAAGAGTCTCTTTTGGTTTGCTTCCCTCTCTCTTTTTTTTCCCTCTTCCCATATGTTTTTCTGTTTTGTTTCCTAAATTCCACATATGATTGAAATCATATTGTATTTGCCTTTATCTGACAGACTTATTTCACTTAGCATAATATACTCTAGCTCCATCCACATCATTGCAAATGGCAAGATTTCATTTTTGATGGCTGAGTAATATTCCTGTGTGTGTGTGTGTGTGTGTGTGTGTGTGTGTGTGTATGTGTATATATATATATATATACATATATATATATAATCTTTTATTTATCCATCCAAATTTTTATTTAAGTTCCAATTAGTTAAGATATATTTAGTGATTCATCACTTGCATATAATACAATGCTTATTACAAAAAGTGCCCTACTTAATGCCCATCACCCAGTTACCACATCCCCCCATCCACCTCCCCTCCAGCAATCCTCAGTTTGTTCCCTATAGTTAAGAGTCTCTCATGGTTTGCCTCCCTCTGTTTTTATCTTATTTTATTTTTCCTTCCCTTCCCCTATGTTCATCTGCTTTGTTTCTTAAATTCCACATATGAGTGAAATCATATGGTATTTGTCTTTCTCTGCCTTATTTCACTTAACATAATACACTCTGGTTCCATCCACATTGGAGACTCTGTTTTCATATAGATTTTTTTTTTTTTTACTCTATTCTCTTATGTCTCTGACTCTCTGTTTTGTATTTTCCCTTTTATTCCTCTTTGTTTCATTCTTGACCTTTTCTTCCTTTGCGTATTTCAGTTTACTAATTTTCTTTTCAGTTTTTCCTGTTTTATATTATTTCAGTTCTGATTTCCATTTGTTTCATTTTTATAATTTCCAAGTTTTTGCTAAAATTTCTAATCCTATCATTCATCTCCTTGAATATCTCAGGATTAGTCAAAGATTGTGTGATAATTATTTTTTATAACTGGTTTGCACTTAGTATTTCTCTTGGTCATTTTTTAATGGAGAAAGAATTAAAGTCTAAAGTAATGACTTGAAGCTGAGATACCTTCCTGCAAGGACCTTTCTTCCTCAGTTCACTGTTGGAATATAGCTCTTTGCAGTCCAATCCCAAAGCAGGAAGTTATTACTATTTCCTTTTTGAACTCTGAACTCAGCAACCTCCTAAATACCCTTTTTTCCTGAAATTTAAAGACATTTTAAGGGAAAACTAGCCCCAAATGCTGAGTTCACATTTCTGATTTCTGTGTTCCTCTGAATCTTGGCCTTATTATTTTCCCTAAAGAAAAGGAGAAACCTGATATACTTAGGTCTCCAAGCACAGTTTTTTCAAGTACACTTTTTTAATGTCAAGTTTTTTCTTTTTCTCTTTCTTTTTCTTTCTTTCTTTCTCTCTCTTTCTTTCTTTTCTTTCTTTCTGAGAGAGTACAAGCAAGGGGGAGGGGAAGAGGGAGAGGGAGAGAGAGAATCTTAAGCAGACTCCAAGCCTAGCGTGGAGCCCAACATCGGGCTCTATTTCATGGCCCTGAGATCATGACCTGAGCCAAAAATCAAAGATCTGAACGCTTAACTGACTGAGTCACCCAGGTTCCCCAATGTCAAGTTTTTTCATTGTCTTCAGTAAGGTGATTGTTTCTAATCTGGTCAGCTATCACAAGAACCAGCTATCACAAGAACCCCTATGTTGAATTTTAAAGAAGCATGCAGATGTTAGTATTAGCTAGATTGTGAGATATTTTTAGGACAGAAACTCTAATTTATTCATTGTCATTACCAGTTTGTTACATAGAAAACAATCAATGAATATTTAAATTTGAACATTAGCTGCTCTCTTAGTTTCAAGAAACTCCATTTAATAAGAAACTTGAGTTTTTTTCTAGATACTTCTGCTTACCTGGTTCTTCTTTTCAACTTGTAGCCATATGAGATGACTTTCATGTCTTTTGCTGCCTATTACTCCCTTAGATTTTTCCTGCAATTGTGACATCACTTGCTAATTAAATTTGTCCTGGGTCCCAGCGACCCCTACCCTCATTCCGCCCATCCACTCAACACCCAACTGCTTAAACCTGTCTCCTTCCTACTTTACACCTATTTTTTTAAATCTAGCAACTCCCTAAGATGCATTTAAGGTAAAGGTTAGCGACAAGTGTTTATTTCTATAGTATTCTTCTTCAATTCAGAGATTCTAAAATAACTAGATTAAGAGAAATTTTGACTTAATATAAGCTATTATTCTTGTATTTTGGGTTTTATGCTAATTAGTTAGACATCTGAAATCTGATTTCCTTTCTCAGGCTGTTTTTATTTTCAGTTTGCAAGGGCATGTCTGAGATTCTGTGAATTTCGGACAGGTTATAACTTGAAATGACAGGCAACACAGTATGATTTAACATTTCAGAAATAAGGATTTGTTATTACTGTTGTTTTTTAACTTACAAGCCTTGTGAAACTTGTTAATGAGAAAGTTAATTGTTTGATTGGTTAGTTCCCTGGGGTCTGTGGCCCTTTTAATGCTTGTGAACTTGTTTTAAAAAGCAAAACTAAGAAGCTACCGCAAAGATATAAGTATCCATGAAAAACTTGTTTTAATCTATATAGAGTGTTGTGTTAACTTTAAATATTACAATATGATAAAGGCATAAAATATTAACTAGAGAAGGCAAAAGACTGACAAATATACTTTATCATCACAGGAGTCACTGAAGGTTTAGAAAAAAAGCAACAATTCACACTTTTGAATAAACAGGTATCACATAGTTTACTAGCAGGATAAGTTTTGAATCATGATTTATCCTTACCTATACCTTTCTTTAAGCCAGTCTTTTCCAGAAATGTTTCAGAAATACCTTGCCATTCAACATGATTATAATAATCAAAGTCATCAGTAGCAGTCTGTTATTGTTTTATGTGCAGAACACTTGACTAAATGCAGAGAAACATCTTTTTAAATGTTCTCCTGGAATAATTAGTTCACCCTACTTAATATTTGACCTTTCATTGACTCAAATGGAAATAAGAAAATAGAAATGTACATAATGGGATAATTTCAAACTCTTGGAAGACATTCAACAATTATCTCTGAGTGGTAGGTTAATGTGGTCTATTTTCCATATTAGCCCCCAAGGTGGATTAAAATGAGCAATGAATTATTACACATTTAAACGCACCCAAATTAATTGTCCAGTGCTTTTCATTGAAAAAGAAAAATACAGATTCTAATTGTGTATCAAGTTAGAAATCTGTGCTTCCTTACAAAATTGCAGGTAATTTCCTCCTAGGTGTACCTAAATAGGTAAGTACTGTGTACATAAGCTCAAAATGTGAAGAAAAAGTTAATAACCAATTACTTTATTGGTATCAAGGAACAATCCTCTTACTGAACTTTAGAATTCTCTTCACTTTTAGATGAATTATCTGAAGCTAAGAGAAAGAAAATATTAATTAAATTTACCTGGGAGAAGCAAATGATGTACATTCTTTTTCTGCAATTTGGAAAGCACTAATATGCCTATGGACTACTCTAAAATTCAATTATTGCTCTGAATAACTTAAATCCCTTCAAATGTTTAGATCTATAGAGTGACAAACCAAATCAAAGATATTAAAATAAACAGAATTCCCTGTTAAATAGTTATTTTATTTACATAAATTTGTTCTTTAATTTTTTTGTCTTTATAAAATTTTTTTTAAAGAATTTAAAGAATTCTTTTAAAGAATTTCCAGGGAGGAAACCGTACAGACTAGCCTTGTTATTTCACTAAACAAGATAAGAAAGGCAAATTATCTTTTCTCCCACATAGGAAAGGAAAATGTGGAGCCCCTGGTTGGCGCAGTTGGTTAAGAGGCTGATTCTTGGTTTCGGCTCAGGTCATAACCTCGGAGTTTTGAGATCGAGCCCTGCATTGGGCTCCCAGCTCAGCGAGGAGTCTGCTAAAGTTTCTCTCTCTCTCTGCCCCTCCCTGTGCTCACTCACTCTCACGCTCTCTCTCAAATAAATAAATCTTTAAAAAAAAAAAGAGGAAAATGTTCTTTCTTTTAGGCATGACTGATCTATCATTTTACTGAGTTGGAGATGTCTTTGTGATCATTCTGCCTCAGTGCACTCATTTTTGTAGTTAAATGCATATACTGAACATCTGTGATTTAGTAACTGATAAATACCATTTCTAATACTGAGTCTGATAAAGGAAAGTACTGTGCTCCACCAAGAGAACATCTTCTTAAATGTCAGAATTAACTTTAAAAATACAAACAGAAGATACTTATCTTTTGTTATAATCTGTGTAAGCAGGAATGCGTTATATAAAAACAGTCATAGAAATAAAACAGAGGCATTGAGAGAAAGAATGGTATACATCAGAGAATTAAAAACCGGCACAAAATAGTCTTCTTTTTAGAAAGACGCTAATTAATAGTCTCTTTTTGTTTTTAACCAAATTTGTTTACCTCTGGAGAGGGGGAGGTATAAAAGGAAAACCTTATCGATATTACAATAAACAGAAGGCCTGGCAAGTAGAGATTTGCCAGCTGAGATATGCATCAATGTGTCCAGAAATTGATGTTGGCCTAACTGGGGGCAGATCCAAAGACCAGTGCCCGAGGTGGCACAATTATAATTAAATCAGATGAAGGGGTTCATTACGCTCACAAATGGTGAAGAGATGCCTGTCTCTTTTCCTGTTATATCTCCTCTGTCTCGATTATGCCCTTGGGGGCTGGTGAGTAGAGTTGATAGAATGAGGGAAGGAATATGCCCAACAGCATATTTGAAGTGAAAGGAGATTTTCAGAGAAGTCTAGAAATATAAACAGGTCTTTTGATGAGATCTTTCTCAATGGAATAAAAACAATTAAAAATATTATAAGGCATGGTAGTACAAAGGAAAATTCTGTTTTATCTGGCCTGTCTTTTATCACACAATTGAAAAACTATCAAAGGAAAAAAGTAGGTCCAAACAGAAATACAAAATAAATCTAGGTTTCTTACCCCTTTTTATAATTTAAGTAGTTAATAACCTACTTATCAAAATGGGTCATTGCTTGTATTAGATCATAATACAAATTAGAAGTACAGAAATGATTATTATATCTATACTTACATCTATAAGTACACATATATCTATATCTATCTATCTATATCTATCATCTATCATCTATTTATCTATCTGTCTATCATCTATCTATCATCTATCATCTATCTATCTATCTATCATCTCTATCGGAATATTTGGCCATGCTTATCACAATCAGGCAATCAGTTTATTTTTCTTTTAACCTTTATTTAAATAGAATTAGTTTATTATATGATTATGGCAATAAGGTATTTTTAATTGAGATTTATTTATTTATTTATTTGAGGCTGGGGGAGGGGCAGAGGGAGAGGGAGAGAATCTTAAACAGGCTCCATGCTTACATGGAGCCTGATGTGGGCCTGACACAGGGCTTGATCTCACAACCCTGAATCATGACCTGAGCAGAAGTCAAGAGCTGGACGCTGAACCAAGTGAGCCACCCAGGCGCTCCTTATCAAGGTATGATGTACGTTCTTTAAAAAGCACAGATTTCAATGTTTTAGTACTACTATTTTGATAAATGTGTAAATCCACATAACCCCTTCCCCAGTCAAGATATATAACATCTTATTACCCTGGATATTTTTTTATTTTCTCGCTCCATTAAACCCCCCTTGCCTAACTCTATATACAACTATTTTCATCATTATAGAATTGTTTTTGCTGTTTTAGAACTTCCTATAAGGGAATCATAAAGAATATATGCTTTTGTATCTGGGCTCTATTTTTCAACATAATGTTTTTTTTTTGTTTGTTTTGTTTTGTTTTTTAAGATTTTATTTATTTATTTGACAGACAGAGAGAGACAGCAAGAGAGGGAACACAAGCAGGGGGAGTGGGAGAGGGAGAAGCAGGCTTTCTGCTGAGCAGGGAGCCCGATGCAGGGCTCGATCCCAGGACCCTGGGATCATGACCTGAGCTGAAGGCAGACGCTTAACGACTGAGCCACCCAGGCATCCCTCAACATAATGTTTTGAGACTTATTCATTACTTGTGTGTAGCAGTACACAGTTCTTTATATTGATGAGTACTGATTGCTAAATATGGTATGAACTTACCATTGGCAAGTGTTTTTCTTGCTGGACCTTTTTTTGCCCAATATACTTAGCCAACAATGGGAAGACCTGGGTTCTAATCCCAACTTTATCACTCACCCACTTTGGAAATTTGTGCATTTCTCTTCCTCAAGCTAGACCTCGTCCTCATCTGTCCAATTAAAGAGGAGTGCTAGATCATCTCTGAATCTCTTTCAACTCATATATTCTATGTTTTCTTGTTCATGGTTGTTTAATAACAATATCAATTTGATAAAGAACTATTTCTAAATTACTAACAGACATATTAATCTTAATTTAGTGACTGTTATTTTCAACTCAATTGTTAGACAGCAAAAGTTAAGATTTCTTCTCTTCCTTCTTCTCTTCCTGAGGTTGGCTTTTCAATATTACTCTAAAGGGAGTAGAATACATGGTATACATCTGATAATAACTCCTAAAGTTATCTTTCACTACTTTGATGCAGTACTTTTAGTTGTTGCTAAACCACTTTGGTCAAACTGAAATGTACTTCATCCATCTTTGTCTGTCAAAATTGCCATCTTTTAAAGATACATTTCAATTGTCACATTTTCCTTAAAACTTTTTCTAAGCAGTGAAGTCAGGAGTGAATCTCTTTCATCTTTGAAATCTTACTGCATTTTGCATCATTCTTTCCCTATCTTAACCATTTGCACATTCATTCATTCATTTGTTCATTCATTCCATCAAGTACTAATGCATGTGTCTAGCCTGTGGTAAGTGTAGGAATACAAGAATGAGCAAATAAATAAATAAATAAATAAATAAATAAATAAAGTCTCAGTTCTCATGAGCTTACATTCCAGTATGACAATCATGAAACAACTATGCTCAGTTACAAATAGCTCGTACTCTGAAAAAAAATTACTGATTCCACTACGCTGCAAAACAATGAGATCTGGTCTAGTCTTGGGTGGATCAGGGGGATATCCTATACAATATGATGTTGAAATTCAGGTCTGAAGATAAGAGTTAACCATCTGAAAAGGTGTTTGTGTGTGTGTGTGTGTGTGTGTGTGTGTGTGTGTGTGGTGATAGTGGTGGATGATGTAGACACAGTGAATTGATTTCCTGGCACAGTAACCTGTATTAGAAAGCAACACAACACAGTTTAGAAATCCGCAAGATTTTGAAAAGCAAGGGTCAGAAAATTGTGAGAAGAATCTAGAACAGGTAGGCAAGTACAAGACTTTTTACAATGTTAGAGACTCTTTTTAAGGTTTTGATTTTTACCTTATGACCTATTCATAGGGCTTTAAATTGATCACATTTATAGGTTGAGAAGAGCGTTTTGGACTGAATGTGCACATGAGGAAGTCACTGGCTGATGGATGACAAATGAAGTCGTATGTGTTGATGAGAAGCCTGTGGAGAGTGTTAAGAGTGAGAAGAGGTGTCAATTCTGAGACTTCAGAATCTCCCAGAATAACCTTTTGCACATTTAAGTGTATTATAGATATTTGTAGAAATACCTCATTAGCTCTCCTTAAATTTTAAGATAATGTGACAGAATTAAAATTTAAAAAAAGTGTAAAGATTTAAATCTAAGCAGTCTTGGGTTCAAATTAAGACATTATCCTTTACTGGCTGTGTGACCATGGACAGTTTGCTTAATTTCTGTTATGCCCTTTTTTTTCCCTTCCTTAAAATGTAGATAATAATAATTCTACTATGGGAGTCTTAAGAATCAAATGATTCTTACATAGAACAAAGAGAATAATGCCATGCACATTCTATACACTAATACCTGTTAGTTTCTTTTGTGTTCCAGTTTTTAAAAACACAATGCATAGCATGGATCTTTAAAGTAAATATTTGTTTCTTAAATTTAAGAGACAAAGCAGATGAACATGGTGGGGGGGAAGAGAGGCAAACGGGAAAACAGACTATTGATGATAGAGAACAAACTGAGGTTTGCTGGAGGGGAGGTGGGTGGGGATGGGCGAGATGGGTAATGGGCATTAAGGAAGGCAGTTGTGCTTAGCATTGGGTCATGATCTTAGTGTCCTGGGATGGAGTCCAGCATTGGGCTCCCAGCTCAGTGGGGAGCCTGCTTCTCCCTCTCCCTTTGCCCCTCCCCCCTCTCATGCACGTGCTCTCTCTCTCTCTCTCACTGACTCGCTTGCTTGCTCTTAAATAAATAAATAAAATCTTTAAAATAAATAAATAACTTGAAATTTTTTTAAGTAAATATTTGATAAATAGGTATTGAATAAGTGAGATCCATAATGAGGTAATGGAAGATGGAATCAGGAAGAAAAGACCGAAGGGAATACAAAGTGATTATAAAAATTATCAAGTTAGTATATAAAGTCAAGATTTTTAAAAAATTTTAATTATAATGTGCTGTTTATTAATACAGCATGATCGGTAGTTAATTGTATTGGTCTAAGTTTATACATCAGCCCTGATTTCCCCAAGGCTTTTGTTGCTTCCCTTATACTTGTTGAGTTAGGAACTGTTAAGGGGTCTAAGATTTTACCCTGACTGCAAACTAATAAGCAAGCCTGCTATAGATTCAAAACACATACGGACAAAAGAACACAAGTGCCCTAGGTCAAAGCCACAGACAACTTATTACTCACAGCAGAAAAGCTGCAGCCAGAGCATCAGTTCCTCCTGCCCACATTCCCACGGGGCAATTCAAGGAGGGCCAGATGTTTTAGGGGCACATGCAAGAGGTTGCACCTCAGGCGAAAAATCCCACAATTACAAAACAGGACGCTCTTGTATGCCTGCTGGCTATCTGCCCATCCTCCTCTCCAAAAATAATAATAATAATAATAATAATAATAATAATAATAATTAATAAATTATTCCTTACCTTGGACTATAATGAAATGTTTCCAAGGTGGGAAAGGCAACTTACTACCCTAGAACCCCCTGGAGTCTCTATCTTTAGGGAGACATTAGCTTCCGAGGCGTGCTTATTATTCAAACGTGCCTTTGCTCCAAAGGCGGGAGGAGGGAGAAATGGAAGAAATCCATACAGGATTGTTGCCCGATAGTTTTTGCCCAGAGTGGCCCCAGATACCAACCCCACTCTTCCTGTGGTTGGAAAGCCATGGCTGCTGCCACAGTGCCCTTGTTTTCCCAGCTCACCCTTTTCGTTTGCCTCCCCCGACTAGGACGGTGGCCTTTCCTCCTTGGTGCCTGCTGAGGTGGGTTGATGGTAGCTGCAGTGTCTGCGGTAGAGATGCTGGACGTGTAACAGCCTCTGGCCATCTTAGCAATAACACAATTCGGAAAAGCAGCCAGCTTTGACTCAGTGAGTGACTTTAAAGAGAAGGAGTCAGCGGATCAATATTTGACCCCTCCACTTCGTGGATAGACTCCTTCTGGCGGCAGTGGTTGCCCCGCGGCCTCTCAGGAATCAACCTTAGTGACGGAGATGACAGCTGTGTTTCTCAGTAAGCCAGGTCTTAGTATTTGCGTGTCCTCCTTCCCGGTTTCACCTCATTGTCTGTCCTTTTTATTCTCTCTTCCCCTGCCTCCCATCCCCCACCCCCAGTGAACCATTACTATGCGATCTTTGCCAGAGACTCGTTTTTCTCAGTAACCCAGGCTAGCATGCTAACATACTGGAGTTTTTGCTGTGTGCATGTTGTGTGTACATCTTTTTCTAGGAAAGTGAAAATTTGTAGCGAAAAAAAAAAAAAGAAGATAGTAGGAAGGGAAAAATTAAGGGGGGGAAATCGGAGGGGGAGACGAAACATGAGAGACTATGGACTCTGAGAAACAAACTGAGGGTTCTAGAGGGGAGGGGGGTAGGGGGATGGGTTAGCCTGGTGATGGGTATTAAAGAGGGCACGTACTGAATGGAGCACTGGGTGTTATACGCAAACAATGAATCATGTACATCTACATCAAAAACTAATGATGTACTGTATGGTGACTAACGTAACATAATAATAAAAAAATAAAGGTAAATACTAATGCAGTCATTGATTTAACATACACATTACCAATCTCAGGCATATCAAAAAACTTTGAATGAAGTGAAATGTCTCTTTGCATTCACATCCTCACTTTATATTTCCCTAGACCAAATGTGCTGCTCTCCAACCTGAATGTCCAGAGTCTCCGAGGACGGTCATAGGCTCTTGGTATGTCCCTTCAGTTCTCTGCACTTTTCACATTCCCTTACTTCACACCTCTGCATGCTATTCTTATGTATCATGTTCATGTAAATGTGAATGGTAATGAAGTCATGCACAGAACTTTCCTTATTTCAGAAAAAAATCTTATTTCAATACAAAGATTTTAGTGGCAAGGATTAGTCATTTTAGATAGAAGGATACTTTGGTAGATAGAGGAGTCATTTACATCTTAAATCAAATTATGTAGGCAACATCCTTCTTGGTCTATTTGCATAAGTCTTTCCTTGGTATGAAAATATTCAGAAAATCCAAAACAAGCATTTGTGATACTTTGGATAATTTTAATATTGATCTCTCTCTGAATACTAACTTAAGTCTGGGCACACTTATTCCTAAAACAATTCTAAGTATTTTTACCACCTCTTTTAACAAATTATATATATTTTCAACTACTCTCCCTTATATATTGACATAATTATAATTATATTTATATTATAATTATATTTATAATATATAAAATATAAATTATATATATTTTATATAAAATATAAAATTTATATAAAATATAATTATAATTATAATATTAATGGAAGTTAAGTAATGTGCATATGCATTAAGTTCAATTGTCTGTTAATTGGGCATAACAGTTAAAGTAAGTCAACATAATATGATTTATTGCATATACTCCATAAACAGATAACCAGATGAAATGTTTGAATGAGGAAATAAATTACTATGGAATATCTCTGTAAAACTGGGTGGTCAATTAAAAAATAAAATCAACAACACTAGTGTCATATTAAATCAGGAAGTAGTAAATATTTATAGGATAGTGAGGCCAAGGTAAAGTCATGTGCTTAGCAAACTTGTTTTCTTTCTCTGTGCCCCCTGGAAAAAAATCAACTATAATTTCCCAGGCCAAATATCCATTATTCTTGGACCTTATGACAGATTTCTGGGCAGTGGAATATTTGGCTTAAGTAAAGACATAATTTTTAGACTTGATCATAAAATGTTTCATTGATCATCCACTTTTTCTCTGTCCCTCTGCATAGCAGTTTTTGAAGAAGTTGAGATAAAAGATACAATTATATAAACCTCCTTCTTCATATTTACCCCTAAAGGAAAACTTTCCAAAAGAGCCACCCCATCTTCATTAGACGATGATATGACAAGAAATTAACTTTTGTTTTCTTAAGCTACAGAGATGTTTGAGTTGTTTTCTCCTGCTAGTTTACTTCTCCTGGTATAAGTAGGGACTCTGTAATATATGCAGGGAGGAATGGTCAAATTTAAAGGATATTGTCAAAGAAGTATTGACAAGGTAAAGGATATTTCATCTGATAGAGTGAAAAGTGAAGAAAAAGGAGAAATCAGACAGCTTTTACTTCTAAAATATCAGCAGAATAACAGATTCTCGACAGTCATGTAGAATTTGTGAAGAAAGACTACTTAAAAAGTATGTCATCTTCTGTCACCTAATAAGGAGAAAGTTTTAGAAAGAATCAGAAATTCCCATCTCTGTTGGGGACAACAAAAGATCTATGTGGCCTTGTTAATAAGTGCAGAAAGAGTCCATTTAAATCTGGTATATATAACTTAAAAAAAAAAAAAAGGATATTCTGTGTGTTTGGAGGGAGGGATTAGTCATATTTTCTACATAATAAATATATAGTAACACATGTAGGGAATATACAATTTCTATTTCTAAATCATAAACTACAAAACAGAGAATACACATCGCAAAAGAATTTTGTAATTTTTTGCTTTGCTAAAGAGACCATGTTCTCAGACTAAATAAATCTGAGCTCAGCTTACTCAATACTTTAAGGATGAAGTTTTCTGTCATCTATGAATTTACTTAACTACACTGTATTAAGCAAGCATTTATTTTCTGTCTTGTCTGTCTTGGTTTCAAACCAAATCATCGACTGTGTAAAATTGGGAAATTTATTTGATTTCTCTGAGCTTTAATGTACTCATCTAAAACAAGGATAGTATCTGTTTTACAGGATGAAAACAGACATTAGAATTATTTGCACTTAGAAATAGGGTGTCCATGTTTTTGTATAATATCAATGCAAAATTCAAATAGAGTATGTACATCATGTTACCTTGATCAATCAGTCCAATAACATGAATAAAGCAGAATAAATTTATTTTAGAATCATGTGTTCTTAAAGAATCTATTATAGTTCATAATGCTGTTACTTTGTTTTAATAAAACATTTTTATGATATCAAATGTATTATCATATAGTTATCTGAACTTACCTTTTGAAAAATTGTGACAGCTCTCTGTTCTAGGTCATGTTTCCAGTATCTCACAATATCATTTATTGCCAGAAGTTCATAAGGAAGTTATACAGAGGAGTCTCTCCAGAAAACGCACAATGTTTATTACTGTGTCTTTGATTCCAAAATTCTATGAATAATTGTTTGTTTCTTAACAATACCAAATATCTATTTCTGGCTCTGCTAAATGTTGTCTTCATTCTGGAGCACAGGCTGATGGAACAATCTCTGTCTGGGATATTGGTGGTATTGTGGTAAATAGATAAAAAATATTTAGCAAGCCATATTTAGCATGCTAGATGTAAAATTTCCTTTCCAGAAGTGACACTCCAAATTTCACTGGCCAAATTAGGTGTACACTTGAGTTCAGTGGATATGAAAATACGTATACAAAGCTTTTATAAGAAGTATATCAGACAAGGAATTTTGATGATTCAGGAAAAAGTAATATAATCCATGACAGAAATTCATGTATGTTTATGAAGAAACTTAATTTAATTGTGGAACTAAACTTAATTTAGTAATGGAGACAAGGAAGGAGTAGTGAAAGAATATTAAATACTAACTATGTAATTCTGGCAATTTAACCTCACTAAGCCTCAGTTTTCTTATTTATAAAATGGGAATTTTAGTCTCTGGCTTGTAGAATCATTGTTAAAATAAAATGTGCTAATAAGACTAAAGTATATAAAAGTATACAGCGGAATAACCTGGTTAAGACTCAAGTGTTGGCTATTATTATCTTTACTTTTATTTCATTATTTTAATGTAAGAATAAAATACAATATATTTAAATTAGAATTATTAAAAAATAAATATACACCTTTTTAATAGTGTATATATGTTGTGTTTTTTGTTTGTTTCCTTCCACACCATTCATTTCATCTTCTTCTGATAAGTAACCTCAGTTTTTCTCTGGGGAATTATCCTTCCTTCACTCTCAGTTCATGCCTTTGGATGGGGTCTAACTATCCCTCATAGTCCAGAAGCTTGAGAGAACACATGGTTTGGTTGGTCTTGTCATTCTGCTGTCCAAAATGATTAGCTTTCCAATGGGCATGTGGCCCAGGTCAGGATAATGGGCATTTCTTCCTGGGCTTTATTTGAAGCAGTATGAAAGCAAAGCTATCTTTCTGTTGAAGTTGGAGTTAGGAAGACAAAAGTCTGGAACTTTGAGCAGAGATATGTTCAGGAAGTTTATTGGAAGATACTCTCAGGGTCAATAAAGGAAAGATAGTGTTTCAGTTTGTTCAGGCTAGTATAACAAGACGATCATAGATTGGGTGACTTATTAACAACAGAAATTAATTACTCATGGTTCTAGAGACTGGGAAATCCAAGATTAAAGTGCTTGCAGATTTGGTGTCAGGCTAGAGCTCACTTCCTGGTTCACAGATAGTGTCTTTTTGCTGTGTTCTCACATGGTGAAAGGGGGCAAGAGAGCTTTCTCTGGCCTTTTTCATTAGGGCACTAATCCCATTCATGAGGGTTCCATTTTCATGATCTACTTACCTCCTTGGGAGTTAGGACTTCAGTATGTGAATTCTGGGGGGACACAAATGTTCAGACCATAGCAGGGAGTAAAGGAAGTAGAATCAGGCAGAGGGAGGATTGAGTTGGGATGAGTCACAAATGTCTCAACTGACCCTCCAGAGCTCTAGAACTGGGTGGCTCTTTAGAAAGGATCACTTCAGGCAAGGAGCCAGGGACTTTAGATTCCCTGTTGAACAGTCATTGGATATAGGCTGCCTCTAGGGAGAGACAATGTCCTTGGAAATGTGGATCTCCTCAGCTGAGCACAACTCCCTGGAAAGGGACTCACCTGACATGATCAAAAAAGGAATAAATACATCAAACCTGAAAGGATAATCTAATACAACAGGTTTTTGAGTTTGCCTAGGAATCAGAGTATCTCAGAGAAACATATAGCTGAGAGGTTAAGAATGAGCACTAGACTCAATAGTTGTGCTCCTGGATCCAGCCACTCCTGAATTACTTACCTCTTAGACTTTTTCATGTTATCAGTTTAAAAATCTATCATCTATTCTTTTGGTTGTTTTTTTTTTTTCCCAGTGATTTTTTTTTTTTTTATCACCAATTGAGACATAATTCTTTCATATTATCCCCTCTTTCTCAAGGTTTTGTCTCTTTCATTTTCTTATATTCATGCTTGATATTATACAAGAGGAAGATTTGAAGGAAACTAGGCTGAAGAGGAACATCAGAAAACTTGTTCTTTCAAATCTTCTGAAAAAGAGTTTACTCATAGAGTATAATAGTAATGGCTTGAGCAAGGTTGTAAAACTGAAGACTGTCTTTCACAGATGGGCATTGTTAAATATATTACTCTTAATGAGAGGGTATAAGGATGGACAATAAACTTCCTGAAGACTGAAAGAATTTAGAATGAGGCGTTGATTTTTTTTTTTTTTGACCATAATGACAATGTTTCCCTATTCATGTACTAAATAATGCTGCTTCTTCAGGTCTGAAAGAAAACTCAAATGATTTGGGAATCCAAGTATTATTTTAAAAAAAGAAAAAGAAATTGCTCTAAATATGGTGCATCTCAGAAAGAAGAATGATTGTACTTGATATTTAGAACTGTGTCTCCACTGTGTGCCATGCTTCATCAGTTAAATGAGTTTAGATCTGTTATTATAATTGCTTATAAGGATTCAAGGCAAGAAAAGTACGTGAGCAAATATAATTTTCCTCCACTGTGGCTTTGAAAAACCAGAATTAATTTCACATTGTCTGTGATCAGTTGATCATTGCTTCATGGCAAAAGCTCGAGGTAAAGTAAATTGCAATTATAAACGCTACACATTTAGTGTTGTTTGACAAAAGCATTATATTAAATCAAATTCTGACTTTAGAAAAACTATTCCAGTTCCAGTGATTTTTATTTTTGATGCAAATGATATCACCTATTTCAGGAAGCTATTAAAAATTTGGGATCTGGTTAAAGAAGTACATTATTAACAGGAAATACCATTATAGACATTCATTACATTTACATTGCTGGTCAGAAATGTCAATGGTTTTTAAAACTAAAGAGAAAAAGAAAAGAACTAAATATTCTAAAGAGTCTCATACAGGCAGGGACTTCACCAGGCTCAGAACTGCAGGGGCTAGAAAGCTTGCAGGAAGGTATTATACTTAATTTTCCACTTTGGTTAGCAGATTTAGATTATTTTTCTATGAATATAGAAGAATATAGCTGGGAGCTACATATTATAAAAGTGAAGTTCAGATGTGCTTTTCTAGCTAGATATTTTCTCTAGGTAAATATCTTATTTAAAAAAGAAAGAAAAGAAAAGGAAAGTTAAGAGAAGAAAAGAAAAGAAAAAAGGAAAAGAAAAGAAAAAGATAGTTTAAAAAAATAACAAATAGTTACATAGCAGATATTATGTACCAGGGATTTAGAGAAAGGCTTTAGAAATATTAATTCATTTGATGCTCATTGAAATTTTAGGAGATGGGTGCTATTATTATCCCCCCAAATGAATGAAGCATCTGTGGCACCGAGTAGGTTAATCACCTGCCTACATCCCAAGCGATGACTGGGAAGAGCCAGAGTATGAACCCAGTGCCGTCTGTATTGAATCCAATACAGAGTTCAGGTTTCTCACCACTATGGTTTGAAAGGCAAATTTTGTTCTCTTAAATAAAAATGTGAGTATTATTTGCCCATTCTTACTCCAACTCACAACTCCAAGTATAATGTACTAAAAAGAATATAGTTATGTTCTTATAAAAAAGATTCATGTGAAATTACACTGAGAATGTCCTCTCTCTCTAGTGGCTTTTCTCTATTTGAAGCAAGAAACTTAGAAAATCTTCTTTCTCATTGCTTGAAAGTATAAGGTACACTAATCTCTGTAAACTATATTTTGATCAAGCATTTGAGAGTTCCCGAGGCAGAGGATTAAATGGTTCCTATAAGTTCAACTGAAAGGAAAGACAAAATTCAGAAAACATCAACTATCCTAGAAACAGGAAAAAAAAATTCTCCATGGTAGCTCTAATTAGCTTTTAAAAACTTCGTTCATACCAAATATAAGTTTTTCTGTCCAACACTACAGTGTTAGTCAAACCGTATATGCATTTAGTTGAAGCGCATGTGATGCTCCTGTGTCACTCACATAATCCTCTTATAGGTTGTCCTAACTATTTGAGACATGATTTGTTATTTGCTTGTTTAATTCCTTTCCTCTCAAGTGTTTTGTCTGTTAACAGGCAGTCTGAAACTGCAGCTGACGCAAGGACTTTGTGCCCAGTTCATCTACTTGCCGGTTGCTGTGGCAGAACTGGGGCTGGGGCGGCAGAGAGCCCTCGGCGGATCCTGCCCTGCAGGCTTTTTCTGCTTCCCAGGCAATGCCTCCAATCAGCTGCTAGTAACAGTTTGGTACATGTGCCTAGTGTGTTATAGTTTTATATTTTAAAACTACTTCTCTTTATTAGCACTCATATCTAAAACAATCCCCAATCCCAAAGCAAAGCAGTGTCTATTTCACTAATTACATTTTCAAATGTTTTCTCTCATTTTTCTTCCTTATTTCTTTTTTAATTTGTAACTGTATGAGATTTTACATTTAGATAGGTATAGCAATTTAAATTCATGCAATTTTCATCATTTATGAAATGATTATTTTGGATTTGTTGTTGGCATCTCAGTCTTCCTTATTCTTGCCATAAACGTCTTTCTTTTTATATCTATTAACCAATTACTTTCCTTCTTTTCAATTACCTCTCCTTGTAGAACTCAGGGACAGTATACCATCTCGTATCTGTTCTCCTTCTCTTGGACACAAAAACCACAGCAGCAGAAAACATTATCCAAGTTGGTCAAAAGATTTGTTGAAAAACAGCAATAGCCAATTCCTGGAGCTTTATTATTATTATTAATTATTATTATTATTCATGATGTCCTTTCACCTGTCACCTGAACAACCCAAAGCCCTCTGATGTGCTCAACTATGGGGAGCAGATGGGCCCCACAGCAATGTCCAGGCTAACAAAGTTAGGAAGTTCAGTCCCAAGCATACGTGATTCATAAATTGTCATTTTTATTATTATAAAATAATTACCACTGCCTCATTATATAGTGGAAACTCAAGTTATGTAGATAACTCTCCCATAACCTATTGCAGTTGATGTGTATTAGGTGCCTCTTTCTCTGTCTGTCTGTCTGTCTCTGTCTTCCTCTCTCATTTGAACGCTCTCTCACCTATGCACAGAGAAACTGAGAGCTTGGCAAGTCTATTTCTGAAAGAGTATCTGAAGTCTTTGATACAATTTCCCCAAGCGAGAAGGATGTTGCCTGAAACTTAGAGACTGACAGTATAAATTCTGAAGTATCTAACATATTTTTTGTGTAATGTTCTGCAAAGATGTAACTCAGTAAAGCATTCAGTGGGGGCTAATTTTGCAAGTCTCAGAAAGTTTCCTTTCACATCTTGCGCTAACCTGTCAATATTCTGATATTCCTAACAGCTTCCCTGAAGCACCTAGTACACTATGGACTTAAGCAGCAATTGAACAGGATGTTTAACTTTTAACTCAATTCTGGAATTTAACTGTCATTTACATGATTAGTTAGAGTGACATTCCTGAACAGTGAGCTCTCGGGATCATCAAAATTTAATTTTCTTTAGGGCTGGAACACAGGAGATTATGTTCAGTTTATTAGCTCTGACCCTTTACACTTAGACAATTATCCAGCTTAATTTGGCTTATGGACTACATAATTCATGTGGCCTGGTTATTATGTACTTTTATCCTTATGGATGCTACTTGAAATGCCTGAATTAGAGGTTCTCACTTCCTTCACTATTGCAGAAAGTAGCATCCTTGACAGGAAGCAGAAGAGAAGAAAAAGGCAAAAGAGAAGAGATAGTTTGATTTTCAGACAAAGAAAAGTTCAGGAAAAAAAAAGAAAAAGAAGCATGAATTATAAAAACAAAATAAAAATAATACGAATACTCTTACTTTTAGATCTTATATTGAATTTTGTCTTCATTCTTATCTCTGGAACAGAGCATCACACTTTAAATAACAAGTCTTTTGAAGTTTTAAAAAATAATATGGCTATTGTAAAAATATATAGTGTAGAGGGGCACCTGGATGGCTCAGTCGGTTAAGCGGCTGCCTTGGGCTCGGGTCATGATCCCAGGGTCCTGGGATCGAGCCCCACGTCGGGCTCCCTGCTCGGTGGAGAGTCTGCTTCTCCCTCTCCTTCTGCCTGCCTCTCTGCCTACTTGTGCTCTCTCTCTATCTCTCTGTCAAATAAATAAAAAAAAAATATATATATATAGTGTAGAATTATGATGTTTAGTACAGTTCGATATTAGCCACATACAGCTATCTGAATTTAAACATTAATAAATTATAAAACACAGTCGCATCTAGAATTTAGTTTTTAGTGGCACTAGCTACATTTCCAGTGTGTAATAATCCTATGTTATTGCCAAGTGCTTGATAGCCAAAGCTATCATATTGAACAGCACAGAAAAAGAACATTTCCCTCATCTATTGATTGTCCAGTGCTGGCCTAAATTGCAGGCATAGTACTTCCAGTAAACCTGATTCTTTCTATTACATGCCTTAGTGCTTCCTTCTTAAGTGTAGTTTGTTGCTCACCACAGAGTCTACTGTTTGTGGTCCTGAGAGTGACATCTAGCCTTGTCCACATGGTTAGTCCAGGAAAAGTGTGGCAAGATTGATCTTAAGAACAAGCACGATGTTCACGCCTTCTGAAAGTTCCCGATTATAGTCCAGCCAAATGCCTGGTATGAGGGCAGGCTGAGAAACAAAGTTTCTTCCTGGTGGCTTGAGGATTAATTCTGAAGACTGGAGCACATGAAAGAAAAAGAGGAAGAAGCTATATTAAGATTAGAAAACTATTGATTGATTGATTGATTAGGGCCTGGCAGTTTAAATTCGTGTAGTTAAACCAAAAGAACTGTGATCAGCACAAAACTTCCAAATCTACACAAGTGACTTTTCCTATAAGCAGAGTAACAGACACCTGATTTCTTGAATTGCATTCCGGGAAACGGGGGTCAGGTTGAGCAGTTTGCCTGTGTTGAGTCATTCCTCATGACCACTCTGCTAACCAATCTATTGTTGTGCCTTTTTGGACAGACAGGGAACTTCAAAATTGGCGAGATAAAGTAACTTTCTCAAAACCTTACTCTTAATAAATACCCAAATTCAGGATTGAAACTCAGGCTTATTGGCTTTTGAAATTGTGATTTTTGACACCACATATAATATGGTTTTGAGGTATAGAAGAAATTCCTGCCTACCCTGAAATACTTTACACAAATCAGTATCATTTACTTTATACAAATCATTTACATAAATGATTCTTGGGTATCTGATCCAGATATCCACGTCTGAATCAGATCCTGCAGTGGGCTTCATTCTACCTGGCCCATGGTGCAAGGACCACCAATGCCCATAAGTGCCACTTATACCTATTCTTGACAAAAGTCCAGAGTCCTTTGGAAGTCTGTGCTGATGAGTATGCATATGGCGGAAATGGTGCTTCCTAGAACCCACACTTCATTTGTATGTTCAAATCTTTTGGGGCCTCCAGTATTCAAAGTAGAGAGGCTTTTGCTATCTAATGACTCTGTGACATGAAGGCTAACCAAGTGAGAATTTAATAGTGCAGGAAAAATTGACTTTCAGTCTTTCTTATCCATAAGAATACAGAAACTGGAGATAATGGGCATAATTACTAGACTATTTATACTTTCAAGGGAACCGCCAGTCCTTTGGGAGAGCTATACCCTTATAGAACAGAAACTTCTAGTGGAATATATTTTTATTATGTATTTTCAACAGATTTATTTTCTTGATTTTAAAATGAATTGAATTTTTGAAAAATAAATTTTTCCAAAAAAAATTAAAAATGAACTTTTAAGATGAATTTAAATGTTTCTTAAAAAATTACAACACTGACCATTCAGGCATCCTGTTTTTCCTCTGCTTTTCTTCTTTTGGAGCAATCTTCTCAATTAAAAAATATTAAAAATATAAAAAAGCAAAACAATGTAAAAATGTAAAAAACATTCGGAGTCTAAGCCACTTTCTGAAAGGTGATGAGCCTGGAGATACCCATATAGCTATTTAGCATTCTTTAACACTTTATAGCAGAAAGTTTCATGTGTGGTCAAGGATGATAAATAGGACAGGCCTTTGTTTTTTGATGTAGGAATAGAAAGGGACTCAAGAAAGCCCTGGGAGCTTCCATGGAACATATTTATTAGAAAACAAAGCAAAACAAAACCCAGGAACCAGTAGCCCTAATTTCTGATTTGACGTTACTGATTAGCTTTGTGAGAGTGGAGAAGTTGCTCTGCATTGTAGAGGTTTAATTCCCTCACTTGTAAAATGAACAACTTAGAACAGATGCTTCCTAAGGTTCTCTGTCTATTGCATTCTGAAGAGTAAAATGAACAAGAGGAAAATACCAGCCAGCAAAATACATAAGACTTTGACTGTAGAATGCCACAGCATTTACAACCGAGCAAAACACTGTTTTGTGCTGCATTGACACAGAAATGAAGCCTGGGAAAAGTTCCATCAATACAGACTGATTAAAGAAATTAAAGCTAGGAGCATATAATGAGCCATACTTGTCCAGAAAAGAACTAGTTACATCATGTGGCACAGAATTCTGTCTCTGGCAGGATAATAAACTTCTCTGTTTCTACTATCTAATAAAGAAAAAGGGACTGAGAATTTAAGTAAATTAAGGAGAAATTAAGCAAATGTATGTCCAGGGGCAGACGGAGATTAAGGACTCTTTTTCATCAATATTTAATTTACTAAGACACTCTTTAGTTTAAGTAACTTTCGTAGGCTGCTTGACAGCTGGTTGACTCTATAGTGACATGAGCCAAAATGATTCCTAAAATAACCACACTTACGCTATAGCATCTCATCAAGGTTTTGCCAACATGTTTTGTGTGACATGGGAAAAGATACAGCCCTCTGTGCAAATCGTGAACCTAAATAAAGACGAAAAATCCTTGACTTCAAAGTTCATGCTGTGTGCATGACTCAGCCTTGTTAACACTGCAACTGTTTTATTACATGTATTTCTTTGGGTTCTATTTTGGGAAAAGATTTACTTTAGGCAGAAGAAAGTTGGAGTTCTTTCCAATCATAAAACCTAACATTGAAAATAGCCTTCAGACCCATTATTGCATTGCTAACATCGAGACACAACATAATTATCCATCTTTCCTACTCTTTCCTTTGGGCCCAATTGCCTCCAAAGAAAATGGAAATGATGCAGTCCTACAAGAAAAGCAAAGCAGAATAAATCATTTATCTTTCCAAATTCGCAGGCATATCCTAATTTGTACATACTGTATTTCTCTTGTGCAGGTTGTTATTACCAATCTTGGGAACTTACAGACCTGGATGCACTGACTGAGCCTGATGCCCCCTCTCCTCGGTCTTAAAGCTGTTTCTTCTCCTCCGGAACAGCTAATTCATTTTACACAGGGAAAGTTAAATTTAGCAAAAGGAGCCTTTTTGGAGCTGAGAGTTCTTGCTGATCTGGGAGCCTGTCAAGGTGATTCTATGCCAACTTGGACCTGTCTGGAGTTGAGGCTTCCAATCTTGCCAAATGTTGTGCTTATTTTGTGACAAAGATGAAAGTCACAGTTGGATTTAAAAGGAGCCCATCCAGTTTATTTTATTCTTGTCTCAACTCTCGAAATCTTCGTCTTCATGACTGAAAGCTTTGTAAATAAACAGGTGTCCACATGTCCCAGTGTGAACTGAAATGTTATGGAGCCAGAGAAGGAACTGATTTATTTTTAAAAGAAAAGTTATTGTAATACTTTTCTTTGGAAACTAGAGGTAATAGTTGTTCTACAATTTGTTTCCATAGATTTATTGCTCTCCATACTCAGTATTTCCATGGGATTTAGGGTTGGAGTGTTACATAAAAAGGTATGGGTTTGACATATGTCTTAGGAGCTAGACAAGCTCTAGTCAACATAAGAAATGCATAAGAAATGTTTATAGACTGTTAAGTTTTTCAGTAAGTACTGAAGAGAGGCCATCTCCCATATTTATGGTTTCATTTATGGTATAAGATCTATACACTGAAATAGATATGTAAACTCAGGTATGCTCAACCAGAATGATTTGCCACTTTTGTCTCAAATACCTAAAGATACAATTTTCTCCTGCTGCTGCATAGTCAGTAAAATAAATATTCTTATTATGAATAATGTCTGATATATTAATACACACATATACATGCGCAAACATTTATGCAAAAACACACTTTTTTCTAATTAACTAATTTTCCAAAGTACCAAAGAATTCCCTGTTTGAACATTAAGCATCTTAGGTGCCTGCATTTATAACTGTTTCAGCTAACTAAATACTAAGCGTCTCATTTGTAACAGCACAATAATTCCAGCATTGAAGGGTGCATTCAGTGGGGTTATATTGTTCAATATTAAGTTTATTTAAAGTCAATTTTAAAAGATTTGAGATATATATATGTGTGTGTATATGTATATATATATATAATACTTATATACTGTAGAAAATACCCTATCTTGAATTTTCCTAGCAATTATATCCTTTAACACATTTAAAACCATGTACATGCTTTATTAACCATATATGTGCTCATTTTCCAATGTGTTCATCTCATATAAAATATGCAATAAACTTATTATGTAGGTATTTAAGGAAATATGCACAAGTAAGCATCTTTGTCATATATGTCATTTGTTCTGCAGACATTCATATTCCCTGGCTGGAGATTTAGAAATTTCGCAATGGGATGATCAATTATTTAATTTAAAATTTAAATATATAAATTATTTAATTTTAAATACAAGCACAGCAGTTTGTCAGAATACTGCACAACCAGAAGCCAAAAGAAACCAATGTTTCTGGTTTTTGAAAATACCTTAATAACTCATCTCTTGCAACTTTCATGACTTTAACATCTTAATTATTTAAATCAATTAATGAATGAATCTAATGCCACAACACTGCAGTTTTACCCTGAATATACAAAACAACTTTGCTTATGGATCTCCTAGCAGCTGGGTGACCTAAATGGCCTCATTCACATATGTCGTATTTGGAGGCTATAGGTAAAGAGTAACAGGGGTCACAGGGCCATAAGTCTCTCATTCCACAGTTGGCTATCTCAGGCATTCCGTATGGTGCTCATAAGATTCCAACAGCAGCAAGGATAGAAGCACTTTTCAAGTCCCTGCTTGTGTCACATTTACCACTGTCCCATTGGATAAAGCAAGTCAAATAGCCAAGCCCAGACTCAGAGTGGAAGAGCCCTACAATGGGTAGGGCTACAGGGGAGAGAGAAAAATTTGTGGTCTTTTTTGCATGGTGCCACAAAGATCATTCCTAAAGATTTAGATTCTTCTGATGGGGCCTTCTTTTCTAGGCACCCATGTTTTGAAGAGAAAAAAAATGAGCATAAGTGGCAGCTTGATAGATGTAACCAAAATATAAATGTCAAGAAACGCAATTAGTAAATAGAAGTGTCAGTGATGAGGTGTCATCGAAGAGAAAAGCAGTGTGAGGCATCGCAGGTGACTGGATGCCTTGAATTTTTCATTGTATTGTATGGCTTCCTACTATAGCTGCAAAGGACTAACACCTCTTTATGACTCATACTGTCCAAATACAGTATTTTCCAAATGCGGTCTCTGAATCAACTGAATCAATTGTGCCACCTCTGAATCAACTGCATCGTACTGCAATGGTACTACCTGAGATATCTGAGACAAATGCAGCTTCCCAAGTCCCATTCTCAGAGATTTTTGACTCAGATAGACTGGATGGTTGTGAGTTACATGATCTGAAGCAAGCATCCCATGCTATTCTATGAAGAAGAAACACAGGTCCATAGAGCAGGAGGCGTAGTGGTCATCCTGAATTCTCAAAATGCAAGGTCAGCACTGATGGTTCCAATATACCAAGTATTACCTTAATAATTAGAAGAGTTAAATTTCCTTGAGGAAAATATTTCCTTCTATTCCTGGATTAGATACAAATAAGAATTTGTATTTAGTTATTTTCTTTCTTCTAAAAGTTTCAAGGCATTTCTCCTCTTTCTAGATGCCCAGATGTGTAATGAATCCCCTCATCAAAGGGTTGGGAATATTAGTTACACTTCAAAATTACTTTTCAATCTTAAAATTCATAATTTTATGAAAAAAACTTTGAATATCAACACCAAAAGGATTATGAAAATGAAATCAATGAACTATCATGATATCCTAATATTAAAAGAATCTTCCATTTGCAGTTTATAACTTCCAGAGTTATTGTTTTATAAAACGAGAAAGTGATTTCATTCTTCCAAACTCACCTTTCTCTCCAGGGAGTTTTTCACGTACTTGTATCTCACCACTGCTATCTTACGGATAAAAAGCAGATCAGGTAGCAAAATGTAAGCAAAATGTAAGCAAAATATCATGGAGCAAATAACAGTATTAAAAATAGAAGTCAGATCTTGTGACTTCCTATAGAGCATTCTTTTGACAACACAACATTTCAAGGCACTAGACTAGGTATGAAAATAATCTGAGAAGTCTTCTTTCCTAAGGCTATCCATATGTTGGGGTAGGCTTGGATCCAGTCCTGCCTAGAAGTTGGGGAACTAACTAATGAGTCCTGGTGTTTCTTCCTGCTGACAATTCTATATCATTATAAATCTTTCAAGATATCCAGTTCCTTAAACAGATTCTGAACAATTAAACATTAATTTGTTGCAGAAGGAGACAGTGCACCCTCACTATCATAACTTCCAAAATTAAAAGCTTTCTTGTCACCTTATTTACTTATCTAAATATGAGTCTATCAGTTTTAAGATTTCTTGTTGAAATGTAGGGGTGCATGAACTCAAATCAGAGTGGGGAGAAGGCAAGAACAGATTGTCTTGAACATCAGGAAAGAATGTTATCTTGGCCTGTCTGCTCAGCCTGAGGTGCTTTAACACTTCTTTCTAACACACCTAAAAATACCTTTTTTTTTCTCCTGCTGCTGCAATTACAAGTATGGAGTCAATCAAGGAGGCATATAATCTATCTCAGAATATATCAATATATTCCTGAGAGGAATCCTCAAAGACTTAACAACACTGCCTGTATTGAGAGAGAGCAAACAACAGTACAAAGAAGGAAGTATTTTCTTCAAATCATATGCATAACAAAAGTGAAAACAAAAGCATGCATTCTTGGGAAAATCAATCATGAACACATAAAAAATTAATGAAAGACTATATTTTGAAGACATTAATCATTTACCAAAAATCAACAGCCAAATAAATCCACATTTTAAGCATGAAAAGACACACATTGCAAGACACACGTTCATTTATTTATTCATTCAAAGTATATTTATTGAGCATTTACTGTGTGCTAGATACTGTGCAAATGCTGAGAACACAGAGCCAACATCCAAGAATTTACTTTCTAATGGTAGGGCATATTGGCATAATGTGATTAAAATTATAAAGAAAAATAGAGAGAGGGTTGATAGCCAATACCGTAGCTATATAATTGGACTCAAGGAAAGCTTGAGAGAGAAAAAGACATTGAGCTCAGATCATTTTACACTCTAGAAAATCAGTCACCATCCTTCTTATTGTCTGAGTTACGATCTTCTTTATGTTCCCATAGCAAACCATGTTGTATAAACCAGGCGTAGAACTTGATAAATTGTTTTCTGTTGACTTAGCTTCCAGATTTGAATGGGAAGTTCATGGAGAAGATAGATCACGCATTTTCAGTCTTTTTAATCTCAGCATATGAAATATGGAAAGCCTTCAATAAATGCCTGTCAAATGAATGAATGACTTAAATTGATACTTGTGCAATATATTTGAATATTCATATTTTTAATCTCTGCAAATATGCATTTGTAGATATAATTATTTTATCAACTGGCACCAAAGTTCTTCTTAGGGAGGGGATGTTATTTAGGAAATTAAGCTCCTTTGATGTGGAAAATGAGACCCTGAGGCTTTATTGTGAAAATAAATAGCAAAATAAAACTAAAAGCTAAACTTCTATGCATAAAAAAATGAGGATGAGACATTTGGAAGTGGGAAAATAGAGAAAAGAGAGAAAGTGAGAAGAAAGAGGTCAACCATGTGTGAGGAGCCTGAAAACTAGACAGAAAGATGATCAGGCAGAATTTTGCAGTAACCAAAAATGTGTTTAATCACAGTAATGCCTAATAAGTAATTTAAAATAATTTGCATTTGTGTGATGTAAATTCTTCTCTCTTCTCCCAAATTCAGTAAATTCTATAACAAATACAAATATCATGTCTTATCTTTGGAAAACCCAAGTAAAAGTGTCTGACTTTCATTTATATGTCAGTACAGAGGACAGAAAAGAGAACATCCATGCAGGATGAAATGTAATATATGTATAAGAATGAACAAAGCCTAAGGGACAATGGCAATGGTTTAACATACATGTAACTCAAGTCTTGGAATAAGAATAGAAAGAAATATCAGACAAAATAATATCTTACAATTTATAAAAAATAATAAAAAATACTTCTCAGATCAAAGAATCTCAGCAAGTCTCAAGTGAGATAAAGAAAACCACACTTAGATCAATGATAACCCAACTGCTAAAAAGCAAGTATAAAAATAACACCAAGAAGACAGAGAAAGTACACACTTTACAAATGGAAAAAAAAAAAAAGATACAAGTTATGACTGACTTATCTTTAGAAAAAATGGAAAGCAAAAGAAAATGGAAAAAAAAATCATCTTTATATTATGGAAAAAAACAAAAGAGAACCATGCACCCAGAATTTGTATCAAATGAAAATACCATTGAAAAAAGGAAAATGAATGAAAATATCTTAAACAAAAACTATGCAAATTTGTTACTGGTTGGCCTGTAGTATACAAAAATGCTAGAAAAGAAAGGACATAAAATATATCTCAGATAAATGGAAGGGAAACTTCCAAACTCATTTTATGAGGCCAGCATTATGTTGATACCAAAACCACACAAAGACCCCATCAAAAAGGAGAACTATAGGGGAAGAGAGGAAAAAATGAAACAAGACGAAACTAGAGAGGGAGACAAACCATAAGACACTCAATCTCAGGAAACAAACTGAGGGTTGCTGGAGTGGATGGAGTGGCTGGGTGATAGACATTGAGGAGGGTATGTACTATGATGAGCGCTGTGAATTGTGTAAGACTGATGAATCACAGACCTGTATCCCTGAAACAAATAATACATTATATGTTAATAAAAAAATTTAAAAAAAAATATATATCTCAGATATAGAGGAATTATTAAAGAGCACTGGAATGATTGTATAAAATATTATAATTTTTTCTCTGTTACTTCCTTAAAATTCAACTCTCTGTTTAAAAACAAATTAACATTATAAAATGGGTTCATGAACATAAATAAAAGAAGAAAATATGATAAAAATGACATACATTATATAATAAGTGAAATTCTACTATTGTAAGGTTATATATATGCAAAGTGGGTCATGTGATTTTTTTTAAGTGTCAAGAGTGGTGTATTAACTATGAAGTAGGAAACTATTAGACCTAAATAGATTTTTTAAATAAACTTTTTTTAAATTTTAGAATACAGTACAGAGATTTCCTGCATACTCCACACTAAGTTTCACCTATTATTAACATTTTACATTCCTATGCCTCATTTGTCACAACTAATGAACCGACATTGGTAAGTTGTTATGAACTAAGCTCTATGCTTTATTTGGATTTTATTAGTTTTTTTTTTTTTTTTTTTCCCACCAATATCCTTTTTCCTTTCCAGGATTCTATCCAGAATATCAAATTACATGTATTCATTATGACTTCTTGGTTTCCTCTGGTCTATGACAATTTCTCAGATTCTGCTATTTCCAATGAGCTCTATAGTTTTGAGGGGAACTGATCAGGAATTTTATAGATATCCCTCAATTGGGTAAAACGATGTTTGTCTCATGATTAGACTGAGGTTATGGATTTGGGGAAGGAAGACCAAATAGGGGAAGTGCCATTTTCATTACATCATGTTACAAAGACATACTATTAATATGACTTATCACTGATGATTCTGTCATTCACCTGATGGAAGTAAGGTTTGCCAGTCTTCTCTTCTGTAAAGTTCTCCCGCCTCCCCCACTTTTCATACTGCACTCTTTAGAAGGAATTCACTCTGTGCTTCCCAGGCTTACAAGATAGTGAGTTCAATTGCACTCCTTGAGGGATCAGTGTCTTCTCTATGGGCGATATGTCTCTTCACCTCATTTATTTATTTATTCACTATTTTATTTGTAACAGTGTGGGCTCATGGATATTTATTTATATTTGGGGTTATACCTACATTATTTACATTGTTACTCCAATTTTTTTCATGGGGAGCTTTTTCACTTGGCTCCTATGTCACCTTAACAACATCATTAATTTTTTTAAAGAATTTTCTTTCTGGTACTATAAGATGTCCCAGGCTTATGTTGTATATTTTATGCCTTATGCTCTGTATCAATTATTTCTGGAAGGAGCCCTGATTCCATTTGTTGGGGACTTGTATTAAAAACCAATATCTGGGCACTGAATGTCCACATTGTTCCTGTAATATAATTGTTCCAGGCCCACTCAACAGACACAGCTGGGAATTATATGTGTATATATTAACACATGACTACAAATGGATCTATAATTCTTTGTCTATCTACCCTCCTGCATTTATATCAAGCTAAACATGGCTCATGTTTATGTCTCTGACTCTAATCTAGTACTGAAAGTTCATTCTAGCCTCTCCCCTTTATTTATCTGTTACTTTCCTCCTCAGTGGTGAGAAACCTGGCTCTTACCAATGGTCATACATTTATTTATTTATCCAATCCTAGGATAATAGATGGTGATTTCAGAATTGTTAACCTATACCCCAGTAAGAAACAAGTTTACCAATTAAAGTATAGTGTTTATGTATAGTTTCTTTTGTCTTTAGTCTTACAATTCTCACTCATTTCCAAAATTATTTAGGTCAGTATTTCCACCACCCTCTACATTTACAACATAGTTAGATTATTTTTTTTCCATCAACATTCCATTCTGAGATCCCCTAACTTCTGAATTGATTGTTATTTTCAACAAAAAGTTATGGATGCATATTGTAAGCCCTAAAGCAACCATTAAGAAAATAATTTTTAAATTTTAAGTAAGAATCTAATAGAGTTAATTAAATGGAATGCTAAAAATTATTCCATTTCCCAAAGAGAATTCAGAAAAAGAGCAAGAGATAAGCCAAATATAGAAGAAAGAAATAAAATAAATAGCAGGGTGATAGATTTAATGTATTAATAATTACAGTAAACATAGTTGAATGCAACACTCCAATCGAAAAGAAAATGTATTGAGTAGACAGAGTTAACAAGAACTAACTCTGTGGTTTTTAAAATAAAGATGTTAAAGAAAAGAACAAGTTAAATTTAAAGATACTGAAAAAGATCTATCATACAACCTATACACATGAGAAAGTTGCCATGTCTATATTTACATGAGATAAATTAGAGTCCAAGCCACAGAATGTTACAAGAGAGAAAGGGGGCATTTAATAATGATGTAAGTGGTAATTCATCAGAAAGACATACAAATCCTAAATATGTATGATTTAATAACATAGTTTCAAAATTCATGAAGAAATGTTTGCAGCATAAAAGTGAGAGATGGAGAAATCCACGACCATAGCTGAAGATTTTTTAGTAGTCCTCTCTCTCAATAATTGCTAAAAAATAGTTGGCAAAAAAATACAAAAAGTATATAAACAACACTCTAAGGTTGGATCTCCCAAAGCAAACCCTGAGCAAGAAGATTTCATGGCAATATAATACTCGGGGTCAGCATCTGTGAAAGGAAGAGGAAAGCAGAATTAGGAATAGAAGTGAAACTGTTAAGCAAGTCTGACAAATTATCAGTTTAACAGAAGAGAGACTCTTGGGAGAAAATATTTCCTCTCAGAATTGTCCCTATTGGGCTGAATCAGCGATGACTTTACCCCCCCCGCCCCCACTTCTCTTAGTTATTACATGTGAGCTTCCCAGGAATGATGCGACCTCTGGTGAGGTGACTTTTGGGTTTGAGGAAGAATCTGAAGGGGCTGACATTTAAACATTCTCAGTGTATTGTATTATGGCAAGTTCTTCCTTAAAAGGAAAACTGGACAGCCCATTTCCCCATGTCCCACAAATACCACCAACAAGCTTAACCTATTTAATAATGACAAAACATCACACCTATCACTAGCAGAAAAACATATTCTTTTCATTTGCCCATAAAAATATAAAACAAGCAGCAAGATAATAAATTTAAATACAAGCATTTCAACAATTAGAAGATAGACCATACAATGGACCATGAAATAAATCTCTATAAATGTCAAAAGATTAAAACCTTATAAAATAGATTCTCTAAGTATAATTGAATTAAATGATAAATTAAGAACAAAAAGATATCTATGAAATACCCAAATATTTGGAAGTTAAATAAAACAATCTTAAATCACCAATGGGTATGGGCGCCTGGGTGGCTCAGTTGGTTAAGCGACTGCCTTCGGCTCAGGTCATGATCCTGGAGTCCCGGGATCGAGTCCCGCATCGGGCTCCCTGCTCAGCGGGGAGTCTGCTTCTCCCTCTGACCCTCCTCCCTCTCATGCTCTCTGTCTCTCATTCTCTCTCAAATAAATAAATAAATAAATCTTTAAAAAAAAAAAAAAAAAAAAAAATCACCAATGGGTCAAAGAAAATTATACAATGGAAATTAGAAAATATGCCAAATTAAATGGTAATAAAATAGAGTGTATTTGCGGAACACTACTAAAGCAGTGCATAGTGATCAATTTATACTTTGTTTATATTCAAAAGGAAGAAAAGCTTAACATCATTAACTTAAATATATGGTTAGGGAATTCTAAAACAGAAAAGCAGATA
Source organism: Halichoerus grypus (assembly GCF_964656455.1). Lineage (NCBI taxonomy): Eukaryota > Metazoa > Chordata > Mammalia > Carnivora > Phocidae > Halichoerus > Halichoerus grypus. The sequence goes on from NC_135712.1 coordinate 40,896,452, forward strand.
ACAAAAAATGCAGTAAGTAGAAGGCAAGTAGTTAAATAGGAGCATAAAACAATGAAACAGAAAGCAGGACAATGTTGATTTGTTGAAAAGACTTCTAGACTTGATAAATACCAAGAAACTAAAATTAAGAAAAAAAAGAAGAGCAAATACAAATTACCAGTATCAGAAACAAAAGCAAAAACAACTAAAATATTACTAAATAAAAGGGAAATATTAAAGGAAAACTGAAGAATATTATTAATTATTTTAGAACCATCCATAAAGAGGAGAAATCTCTAGAGGACTATTGAGACTCAAATTCCAGAGGAGCAAAAATAAAAAGAAAAAATATCTTGAAAAGAACTGGACTCTGTTTCAGAGACTCAAGCACCTTTACATACTAATGACAAAGTCATCTCAGCTGTCATCTAGGTGATATTATTAGAGAGATATTTTATAGACTGTGACTCAGACTCACAGGTAGCTTTATATTTTAATTTTTAACTTAAGTAGGAGCATTTTCACATCTTAATACTTTTGAAAACATGAATTTTTACTGCGGAATAATAGTTTATCATGTGGATGTTACAAAATTCAATCAGCCATTTTCCTATTATCGGTTGTTTTTGTTTGTTTCTATGCTCTTGCAATTATAGTTTGCTTCTAGAGCAAGCAGACTTCATTTGTTCTGAATAAGATTTAAAGGCAAATCCCGAGTTAAGGGTCAGACTACATTTCAGATTACGAAAACTGTCCAAATTTCTCTGAAAAGTACTTCCTGCAATTTATAATTTATTAGTACAGTACACAAAAAGATTACAGTACATCTTTTTATATACTTTGCATCTAGTACCAGATGTTCTCTATATCAATTATAGAAGTAAACAATTATATCTCTGCTTACATTGACATTTATTATTTATAAAAATTCATACTATATGTATTGCCATCGTATTTCTTGTTTTGTTAATTGTTTACACGAATTAGTTGGTATTGATTGTGTACAAGCCAAAGGAGTTCATCTACTCAAATCTATGTATTTAATACCTTATTGTACAAGCACCAATACTCGTTAATATTTGTTAGTGAAAGGTGACAAGTATGCTTGTACTATGTCAGTGGTCAATGGAGCTCTTATCCACATTACTTTTTTTCAATTAAGTAATTAAAGAAGTCCTTATGGGTTCTTAAAGAGTACAATAAGCACAAAATTCATCTTTTGCACAAACTGAAATTTGCCTTGCAAACAGGCCTTCTGGGTGTTCTTTTCATGGAGAAGCTTCCATTTCTTACTACAAGATAGAAAAACAAAACTCTTGGGAGGGATGGCATTGAGTCAAATTTTGAGAATTCTGTGCTGGCACATTAGCTGGATTACATAAAATGGTTAAAGTAATTCCTAATTATCTGAGTCGTGTCTAAGTTCACTTTATAGCTTAATTTACAGTTGTCTGTTGCTGGTACAGCTGTTACTATTTTCCCATTTCTTAGAGCCCAGACATATCAGTTATAAAATATTTTTGGGGATTCATAAGAGAAGGTAGGACTATTTCAGCAGATTTGGTGGTTAAGAAATAAACAGTTACCAGGTGCCTGGGTGGCTCAGTTGGTTGGGTGCCTGCCTTCGGCTCTGGTTGTGATCCCAGGGTTCTGGGATCAAACCCTACACTGAGCCCCACATCGGGCTCCCCGTTCAGCGGGAGCCTGCTTCTCCCTCTGCCCCACCCGCACCGCTTGTGAGCTCTCTCTCTCTCTCTCAAATAAATAAAATCCAAACAAACAAACAAACAAAAACCAATTACCACTTATGTTTTACAACTCTCATCGAATATTATGAGGTACAACTGAAACCAAATGCCAAATGGCTGTGAGAAGAGTACTTCAAAGCATTTCACAATGTCAGGTCAAGCCATGAAGCATACCTTTCCCCGTTTGTTGACTTCACAATATCACAGGGTCCCCTCTGTCTTTCGCCACCTACTAGATCCAAGGATCTGACTGACTCATTGTGTTGGGTCTGGACCGAGGCGATACAGAAGTGAAGCAGCCCTAGATCCTTGGCTATACTTGTTAAGCAGTCCTCAAGGGTTCTCTATTATTAATTGAAAAGGCTGATTCAATTTGCTAAACATGAAGTAAAAGGAAAAAAAAATAGTATGTAAAAATCTAAAGCAGGATGCAAGTAATACCCTCTAACTTTACAGTGACATTTGACTGCCAAAGGAGGGCTTATTCGTCAAAAGTCGGACAAGTGTTGAGGAATAAGAAAGAAAGCAAAGAAGCTTCGTTGCCCAGACTTCTCCACTAAAACCCTTTGGTGCATATTCCAGGAACTGCACCTTTCTCTTGGACTGAAGATATTGACATAAAATGGAACCAATTCGGATGAAGTTCCTGAACATAAATGTATTAAATACACTGTTTTCACATTTCTAATGGCCCAATGAAGTCAGAATAAAATTTTATTGAGGGTTTACTACAGCATTATTAATAACCTGTAAGGAAGGCCTCCTATATTCCATCGTTTTGTATCTGTGAAAAATATGTGATTGCCTTTTTCATGCCTTGAGGCAGTGAATAACTGAGTAGCGGCACCTTATCCAAGGACACTCGCGAGCACGTAACACTTATTCCTATAATAAGCTACGGTAGATATAAAAATATCTGCTCATTAATCAAGCATAATCTCAGTGAAACAGAGTGTGATGGGAAGCCCTTCCACTGCCCTGTTTCTCCAACAAGATATTCTCATGAGGAAAATTAAAATTATATAACTTGGAAGAGGTTATATATTTGCCATATAATGGGAAGCAATGCTTAGGGCTTCTAATCACAAAATCATGAATTCATACACCACTGCTCTCGAAAAGAATTCAAAAAACAACTCTCACAGTTGAGTTGGGGTTAAGATTCACGACAGAAGCCTATTTATACAGCCTCCGAAAAGATCATCCAGGGGGAGATAGCATAGGGAGCTTTACTGAAAAAAGGCAAGGAGGGTACGTATCCAAGGCTTGCTATCAATGAAATGAAATACTCTAAGTTATTTTTGTCCTTCCCTCTATTAGGTGAGCAAACAGTTTATCGAGCATATTCATTGAACTGTTTTCCATTTTCTCTGGGTTTTCTTCAGGTAGCAAATGCCTACAGAATCTATATGTTCAAACTTCAAATGTTGAAGTTGATAGTCGGAGGGAGGTAGTTTTTTCCAATAATGTAGAGCAATTCAATTTTGGACTCACATTGCCAGAATCTCTTAATGCTTCTCTGAATTTATGCAATTAGTGTAAGCTTTTAAACATATTGCTACATATGGATTCTTAGTTGTTTTTAATTTGGATTTATTTACCATTTGATTTTAAGCAAATCAAAGGCAGAGAGAACATTTTTTATTCTTTTGTATCACACTATAAAATCTCTCATGTTTTATGACAAAATGTGACAAATTAAAGTACTAATTAAATCTTTTTAGGTCATTACACCTCATAGGCCACACACACGCACACACACACACACATGCACACACACACACACATGCACACACACACACAGACCCACCCTGACACATATTTTCTATGTAGAGAACATATATTGTTTAAGAAAGAGTAATAATTATCTATTAAATCAAATCTTAAAATAAAAATCAGGTTTTTTTTAAATTTTCTTCCTGAAAATATAGCTGGACTTAGAGATTTCATTTAACTTTGACTATCGATAATTTATTCTGGGCAAGTGAAGAATGCAGGTACCAAATTAGATGAAATATATTTCTATGGGAAGAAAAAAACTGTAAGGTAAAAGTATAAATGCAAAAGGAAAGATAAAAATTATTTGATAAACCTTTTCAAGACAAAGGCTTATCCAAAAAGGATATACAGTTTGTTTTTTTTCTTCATTTTAAGTAGTTAACAGCAATTAATATTCTATTCAGTTCAATTTAATACATATGCATTAAATAACTTCATGTCAGACACTTTATTAGATAGATATTTGAAACAGGAACAAATGAAATAGAAGCCAAATTTGAATACTGGGTAATTTATCTTTAACATCTAGTTACCAATTTTTACTCTTTTATACTTGTTTATTTTTTATTAAATATTTTTAGAGCATTTTTTAGATTCACAGCAAAACTGAGAGAAATGTACAGAGATGCCCCTTATACCCCATGCCCCCACACGTGCGTAGCTTTCTCCATTATCAACAGCCCCCGCCAGTCTGGTACAAAACTGAGGAAGAGAGAGAGGCTCTCTCTTCATGTTATTTTTATGGATTTGGACAAATGTATAATGCCATGTATCCATCATTATAATATCATGCAGAGCATTTCCATTGCCCTAAAAATCCTCTGAGCTTCATCTTTTCATCCCCACCTCCCCTCGCACCTCAATCCGTGGCAACCACCGATCCTTTCGTTGTCTCTGTAGTTTTGCCTTATCCAGAAGTTCATACAGTTAGAATCATACAGCATGTAGTCTTTCCAGATCAGCTTTTTAAATTTAGGAATAGGCACTTAAATTTCTTTCATGTCTTTTTTTGTGGTTTGCTAGTTCATTTCTTGTTGGCACTGAATAATATTCCATTGTCTAGATAGACACAGTTTATCCATTTATTATAAGTCCATTTGTTATAAATCCAATTTATTTACCTGCTGAAGGATATCTTGGTTTCTTCCAAGTTTTAGCAATACAAGTGAAACTGCAGGAGACTTGCAGATGCAGGTTTTTGTGTGGACGTATGTTTTCAAATTCTTTAGCTAAACCTCAAGGAGCGTGCTCTCTGGATTTGGTACTTATTTCTTATTCCAAAGATTCACTTCAGTACATTTCAGTAACCTAAATTTGGGAATAAAAATTATTTGTCAATTCTTCTTTTCACGACCTCAATGATATTTAGATGTTGGGAGTTTATTTTTGACACAGTGTATCAGAAAACAGTGAAGTTTTATCCTTAACTTTATCACTTCCAGTGTCTGAGATTGAATGAGACTACTAATTGAATGAGCCCAAAAAGTGTCAATGGGAGAAATAAGCAGAAGAGACATCGTATTGTGCTATGCTCACTCATTTACTACAGATAGATGCATTTGGCCATAGTGGACTAATTAGCTCAAGAGTCACTTCTCTTATTATTTCAAGGGCTTTAAAGGATAGGGGAATGATAAGGCAGACTAATATATTTTTAATTGATCTATAATAGATTTACCATTATCATAGAAAGTAACAAGGTCTCTATTTCTGAGATGCCATGATTAAGATAGCATCTTCAAATTAGCCACAAATCAAGAGAAATTAGTAAGGGAAATAAAGTTTTATATCTATTCCATTGTCTTGTATTAAACATAGTATCAAAAAATTGTATAATAAATGAATACCCTCACAAACTCAATAAAGATTTTGCATGGTAAAACATTACACTACAGCTCTGCGAAGGTGAGAATTCTTCACTTCATAAACATTACATTTACTCCCCAGGAATTTCATCCTGCAAAAGTTTTCAGGAATGCCCAAACTATCACATTAATGGCAAGCAAAAGGAAATGTTTGGTTTTCTCACCATCTCTTAGGGATGCAACTTTATGCAAAAACATACATTTAATTTCTTAGTTTTTAGGTCAAATGATCCCATGCATGGTGATGTATGTGAAGTCAAAACTATGTATGGCTCCATCCAGAGGCCAGTGGTTGAGACACTATTTCCAGGATAAGTCCCATGTTTGACTTTAATAAGAATACTTACAAGTAGCTGTAGAATGTTCTTTCTGTGCTATCATTAATTCATGTGGTCAAAATGCTGCCGAGTCGGCAGATAAGTGCAACCCAAAGCCCAACTTTCATAACTCTGGTAATGATCAGTGGGGTACACAAATATCTTCAAGTCACATAATTGTGGTGATCTCAGTGTGCTCAGTTCTGGTGGACTGTTGCCCATACCACTAAATCAGCATTCACAGCACCATGCACATATGGCACAGTTGGAGTTCAGTGGGAACCTAGGACTCTGTTAGCTTGGGGGCCAAGTCACTCTTAACCTCCATAAAAGGCATCTCTTTAAAGAACAAGGTAAAGGTCACTGCAACTCATGCCAAGTGTAAAAATGAGAACTACAGACAGGAAACACCGTTCAGATGTTGTAGGGCTGTAGGCCTGTTTTATGTCTGCTCTGAGCCCTCTGCAGCTTCAGGAGACCAAAGATGTACTCACCATCCCCATTTATACTAGGTCCGCAGCCAAATGGGTCCAGACATTAAAAACAGGGGAAATCCAGGGTCTAATCAGGAGTTGCCCGTCTCAAAGGCACGACATGAAATACTGCAATAAGACATAGTGCGATTGGAATCGTGACTGTGATGTGTGGCTGGGGGTTGTAGATTGAGTGTTCCACATTATGAATGTGGGACAGGCAGGCGGAACATGACTGCATAACTACTTACCCCCAAGTCACTCATAAAATTGAGATGTGCATCTCCAGAGAATACCAAGGAGTAAAAATTACAAATAAAATAAATGTTCAGTGTGTCTGAATTAATGAGCGTATATTAAGATCATATATAACTTGAGGAAATAAGAAAACAGCACAACTGAGATTTCCCTGAGTAATAGAGAGACATAGGGGAAGTTATTTTTATTATCTAATTGGTAAAAAGTTTCCAATTTTTCTGTCAAAGTTTATAAAAGAAAAATACATGCAGGTTTCAAGGCAGGAGGAGGGGGCAGTATGTGTGGCAAATGTGGAAAATCACTCAGTGGGGAAATAAATTTCATACACAAAAACGTGGTCATGGACAAAAGTTGAAATAAAAACCATATTTACACGGCATGACTTTTCAGATGATTTTTCTTCATTAAACTCAAAATTAGAACCAGTTTGGTGAATAAACTGGTAACATGCTTTCTGTGGTTTGAAGAACCAATCTTGTCCCAGTGTATTCCAGTCAGTAATATTCAACTTCTTCTCTGTTCAATGCTCTATTTCAAATACCTGACCTTTCTTTCTTCTTTTCCTTTTTCCTTCCTTCCCTCCTTCCCTCCTTCCTTCCTTCTTTCCTTCCTTCCTTCCTTCCTTCCTTCCTTCCTTCCTTCCTTCCTTCCTTCCTTCCTTCTTTCTTTCCTTCCTTCTACTCTCCTTCCTCCCTCTCTCCTTCCTTCCTTCTTTTATTCCTTTCTTTCTTCCTTCTTTCCTTTTTTTCCCTCACTGTCTCTCCCTCTCTTTATCCTTTAAAACTGACAAATGGACCTAAGAGAATTTTGAAAAATGAAAAAGCCTATTTTTTTCTACCATTCAAAGATGTGAGCTTAGATTTTGAGAAGATGGAGAGTTCAGGGTCCTAAAAATGTAAATGATGTATATTAAAAAGCACTGCTTAAAAAATACAGCATTAAAAATAAAATAAAATTGTTGTTGTGATTACCCAGCAGACAGACGGGAGTGAGGAAACTTCACTCTTAGCCATACTTTCAATTGATGCCAAACCCGAGAAGCAGGTGTGTGACACATGTCAGTTTAGCAAGCAATGTCCCTCAAAATGCTGCAGCCACACCCTGAAGTCGGGAGGGACGGATACATATTTATTAAAAATTATTTTCCAGTTCACAGACTTATGAAATATGTATATATTTTTGTGAGGAAAAGATAGCTGTGCAGTCCTATAATAAGAGATCTTTAAGTCAGGTAAAAAATAAAGGATATTAAATCTAAAGTGAGATTATAATAAGTAGAGATTTTAAAAATTTGATATAGTAGTATAGTGCCCTCCTCCTCATGTCCATCTCTTCAAAAATCTACCACCCTCAATATGCCCATGCTAGTATGTCCCAAAGGTTTACTTAGTTTCTTTAGTTGGATTTATGCCATTTGCTCATCATACGAATTCTTGATTCTTAGATATATTAAGAAATGCATTTCATATCCTTATCACATAAATATATATCTCCTCTTGCTGTTGATCTTTGTATTTTTATTGAAAGGAGAGAAAAGAAGATACTGTGCACTGTACTGCAAGCCTATAAAACACATACACATTTAAATATATGTAGACATGTGCATATTGGTGCATATGTATATAGATGGGTGCAATTAAGAGCTCTACTTTACTTTAATATTTTGAAATATAAGACTTTTGTACTAAAAAACCTTTAAAATTATTTCCTCCAGCCACTTTATATTAAAAATAAGGAAATTGAGGTGGGGTATGTAAAGTGTTTGGTGCAAGATCACTTGGCTTCTTACTGGCAGAGAAAAATATCCAGAATCATGTCCATGATCCCCTTGGTCAGGGTTCCTTTCAATATACCATATTACTTGAGTTTTTGTTCAAGTTATAAGGTACTTGTATTGGTTTCACTCATTAAAACCCTGCATCTCTTTTAGTATTCCTTTCAGTCTGTGACTGAATCATAAAGCACAATGCCAACTATATTAGTCTGCTTGGGCTGCCATAACAAAATATCATCGACTGGATGGCTTCAAAAACAGGAATTTCTTTCTCACAGTTCTGGAGGCTGGGAAGTTCAAGACCAGGTGCTGGTCAATTCAGTTCTCCAGTGAGAGCCTTTTTCCTGGCTTGCAGATAGTTCCTTCTTACTGTATCTTCATATGGTGAAGAGAGGAAGCTCTAGGGTTTCTTCCTTTTAGAAAGACACTAATCTATAATGGGTGCTCCTTTCTCATGACCGTATCTAAAACTAATTGCCTCTCAAAGTACCCACCTCCTAATACCATCACATTGGGGGTTAGGTATTCAACATATGACTTTTTTTAAAGATTTTATTTATTTATTTGACAGAGAGAGACACAGCGAGAGAAGGAACACAATTCGGGGAGTGGGAGAGGGAGAAGCAGGCTTCCCGCTGAGCAGGGAGCCCAATGTGGGGCTTGATCCCAGGACCCTGGGACTGTGACCCGAGCCAAAGGCAGACACTTAACGACTGAGCCACCCAGGCACCCCCAACATATGAAATTTTTAGGAGGTGGGACACAAACTTTCAATTTATAATGCCAACTAGAGAATTCTGAACAATTATTTTGACTAAATCAAGATACACTCTCCTTAGCTCATTTATGATTAAGTCTCCTAGGTTTCTTTGGTTCCTTTAAAGACTATCAAAATATGTTTTAGGTTAATTGAAAAATATTGTATTTGTAAAAGTAATCATTTACCTCTTATTGGTCATATTTTGGGATTCTTAAAATGAATGGCTTGAAGAATACTGGTATCTTTCACATCATTCTAGAAACACAGTGATCTAAAGTAAGACTACATTTGTGTTATGTAATAAACAGATGTACCTGTCTCCACCTCGTAAAGTCAAATAAGTGTCATCTGAGAGTCATGATCAAAATGATGAGCTCTAAAATGACAGAAATACAACCTTGCAGAATTGATTCTATGATGCTTCCAGGATCAACAATACAAGCTATTTAGCATTTTCATCAGTGTCCTAAGTGATGTCTTAGAAGCAAGCTCATTACATTTGCTGTTGACAGAAGCTGGAGAGGATATTTCAGAGAGAAGGTGTTTATTCTTCCCTTGGAAAGTAAGTACACAATTCAAAATGAGCTTAAAATGAGCAGAAGCATATTTTATTTTATTTATTTGTTTATTTATTTTTTTACTTTTCAAACAAGTTATCTTTTTTTTATGTTATATTAATCACCGTACATTACATCATTAGTTTTTGATGTAGTGTTCCATGATTCATTGTTTGCGTATAACATTCAGTACTCCATTCAATACATGCCCTCTTTAATACCGATCACCAGGCTAACCCATCCCCCCAACCTCCGCCCCTCTAGAACCCTCAGTTTGTTTCTCAGAGTCCATAGTCTCTCATGGTTCGCCTCCCCCTCCGATTTCCCCCCTTCATTTTCCCCTTCCTACTATCTTCTTTTTTTTTTTTTTTTTAACATATAATGCGTTATTTGTTTCAGAGGTACAGGTCTGTGATTCAACAGTCTTACACAATTCACAGCACTCACCATAGAACATACCTTCCCCAATGTCTATCACCCAGCCACTCCATCCCTCCCACCCCTCACCACTCCAGCAACCCTCAGTTTGTTTCCTGAGATTAAGAATTCCTCACATCAGTGAGATGATATGATACATGTCTTTCTCTGATTGACTTATTTCCCTTAGCATAATACCCTCTAGTTCCATCCACGTCATTGTAAATGGCAAGATTTCATTCCTTTTGATGGCTGCATAATATTCCATTGTATATATAGACCACATCTTCTTTATCCATTCATCTGTCGATGGACATCTTGGCTCTTTCCATTGTTTGGCTATTGTAGACATTGCTGCTATAAACATCGGGGTGCATGTACCCTTTTGGATCACTACATTTGTATCTTTGGGGTAAATACCCAGTAGTGCAATTGCTGGGTCGTATGGTAGCCCTATTTTCAACTTTTTGAGGCACCTCCATACTGTTTTCCAGAGTGGCTGCACCAGCTTGCATTCCCACCAACAGTGTAGGAGGGTCCCCTTTTTCTGCATCCCCGCCAACATCTGTCATTTCCTGACTTGTTAATTTTAGCCATTCTGACTGGTATGAGGTGGTATCTCATTGAGGTTTTGATTTGGATTTCCCTGATGCCGAGCGATGTTGAGCACTTTTTCATGTGTCTGTTGGCCATTTGGATGTCTTTTTTGCAGAAATGTCTGTTCATGTCTTCTGCCCATTTCTTCATTGGATCATTTGTTCTTTGGGTGTTGAGTTTGATAAGTTCTTTATAGATTTTGGATACTAGCCCTTTATCTGATAATGTCATTTGCAAATATCTTCTCCCATTCTGTTCGTTGTCTTTTGGTTTTGTTGACTGTTTCTTTTGCTGTGCCACAGCTTTTTATCTTGATGAAGTCCCAATAGTTCATTTTTGCCCTTGCTTCCCTTGTCTTTGGTGATGTTTCTAGGAAGAAGTTGCTGAGGCTGAGGTCAAAGACGTTGCTGCCTGTGTTCTTCTCAAGGATTTTGATGGATTCCTGTCTCATATTTAGGTCTTTCAACCATTTGGAGTCTATTTTTGTGTGTGGTATAAGGAAATGGTCCAGTTTTATTCTTCTGCATGTGGCTGTCCAATTTTCCCAACACCATATGTTGAAGAGACTGTCTTTTTTCCATTGGACGTTCTTTCCTGCTTTGTCGAAGATTAGTTGACCATAGAGTTGAGGGTCCATTTCTGGGCTCTCTATTCTGTTCCATTGATCTATGTGTCTGTTTTTGTGCCAGTACCATACTGTCTTGATGAAGACAGCTTTCTAATAGAGCTGGAAGTCCAGAATTGTGATGCCGCCAGCTTTGCTTTTCTTTTTCAACATTCCCCTGGCTATTCGGGTCTTTTCTGGTTCCATACAAATTTTAGGATTATTTGTTCCATTTCTTTGAAAAAAGTTGATGGTATTTTGATAAGGATTGCATTGAATGTGTAGATTGCTCTAGGTAGCATTGACATCTTCACAATATTTGTTCTTCCAATCCATGAACATGGAATGTTTTTCCATTTCTTTGTGTCTTCCTCAATTTCTTTCATGAGTATTCTATAGTTTTCTGAGTAGGGATTCTTTGCCTCTTTGTTTAGATTTATTCCTAGGTATCTTATGGTTTTGGGTGCAATTGTAAATGGGATCGACTCCTTAATTTCTCTTTCTTCTGTCTTGTTGTTGATGTATAGGAATGCCACTGATTTCTGTGCATTGATTTTATATCCTGCCACTTTACTGAATGCCTGCATGAGTTCTAGCAGTTTTGGGGTGGAATCTTTTGGGTTTTCCACATAAAGTATCATATCATCTGCAAAGAGTGAGAGTTTGACTACTTCTTTGCTGATTCGGATGCCTTTTATTTCTTTTTGTTGCCTGATTGCTGTGGCTAGGACTTCTGAATAGCAGTGGTGATAGTGGACATCCCTGCCGTGTTCCTGATCTTAGGGGGAAAGCTCTCAGGTTTTCCCCATTGAGAATGATATTCTCTGTGTGTTTTTCATAGATGGCTTTTATGATATTGGGGTATGTACCCTCTATCCCTATACTCTGAAGAGTTTTGATCAAGAAAGGATTCTGTACTTTGTCAAATGCTTTTTCTGCATCTATTGAGAGGATCATATGGTTCTTGTTCTTTCTTTTATTAATGTATTGTATCATATTGATTGATTTGCAGATGTTGAACCAACCTTGCAGCCCAGGGATAAATCCCACTTGGTCATGAATAATCCTTTTAATGTAGTGTTGTATCCTACTGGCTAGTATTTTGGTGAGAATTTTTGCATCCATGTTCATCAAGGATATTGGTCTGTAGTTCTCCTTTTTGATGGGGTCTTTGTCTGGTTTTGGGATCAAGGTAATCAGAAGCATATTTTAAATATATGAGAATATACAAAAGAAACTTAAGGAGCAGAATATATTAAAGAGCTATATAGAAAAGTACAACAAAATGTATCAAAGTGTTAGCTATATAGAAAAACAAAATAGTCTATTAGAACTTACTGAAATGAGAATTGTATGGCTATATATATATATATGTATATATATATGATATGCTGTCATAATCTGCACTATAGGAAATACCAAAATATTTCAACCAAAAGAAAATAAAGATCAAAATACATTATCGTTGCAAAATTTGATAGTAAGATACATGAGATCTAAATAGATTGGAGCTGCATCCAATCTCTATGTGCTTCTCTAGGTTCTTTTTTATCTTTATGCTAAACTCTTAGTTTACTAAATTCAAATAATGTAAATATTAGCCCAAGGCCATTGTTCACCTCCACAAAGCTGACTCCTATGGAAAAAAAAATCAGAAATAAGAGAAAGAAAAATCTAATTCGGTGCAACGCATTGAATTTTTAATGGGTGTGGTCTCATTTCTATTAGATACTCTGATTATCTTTAGGTAAAAATATATATTATTTTAAAGACTAGGTTCCAAAGGTGATAGGAATTACATCAGTATTTTTATACACAGCTATACAAAAGGAAAGAATAATAAAGCAAACTATCATTAACCGGAGTAAGTTAATTTTGAACAATTTGGGGTCATTAGTCATTCCATTGTTACCACACTGTGCCTTTTGTTTCGTAATAAATTGTCCCGTGGTACGCAGCTGCTTTGCCCTCTTAACAATCCTTACTTTGGATAGCTTTCTTTCAGAACCTCCTTTGGTTGACTAGAAGAACTAGCCATGCTCTGTGTTCCTTGTGCTTTGGATCCCCCCAGCAACGTCCTATGCTACATATTACCTGCCATAACTTTTATATCTAAAAATTTTACAATATGGCCACATTGGTTCTTTTAACACTTATTTATTGGCTATTTATTCTGTACCTGACTCCTCATCTATGAAACGATAGAATACAGAGGAAATATTATCAGACACGGCATCAGAATAACTAGGTCTGCATCCTGTCCTGACCTTGTTGCAGTATTGGGTATTTTCAGTTATGTCATCTGAGTTTTAATATTCTTACATGTACAATGGGGGTGGTATCATCTTTCCTGAGTGTTTGAGGGGGCTAAGTGAGATAAGATATAAGAAAGTACTTAATGAAGTGCCTGAGACATACATTATGCTCAATAGAGATTAAATTGCACCCAATTTGGAGTTAAGTTCTAGAGTTATTGAAATATATAAGACATGCTACTTGATCTCAAGGAGTTTGCAATCTAGCACAGAAGCCCTGATTTCAACTCAATAATGGTGTGTGAATATATATGCACCGTGGTAGCACAGAAGAGGAAGCAATACCATATTCATGAGGGAATGCCTTTGGACTAGTATTTCTCATTTGGCATTGAGGCAGGATCTTCCTCTCCCCTGCAAACAAACCAACAAACCAAATAACAAAAAATAAATAAATAAAATTTGGAGATAACATTTAGATTTTTCCCCAATATTCAACAGAGTGCAGGAATTCCATTAGAATGCTCAATGTTCTAAGAATCAGAAAACCTCTGGATAATTCACTAAAACCACCCAAACTAAGACTTAATAAACTGAATAAAAAGAAAAATATAATAAAATTACATTACTTGGCTTTATAGTAAACAATATTTAAAATAGTCCAAGCAATATAAACATTATTGATTTTTTAGATATAATAATCAAATAAAACATCACTGAAGGCTTATTTCTGATCAAAACAAAATATTATTGTCTTCATCTTGCAAAGGGAAAAAAGTGAGAGTATGGAACACAAATTCCAAGGTGGAAGAGATGAGGAAGGGAAGTTGAAAAAAGAAGTATACTAAAACCTCATTATACAATGAAATCAAGACTATGTCTTTTTTTTTAAGATTTTATTTATTTTTTTGACAGAGAGAGAGACAGCAAGAGAGGGAACAAAGGAAGGGGGAGTGGGAGAGGGAGAAGCAGGCTTCCCGCCGAGCAGAGAGCCTGATGTGGGGCTTCATCCCAGGACCCTGGAATCATGACCTGAGCCGAAGGCAGACGCTTAACAACTGAACCACCCAGGCTCCCCAAGACTATGTCTGTTTTTTTGTTTTTTTAATTTTTTTATTGTTATGTTAATCCCCATACATTACATCATTAGTTTTAGATATAGTGTTCCATGATTCATTGTTTGTGCATAACACCCAGTGCTCCATGCAGAACGTGCCCTCCTCAATACCCATCACCAGGCTAACCCATCCTCCCACCCCCCTCCGCTCTAGAACCCTCAGTTTGTTTTTCAGAGTCCATTGTCTCTCATGGTTCTTCTCCCCCTCCGATTTCCCCCCCTTCATTCTTCCCCTCCTGCTACATTCTTCTTCTTCTTTTTTTCTTTCTTAACAAGACTATGTCTGTTTTTAATGTAACAGGAAATTAAGCTGTAATTCAAAAGATAACAAATGGCAACAATGTGGAGAATAGGGAACCTTTGTACATTCTTGATGTGAGTGTAAATTGGTACAATCATTATGGAAATACATTAAAAATGATAATGAAATACTATAAAAACCAGTAATCCCACTTCTCGTTATATATCTGAAGTAAAGAAAATCAGTTTCTTAAAGAAGTATCTTATGTTAATTACAGCATTATTCATAGTAGCCAAGATAATGAAAACAAGGTATTGTGTGCGACATATGTATACACACACACACACACACACACACACACACACACTGGAATATTATTCAGCCATAAAAAAGGGAAATCTTCCCATTTGCAACAGCAGAGATGAACTTGCTAAGGAGAATATTATGCTTAGTGAAATAAGCCAGACAGAGAAAACACATATGTGGAATCTAAAAAAGTCAAACTCAACAAAGCAAAGAGTAGAATGGTAGTTGCCAGGAGCTGGGGTTGGGGGAAATGAGAGGATGTTGGTAAAAGTGTACAATCTCCCAGCTATTAGATAAATATGTTTTGGCAACCTCATGAATAGCATAGTGACTATAAGTAATAATAATGTATCATAGACTTGAAAATTGCATAGGGAGTAGATCTTAAGTGCTTCCATTACAAAAACAAAAGTACTGTTGATGGGTGTGTTAATTAGCTTTATTGTGGCAGTCATACCACAATATCTAAGTATCGAATCATGATATTGTAAACTTCAAATGTATACGATTTTTGTTGATCATGCTTCAACAAAGCTAGAAAAGAAGTGATGAAGAGGAGACCAAAAATTGAGCTCTAAGTATACTGGTAAGGACTGACGGAAGGGTAAAACATCACTTGAGTTACCAATTCTTCATCTAGCAAAGGAAGACTCCGAGAGGTCATGTCTTAATCTGGAATGGTAGTAAACCATTACTTCTAAGATATGTGAGTAAAGACAATACAAATAAATTGTTTCTTTTTTGAACAAACATTGAGAAATAATTTTTACTAATTGTTGGCATAGAGGACATATGTATAAGTAAAAGAATATTAGATATGTATAAAGGAAATGTCATATTAACTATTATTTAAAATTATAAATTTGTCAAACCCATGGGTGTCCCTATTAAGTTAAAAAAAGGATTTTATAAAAATAAAAAAATAATTTTAGCATTAAGAATAATAATAACATTTTATATGCTTAAATGTACTAATTAAAATTAACATTTTAAATAAATAAAGGCTGGGGTATCTAATTACATGTTTTTTTAAGTTATCTCAATTAAAAAAATCACTTCTGGATTTCAAAAATCTAAGATAAGTCAATCAACTTCCTTTTCTTAGTTAGTTTGCTGCACTAAAAATCACAACATTTTTCTCTGTGTGTGGTTGTGGGAGTCATTGATCCTGTCTACCACTTATTTCTCATTTGCACATGCTAGACTTGTGCTTTCTCACCTGTTTGAAGCTCCCATGTAGAGACGTTACTTGCAATGGCCACTAATATACAGCAGAAGTTATAAGCCACCTTCTGTAAAAGCTTGAGAACTGTTAGCGATGTCTCCTGCCCTTCGCACTCATGTCATGATTGTCAGATAAAGCCTGAGATGAAGTATCCATCCACTTGAATCCCTGAGAGCTGACATGGAACACAGCCCCAGGTAACCCACGAAGGACATGTGCAGTGAGATAACCTGTGGTTGTTTTAAACTACCGAGATGTGGGCGCTGTTTGTTATGGGGACATAAAACAAACTATTATAGTTAAGAAAATGATCTCGAAATTTTCAGTGTTTTAGGAATGTCATTGTTATATTACTTCCCATGTAAAGGCCATTGACATAATAGCTGTACATGTGTGTTATATGAAAACACTGTAATCTAACCTGGGAAGAATATCAATAACCCATAATTCAGTCTCTGCTATACCTTTCACTTCTTTTTCATAAAAGTAGGTAACAGAAAAATTATAGAAAATATTTTTGTAAGACTTTAGTTAGTTAAACTTTGACCAAGATATATTTTGCTATAAACTTATTTTAGTGAATTAAGATAATTTCTTGAGGTAAAGCAGATTTTTTGATGATATTTTGAGACACAGCTATATTTCATATATATGTTACTATTGATAAAAATGCATACTGAATTCAGAAATTAGACAGAACTTTAAGAATTGTTTCCAGGGAAATCATGTTATTCAACCCCCTCATTTTACAGATAAAGATAAAGAAAAACAATATGATTCTTCTAAAATCACCTAGAAAGTGTGTGGCAGAATTGAGGTTAGAAACCAGATCCCTTGACTTTTGGTTCAATTTCTTTCCATTACTGCTTCTAACATATGTTAGCCATTT